>NC_092128.1:116420994-116727036 GCF_043159975.1 Macaca nemestrina
GTTTTAGAGACCCACCCACATTCATGTGTGTATCAGTAGCGGCTTTCTTTTTATTGCTGAATAATATTGAACTGTGTAGACACATAAAAAACTGTGGACTCACGTGCTTGTTTTAGGGTTGTTTTCAGTTTTTTAACCTAAATATGGGAACCCAATAATAAGGCTTCGGTATAGACAATTATTTGTATGAAAATCTGTGTGTTTGTGTGTATGGGCGTGTGTGTGTGTGTGTGTGTGTGCATGTGAGTGTGTGTATTAAAAATAAGTTTTGAACTTTCCTGGAAAATTTTTATTGACATTTTGGGCAATACTTTCGTTTTAATGCCAGTAGACATACTCTTCTTGCAAATTCCAATGGCTCTAAGAAAAGCATATTGAGCTCACATACATGTGACCCTAAAAGTCAGGTGAAAATCTAAAAGGAAAAGCAGGTACTCCTGTGTATCTGTCTGTGTTAGGGGGAAGAAAAACTTGGAGACTTTAGCAACAAACAAACAAAACAAAACAAAACCCTTCTAAGGATACATATAGGCATGGTATGTCTTTGGTTTTCATCTTTTGCTATTTTGAATAAGTTTGTTTTGAATATTTCTGTGCAAGACTTTCTGAAGACATCTTTTTCATTTCACTTGTGCAAATAGTCAAGAATCAAATTGCCAGGTCACATGGTAAGTATGTGCTGAACTTTACTGAAAATGGTCAGCCTTGTGCAAAAGAGATGGACTCTTTTATGTTCCCACCAGATTTTCACCAACATTTAGTGTGGTAAGTGCTCTAAATGTTAGCCACTCCATAAGGTGTATGGTGGCATTTGTGTTTTTCTGACAATTAATGATGTTAGACATTATGACTTTAGTCCCTGACAATCTTGGGTGAGAGACATTTTATTGACAAACCTCCTAACACTGATCTGTGGAAGACTAATTCTGTCTCTTTCTAATACTCCCAGATATAACAGCACCCAATAGGTGTGCGTCACATTGGAGATTTAGCTACAATCATCTTTTCCTTTTGCCAGTTCACACTTTTATTAACCACTTTTTCATAAGCAAGGGTTGCTTGTTCTTAGTACATTTTAGATGGCTCTTCTCTTAAAACATTGTCATTTCTCCTGAACATTCGGGCCATTATCAGCTGGCTGTGGTGTTAAGTCTTGGTTTTTCCTTTCTCACTTCCGTTTTTAGCCCACGGAACTAAACCTAACTCATTTTAGGTAGTGCAAAGTGAGACACATCATTTGGTGCTTCTGACACTGAGGTCCCACAACTGTGAAGGGGTGTCATGTTCCCTGGTCCACCCACCACTCAGGGCGTCAAATCGTGGGGCTCTCTTCACAAACAGGCCTTGTAGATCTACGTGTTTCTGACAACTGTGTTGCAGCAGATAGCAGCTACTGGCTGGAGGAAGGGTGGCTTTTCCAATGCATTGCAAAGGCAGTTTGGGCTGGTTGTGGAACAGAAAGTGCTGTGTGGGCTGGATGACTGTTCTAGCCACGCACTGTGGAGGGTGAGGTGCCCGCTCCTCCCGCAGTGTCACATGTTGATGTCGAGCCTGCAGAGCAGAAGCTGTGAAGCACCTGCCTCTCCTGAGGACAGCCTGGCGGCATCACCTGCTGAGCTGTCTCTACAAAGGCAGCTGAAATGCACACGGAAACCTCCTTTAGCAATTCTCCACGTGGACCAGTCACTGGAATTGCAGTGCCCTGGGCAAGAGATTAATGAGATTTCACCAGGTAAGCAGGGCTGGGCTTTAGTAATGCTTGTTAGGGGATTTCCAAATGGAGTGGGGAGAGAATGTGTAATGCCTTCCCCACCTTTTGGGTGATATCACCTTTGAGTAAAACAAAGTAAACTAAGATCCTGAGGGCAAGCCAACGAGGATTCTGGGGAAGGAATTTCTACTAAGCAGGGTAGTGCTTTCTGCATGGCCCTGAATCACCTGGCAGGGATTCAGCCTCAGAGGGTTCTTACACCACAAGATCATCCTGTCTCAATCGTAGCCAGGGGGAAGTTAAGGCCAAAAACTGATGTCAGAGGCCCTTAGAGGCCCCTAGAGTAGTGGCTCGCAGTTGCGAGATGACCGCTTTGTGCACTCTTCCTCGGGACATTCTACTTAGGATGTTTAGTTTGTATAAACCAGTGACCTTTCCTTCTGCTTAGGACACATGTTTCTGGGTAACTTTGCCATCCATGTACATCATACCAAGTTCAAAAGTTGGGGCATTTCTCTGCCTCCTCCTATTGCCTCTTCAGGGATAACTCTGAGTTATCATTAAAACATAATGGATACATTTTAAACAAATTTTAAAATGAGATTTTTGCATTATCTTATTTTTATAAAAATATCATTTGCAAATCTAATTCTCATTTTCCTGATTGTATTTTTTTTTTTCCATTTCCAAGCCAAAAAGGATTACAAGAATGTTAACTTCGGCTTCGTAAAAAGAGCTCACTTGTTTTGGAGCACTATTTGCTTTCTTGCCCCTCAGGTCGAGACCGCTTATCTCAGGCATGCAGGGGTGGTCTGTGACTATCCCAAGGAGACAACTCGCAAGATTCCTCAAGCTAGAATTCAGGGTCGACTCCAGGTGGGGGATACTTCACTGTTCTCTTCCACAACCAGACTATCATCTCTGCCCTGAGAGGAGCTGACAAGTCCACCTAGCAGAATAAAGAGTTGTGTACCAGGAGTCTGAAAACTTTCTTGCTGACAACCCACAGCTACCTTTCTGGGTGTCCTGGGGAGGTCACTTTTCTCATCTAGGTCTTGATCCCTTTTCATGAGATTAAGAGTTCTGAATGAGAACTACAAAGAACTGTTTAATTCTTGCCATCCCATGACTAGAGGAACATTCGGTGTGTGCCAGATGTTCCCCACTGGCCCCAAGGACCTCCTCTGCCCCCCTTTCTGCCCTACTGTGCTCCCTATCAGGCTGACCTCTACCAGTGTTATTTCTGGGTCCCCTGCCCTCCAGCCTCTGGTTAGGGGTGGCCAGTAAGATTCACTGTGTATTAAACCCAAGAGATAGATATTTCTTCACTGTTAGCAAAGTCAATCAGGCACAGGAGCATGTCTCTGTGGGTGTCACTTAAGGGACTTTGGACACCTATGCTTAGGCTTGTTCAAATAAATGACATGTGAGTACTTTGCAGTTTGATAGTTCCATGAACCATGAATACACTGCAATGAAAATGTCAACCTGTAAAATGTAACCAGGGATTCATTGCTAAGGATGATCATTCTTCTCTGCCTTGCTTTCTGCAAAACATAACATTATTCCTTAAAAAACATACACACTTATGTGCACAAACACATGCACACATGATGTTTTTAGACTAATTAACATAATTAAGATTTTCCAAAATAGTTAAGTGGAATAGACTGTTCTCCAAAAATGACAGTTTCTTCTCCAGTGAAGAAGAAAAAATACCCCACAATTTAAACATTTCATTTGAAAATACATAGTCTCAGAAATGTATAATGCAGATATTGCTTTAAAACAAGCTCATCTTATGAAAATTTCTCCAATTTGTCTAGAAGTTTGCCAATTTTTCCTCCTTGGGTCAGGGTGCAGATATGTATCAATTAGCATGATATATCTGCAATGTTTATATTAAAAATTACCAAAGGCCACTGCACTCCAGCCTGGGTGACAGAGCGAGACTCCATCTCAAAAAAAAAAAAAAAATTACCAAAGACATGCTTCTCGAAACATGTAACTAGACAACAGTTAAGGGAGTCTCTGGTAGCCATGAAAATTGCACTCAGGGGACCCATAAGGTTAGCATTACATTGGAACAGATGATTGCCTAAGATTTGTAGCTGTGGGGACAAAGCTTTTGTCAGATCACTAAATCATATAACATCATTATAACCCCTTCTGCAGGAAATCTGGGAGCCAAAATGGGATTGCTGAAATTTATGAGCAGAGGCAAGTGCAGTTTACTAGATAACTTGAAACAGGTAGAGCAAAATTGGAACCTCCTGACTCACTGAACTTGCTCTCCCCAGGCAGCCATTGCAAATGGCTACAGTTTCCATGAAGAGTGCACAGATGGCTCCATTCTCACAGCTTCCTTGGAAAGATGGAACATGGACCATGTCTTGATGACAGAGTTTGCTAGGTTCATCAACTTCTGAAATGTGGTGACAGAGCATAGACTACAACTCATGGGCAAAAGGAAATTGCTTAGAAGCAAATAGTAATATTTGTCAGGGAAGATCTTGAAGAGTTCACTTATTAAAACATTGGGTTGACATCTCTTATTTTGATCAAAATAAAATAGGGGTCAGCATTGTGGTTTATTCTACTTTTAATTAGCTAATTAATTTTTGAGACAGGTTTGAGACCTGCTCACTAGAAAGATACATGCATAGAATTTCACATACCCAAAGGAAATGAAATCAGTATGTCAAAGAGATAGCTACATGCCTGTGTTCATTGCAACACTATTCACAGTAGCCAAGATATGGAAGCAACATAAATGTCCATCACTGAGTGAACGGATAAAGAAAATGTGGTTTATAGACACAATGGAATACTCTTCAGTTTTAAAAAAAGCAGGAAATCCCGTCATTTGTGACAACCTGGATAAATCTGGCGAACATTATGCCAAGTGAAATAAGCCAGATACAGAAAGGCAAATACTATATGATCTCACTGATATGTAGAATCTTAAAAAGTTGAAATCACAGGAGCAGAGAGTAGAATGCTGGTTGCTAAGGGCCGGGGGGAGTGGGGAGGAGTGGGGAAGGGTGGGGCAGATGTTGATCAAAGGAAATACAATTTCAGTTAGATGGAAATAAGTTCAGGAGATTTATTACAGAGCATGGGGACTACAGTTGATAACAATATATTGTATATTTGAAAAAAACTAAGAGCGTGGATTGTAAATGCTCTCACCACAAGAGTACATAAGTATGCGAGGTGATGGATGTGCTAACTTGCTTCATTTAATCATTCGGCAGTGTGTACACATATCAAGACATCATGCTGGACATCATAAATATATGTAATTATTATTTATCTACTAAAAATAATTTAAACAAAACTTTTGGGGGTTCACAGATCTGTTCAGGTTTCTACCACCAATTACGACACTTCCTCAGAGATTCCTCTGCTGCGATGAATGACGACAAGCACGTGTTCCTTATCATGATTGCCTAAGAATGGCTTTCCACCTCCGGAGAGCATTATGCTCTGCTGTTTTGGACTTTTCCCTTAGCATTGTTGAGGATTAGGGTAAAATAGAAATTAGTATAACCAAGTATGGAATGAATTTGTTTACTGCTTTAAGTGGGGCGCAAAGCTGTATATTTTGTATCTTTTCTCAAATGATTCCTGCAAGTCCTAACGTGCCTCTGTGCTTTCTGAACGGTCTCCCCATTTTTTCCCCTATTAATTTGACTTTTACTCCTTTTCTTTATAAAATCTTAAGGTTCTTTTTCATCTGGAATCCCACAAATCAAGTTTCCACTTGATGTAATCTGATGTTGTCTTGGCTATGACTTGGAGCACTTGCTTGTGAGGTTAAACCTTATTGTATAGTTTCATTATATTTTAGTTATAAAAGGAATTATGCATCCCCCTAGGGAACCATGGCATCCCTGCTGTACTGACCTCCGTCCTGCCCCCAGTGCATCCCTGACTCTGGGCCTTTGCACCTGTCCCTCTGCCTAAGGCTCTTCGTAGCATGTCTGCAGTGTGAATTGTTGGCTCCTTCTCACATTCATATTTCAGCCCAAATGCCATCTCCTTAAGGGATATTTCTTTTCCCCTGATCTAAAGGAGCCTTGAAGGACTACCTGAGATGGCTGCTTTCTTCATTCCAATCATAATAGTCCTGCAGTTTCTTGTTTATTTGTTACTTATTTCCCTACCTTGCCAAACAAAAGGCCTTGTGAAGAAGCCCCTGGTGTGTTACTGTGAAGGCCCCATCCCAGCACCTGGCACCTAGCAGACCCTTGAGAAATGTTTTCCTGCCTCAGAAACTGCCCTGAGAATATTTTGAAGTTACTAATGAGACGTCTGTATATATTTTAACATGCAAAACTTGCATACTTACCCTTGCAGAAATGTAGAATGCTAGCTTATTGAGAAAGCAAATGAAACACTTCACTCATGATAAATTCAACTGTGCAAAGTGCATATGCAGTGACAAATATTTCATAGATTACGAGTGTGGCAACAAAGATGGAGCAGGCTTAATTTTGACTGTGGATTGACACTTGAGAAGACCAGTAATTACTTAGATTGGTTTTTCTCTGCCTCTTTCTCCTGACTGACATATTTCTTATAAATTATAAGGGAAATGTAATTTTTAAAAATAAAAATTATATTGCTTACAGAATTTTCCTCCAAATGGTCATATAAAAATCTCCCTTGGCCAGGTGTAGTGGCTCACACCTGTAATCCCAGCACTTTTGGAGGCCGAGGCGGATGGATCACCTGAGGTCAGGAGATCGAGACCAGCCTGGCCAATGTGGTGAAACCTCATCTCTACTAAAAATACAAAAATTAGCTGGGCGTGGTTGCAGGTCTCTGTAATACCAGCTACATGGGAGGCTGATGCTGGAGAACTGCTTGAACCCAGGAGGCGGAGGTTGCAGTGAGCCCAGATAGCACCATTGCATTCCAACCTGGGAGACAAGGGTGAAACTTTGTCAAAAAAAAAAAAAATTCCCCTAAGCTGCAGGCCAATATAGAGGTGGAGGTGTCTGGGGACCAAGCAATGATGAATTTGAGTCCATGAATATGCAAGGGAAGTCAGTGATGCTTCCTCCTCTAAGACAGATTCATGGTAGTAAAACTCCCAAGGTTAGGATGAACCGCCCACCTGGATCCAAATTCCACATGCCTCACATTGCACAACTCAATTTGAACCCTCTAAAACTCATTTTCATTATCTACAACATGCGCTTATATTCTTTTTCTCACAAGATGGTTGTTAATAGCAAATAGTAAGATGCATGGGAAAGTTCAGCATGAAGGTTTATTACATTATTGTCCCATGGATATAACAGTGCTGTGAATATAGTAGATGCTTAATGAAGAGTTGTTTATTATTGCCTTTATCTCTTTCAATGGATATTCAGAAGCATTTTCTAATACTTGAATCAAACATTGGAGAAACTGGCATCAAGTTTTGAGGGGCAATAATAAAGGAGAGGTTCCCTGGGTAGGATGCAGGTCTAAGGGCCAGTTTTAAGCCCTGTGGTGGGGCTGCCCTTCCTGTGTGCCCCGTTGGGAACATAAGTGGAGCAGGCTGAGGTTTCCTCATTTGTGTCTTACAGGCTCCCATGGGGACAGGTTTTGGTCACAGCCCAACTGTCTGGGGTTACGGTAGGATGTTCAACCTCATTGATTGGGGTATGAGGCCAGGGTTTTGACAGCAACTAATTAGTAAGCACTGAATGTAACAGTCTTTAACCTAGTGCTTGCCTTTGGCGAGGGGATTGGGAACCATTTGCACCTCAGAGAGGCAATTTCCAGCCTGGAATATTGTCAGCCGCTTCTGCCTGACATTATGGAATATCAGTACATTTGATCAGGTCTAGAAAACCTTAAAATCACTGGCTGGGTGTGTTAGTCAGGCTTCAGCAGAGAAACAGAACCAATTGTTTGTGTGTGCATGTGTGTGTGCACATAAACAAATTTATTTTAAGGAATTGACTCACATGATCACAAAGGCTGGCAAGTCCAAAATCCGTAAGGTAGGCCAGCAGGCTGAAGAGCCAGGGAAGACCTCCATATTATGGTTCAACTCCTGAGGGCTATCTGCTGGGGAACTTGCTCTTGGTCAAGAGAAGTCAGTCTTATTTTTATTTTATTTTATTTTTTCTACTGAGAACTTCAACTGATTGGATGAGGCTCACCCACATTAGGAAGGGCAGTCTGTTTTACCTGCAGCCTATTAACTTAAATATTAATCTCATCCAAAACACTCTCACTGACACTCACAGAATAATATTTAATCCCATATCTGGGCTCTGTGGCACAGCACATTTGACACATGCAGTTGACTATCACATTGGGCTTCTGGGGAATTCTTCTGGTTAGGTGATATTTTTCCAATACAATTGCTTCCTCTCACAGTTCACTCCTTGACTCTCCACCAGTGTCATTGGAGAACGGTGCACCAGCAAGAGGAACAGCAGTCACTCTTTTCCTCAGTGTCCTCATCTGGAATGGGAGCAGTGCTATCATTGCTCCTCAGCGGCTGTTAGCACATGCTGATTCTTTTCTCCAAAGCACGCCACATTGCAAGGGTTCTGCTCAAATAACCATCGTGACTGCCAGTCCATTTACAGACGGGGAAAGTCACAGGGGAGTCAGGATGGCACAGGGATACAAGCCAAATCTCTCATTGCTGGTCCACAGTTACTTCCTCTGCATTGGCCTTGACTTGGCATGAAATCACTGATGAGACTTCCACGACGTGGATGAGGACTCCACTCCTTCTTAGATTTGTCTGATGCAATAGAGAAGAACTAAATTCACCAAGTGTCAACACTCCATTATCAACACTACTTGAAAAATTAATTCCAAAATCTGTACTATCCCTTTGTGTTCACTTTGTGTGTTTGATACCTGAGGAAATACAATGTTGACTAAGAGAAAAAAAAAAAAAAAAAAAAGATTCTGCCCCCTCTCACTCCTTAAGAACAAGGTCTATGTTGGTTGCCAAGAGTGAAGAAAGAACAAATACAGATACAAGACAAACTAAATCTAGTTACAATTTAGATGACTAAAATCCTGTCTAGAAGGCTTGAGGAAGAGGGTCCCTGGACCCATAGTTTGAATCAATGCAGTGATAGAATGTATTGACCATTTAATCTGCAAACAGGAGTGAAGGATTAATCAGAGTAATAGAGTGATTTCAGTCTTTTCCTTCTTTAATTAACATCTGGCTATCTGTGAACAACAGCCACATGGTGCAAAGTACTTACTCTGCTTCTTCAAATTTGCCTCCTTTGTTGTCTGAAAATGGATTGATGTGACTAACATTCAGTTACTACGTGGTGTGCTGAAATAGCCATCTCAAGATTTTTTTTTTTCTCCAAGATCATGATTAATGGGACAAATAACATCGAGTCCTGCCCTGGCTTGCCCACTGGCAACGGGAGCATGAGCAGTGCCCTTGCTTGTGGATGACGCATGACTCGGGCACCCAGAGCTCTGGCCCTGCTCATGCTGCCAAGCTGAGGCCCTGGACTGGGGCCAAATTCGGCCCATGAGCATTTTCACTTTGGGAGACGTCAGGACAAGTTGGCAGGCAGAGGTCACAGTAGGAAGGCCGAGGGTCTGATGGCCTAGACCCTGCTGTTGAAGGGGCCACCAAGGGCAGATGGGCAGGGTACGGTGAAGGTCGCAGGAGCCAAGGTTTGAGTCCAGGGAGTTAGTTTTAGTCAGGAGTAAAGAAGAGGCATGGAGCGTGGAAGGCGAGTCTGTCCGGTAGCAGAAATGGCTTGATTTCATTTTACGACGGTTCTTAAAACTTTTGTTCTTATTACTTATTTGTATTTGACAAGTAAAATTGTATAAATATATGGTGTACGAAATAATGTTTTGAAATATGTACACATTGTGGAAGTGCTAAATTCAGCTAATTAGCATATACATTAGCTTATGTAGTCAACATTTATTTGTGGTGAAAGCTTTTCAAATCTACTCTGTCAGTAATGTTGAAATGCACAGTATGCTGTTATTAAGTATAGTCACCATGCTGGACCATAGATCTCTCGCTGAATACTTTTGGCTCTTTCTACATAGTAAGCCCCACCTCACAAGGCAATCACAGTCACACCACAGGCACCAAAGGAGTTCTGGGCCCAGAGGGCAGGACGGAGCTCAGGACTGGGTGCCACTAGCTGCCAGGTTGGGGCCATCTCCTAAATTCTGAGTCTTGTTTCCTCCTCTTCACAGCAGGAATACCAAACCCCACTTCTAGGGGTGCTGAGAGGATTGAGCCAGAAAACAGCCAGGTCCTGGCACAGAGCTCAGTGTGTGAAGTCTGCTGAATCTGCCATGCAACCAAATCTGCAGGCAATTCTCCAGAGAGAGTGCCAGAAAAATGCTCAACACCTAGGGCTTAAGTCAAAGATGTAACAAACGAGGCTGGAAGGGAACATTCGTATCTTGTATCCATTTATCCAATGGGCTTGGATCCTCACAACACCCCACCAAGTCCTTGCTGTGACTTTATTTGAATGCTAGTGAGCTTGTCATCCCTCCTTCCCCTCTCCCTTCCTGTAAAATTTTTTTCTTATCTATTTATTAAACACTCACTCCCTGCCAGGCAGAGTTAGGCACAAGGGATATCATGGCAAGAGAAACAGAATGTACAAATCCACAGGCACATTTGGAGGGAATGCTAATGTTGCGAGACTTGTCCTTAGCTCAGCTAAAGACAGGGTCTTTGTCACACAGCCAGGAACATTGAGGCTCGTAGATGATTTGAAGAGTGAGAAAAATGGGATTTATTGGGCAAAAAGGAAAAAAAGGGGGGGGGGAAACAGATACTCTTAGCGAAGCGAGACGGTGTGCTTTCTGCCTGTGCGCTTCCCACCTTACAGACTGAATCCCAGGTTTCACCCATGAAGAGAAGGGGCCAGGCTTCTCCCTGCTGCAGACAGCACAGCACTTCTGTGGCTCCTCCCTAGTGCACAGACTGGTTGGAGTTTCTCTGGGGACCCCTCCCCACCTGGCTGTCTCATTAAGGGATGCATTGTCTCTGGAAGAGGGATTGAGTCAGCCAAGGTAGTGAGCGCTGGGCAGCTGAGATGAGGTGGGTGCGGGTGGGGCTTGGGTGTGATGCCAGGATGCAGTGAGCCCAGAACTTGAATCCCCACTGATGCTGAAGTCCAGCAGTTCCTGACATAGAGATGCTGGCTATTTGGAGAAAGCTCTGGGTGTCAGCTAGAGAAATATGTTTAGCATACTCTTTATGGGGAATCCCCTGGTCTCCTGATGTGGATTCATGTACCTGGTGAAAGTGGCCCAGCTTAGAAGTAACTCTGGGACAGGAGCCAAGTGCAGGAATTCTGCTCCCAAGGACTTTTTAAGCTGCTTGATTCTGCCTCTTCCCACCTGGGGTCAAGCACATACCCTTTGTTTCCATGGAGCGGCACTCTCTGTCAGGGTGGGATGGTGGCAGCAGGCTGACTCTGTCCCTCACTGCTCACTCTCCAGCTCAGGGACACCAAGTCCTGGTCCTGGACTCAGTGGCTCTGCTGCTACCTCAGACGGACAGATGCAAACTTATAATCCTTCTGTGACCTTCGTATTTTCTTTCTTGGTGTTTTTATTGCAGATGAGCTCAGCCTTCTTTCTGTGTCAGTCAAGGAGGTGTCTGTCCTCATGTCTGAGCGTCCATCAAGGCCCCATCCCATCCACTTCCTCTCTATGTCCTATCTGCTGTCATGCTTTCTTTTACATGTGATCTTGAGTTCCTCCCAACTGGGGTGCAGACTTTGCTGTGTTCACTGTTGTACTCCCGGCACTTAGGATAAAGGCAGCTGGCACACTGTAGGAACTACGTAAATATTTGCTGAGCTAGTGAAGCACTCTGGCTCATAGCTGCCAGCCTGACACCCATGGTCCCCTGGTGACTGGGCTCATCCATCTTTACATCATCTTCCTCTTCTGCAGTGAATGCAAAATGGTTTCTGCTCACTCACACTCAAAGTCTAAGGAGGCAGAAAAACATCAACACATCATGATGAAGAATAAGTGGCAGGAGGGATCCTCAGAGCCCAGGAGCCATTGAGCTGGGTCTTCCTGGACCTTGGGCTCCAGCAAGGGACTTGCTCTCCCAATGGACTCGCATGCTCTCCATCAGAAATAGGATTACCTTTATTTACCACCAATTCATTTCAGAAAATCCCTCTTTCATTTATTTTCTCAACAAATGGATTGGTTTGGGGTGGACCCTATGTTCCATCGATCCTGCTATTGCTCCTGTTAGGGCATTGACCTTGCTGTCAGCTCTAGGATTGGGTTTTGGGTATGTGCATCCTGAGGACCTCAATCTTTTCTCTGAACTCTGTGCTGATGGTTTGGTCTCTTGGCTGCTCAGTCCTCCTGAAAATGTGGTCACCAGTCCAGCAACATCAGCCTCAACTGGGAACCTTTTGGAAATGCCAGTTCTTGGGCCCCTCCCCAGGCCTGTGGAGTCTACAGGACTGTCAGGAATCTGGGCTCTGACATAGGTCAACCTTAAGAATGGCTTTAGTAGCTGTGCATAGGAAGGATGGACACTGGAAACAGCAGGGAGGGGATATCTGAAGTTGGGGGCCCTTGAAGTTAGGGGCTCCATTCAAAGGCTGTTAATTGCTCATACAAGAGAATGCAAGGGCCCAGACCAGGACTGGAAAGATGTGGGTGGGTCTATGATATGTTTACAAAAGTAATGGCCTACTCTTGGTGATGGGAGGACAGCAGGGCCAGTTATTCCTGGACTTGCTTACAGCATGACTGTAAGGGACTCTGCTCCTGCAAGGCCTCCTGGGTGGCTGCTCAGCCTTGTCCAGCTCCTTCCAGCTTCTTATCAGGATCTGCCACCATCTTCCTCCAGCTTTGCTCAGCAACTTGACTAGAAATTGGATTCCTACCTGCTTCTTCTGCCAACGTGGAGTCTATGTGCATGTGTGAGGAGGGATTAGTTTGCTTTGACCCAGTCTTAGGGTTTATTGTCCCAACTGCCACACCTTGTCCTCCTGTCTGTGCTTCCCTGCTTGGCCTTCTTTCTGAACTTCTTCTGTCCACACTGCTGTGGGTTTCTTTTCAGCACTCACAGGTCATCAGGGCTAGAAGGGAAAAGTGTGGTATTTTCTTGGAAACTAGTATAACCCACTTTGTTTTCCATTATCTCTATTTCCACAGTTGCCTGATAGGCAAGTCGAGATAAATACATTTTAGGCTTGCAATTAATTTGTGAATTATTAAGAGACTGGTGATCATAGCTCTCTCTCGATAGTTCTCATAAATCTCTCTATCTGACATCTGGTCTTCTCTTGGAATCTTCTTCCTCGACACATGAAAAGAAAGGACAGATTTGGATGCAGCATGTCAATGGTTAGGGGTTGGGCTGGGATATAGGTCATCAAGATTTAAGTCTGCTGTTGTTTTGAGTTTTGATTGCTCTAAAAGGGCAAAGAAAAAACAGGTTTGCTCATGGGATTTTTGCCATTAGCACACCAAATTAAAGCCAAATCTGCTTTTCTGGGGGAGGACTGACATTTATGTTTCCTCTACTTGGTCAGAAACCAGAATATTATTTAATTTCTTAAAGAATTAAAGTTTCTGCAAAATTTGAAAGAAAATGGTATAACTCAACTTTGTTTCTTGACATGGGCAAGTGTTTGAGAGTTCTTTGTGATTCAATCAATTAATGTTTTCATTTTTATTATAATAAAACAAAGAAAAAAACCCAGTATTACAAAAATGCATATTCCCTCTGACCCAGGAAGTAGATTCCTGAACAATTACAGGAAAGAAACTTTTTCCCCCACCTAATACATTCTTCACTTGTTACTCTAAAACATTCAGGCACTCCTACGCTCTGAAGAGTGGGAGAAAGTGAGAGAGAAAGGTCCACAGCACACACTTCATGAAAGGAGATGCTGAAGTTGACCTTATGTGTGGTGCATGAGTGTTCAGCAACCGTGTTTCATCTTTACTGAGCAACAGAAAGACCCTGAGCCCTGGCATCGCTATTGTCAGTGTATTAGTCCATTCTCACACCTATCAAGGTGGGCGATTCATAAATGCATAAGTTTATACATTTATAAAATGTATTAGTTCATTGTGCACATATTACCAAGACTGGGTAATTTATAAAGGAAAGAGTTGCAATTGACTCACAGTTCTGCATGGCTGGGCAGGCCTCAGAAAACTTACAGGCACGGCAATGGCGGAAGGGGAAGCAGCCACCTTCTTCACAAGGCTGCAGGAGAGAGAAGTGAGAACGCAGAAAGAAAACGGCCACTTTTAAAACTATCAGATCTCGTGAGACTTCACTCGCTATCACGAGAACAGCATGGGGGAAAACACTCCCATGATCTAATCACCTCCCTCCCTCAACATGTGAGGATTACAATTAGAGATGAGATTTGAGTGGGGACACACAGCCAAACCGTATCAGTAGGTGTCTCCCGTCGCTGCTGGCAGTGATGCAGCATGTCAGAGTCTTGGCACTGTGGGTTTCCTTTCCTGCACACCCACATGAACCCACTCAATTGTGGGCTGATGTTAAAGCTTGGGATCTTGCATTTATATCTTACCTGTTACATCAATGCGTTCTCGAACACATTTTTACTGAGAACCTGTTTTATAAAAGCCCTTGTTGGAGGAGCCTCCAACACATGGGACACATTATTGAACAAAAGTCATCCCCACTTTTTATAGTTTAGATTCTAACAAGGGAAAAATGCCCCCAAATCATCAGAGTAATGCATGAAGGAATTACATGGTATTTAGAACAGATGAGTAAAAAGGAAAAGAAAGGGTAAGATGAAAACATAGAGCCGGATAAGAGGTTTAGTCCATGAGTGAGGCTGGGCTGGAGGGAGGCACATTTGCTAGAAATGATCTGATTCGTTCTCATAGGAAGATGAGACTGGAGCAAATACTTGAAAGAGACCAGAGAGGGCATTCTGAAGCTCTTCGCAGGTGGAGCGTCCCAGGCAGACCCACCAGAAAGAGAGCAAAGGGCAGCAGGTAAGCCTGAGGAGCGGGGAAAGGAGCATTGCTTATGCAGGCATTCATTAAGATGAAACATATATTGCATGGGACACATTTATACTCACAATTACTTTTATCTATCTGAAATAAATTATAAATGTTTGTTACCTTTTTAATTACATCTTCCTGATGATTTGGCTTCCCTTATCAATTCCTTTTTTTTTTTTTTTGCATAATTCACTCATAAAATTCCTTGCAGAAACAGTGTGTTTTCCATTCCATTGAAGTGTATCTTCTGAGGCAATCAAGTCCACCTTTGTCTCCTTTTTTTTTTTTTTTTTTGCCTAATGACTATGCATTACTAAGAAAATGATCAATATTAGCTTTATGAACTGTATGCTGTCCATGCACTGGCATAAAGTTACCAATTCTGAAAACTGCTCTTCAGATTTGATTTGTTGAGGAGTGTAATATCACTTTCTATGACATAAGTTGCTTTTCCATTCTTTGAGATTACATTGCATCTCTTATTCAACTTTTAAAAATGTTGCCCACTGCCAAAAAGAAAGCATCCATGTCGACTTTTATTCACTTTATCTTCAACATTGCATGTGATGGTCTCCTTGTTTCCAGGCTGGAAGAGTATTAGTCACATCCATAAAAAAGTAAAGAATTCTTAAGGTGTGAAATCCATTTCAAAGGTAGGCTCAGCAAATGCCATAATAATTATCCACTTTGTGTCAAAATTTCTTTTTCTGTTTATAGGTAATATTGTCCCTTTTACTACTATTGTTGATACTTAGAGTGATATATTATTCCTCAATTATTTCTTTAATACCTTCAACAGGTTTAAGTATAAAAGTGCTACCTTTTTTTCAATTTACATAATTCCATAGCTGAAGATATTTTTAAAACTAGTTAGAAGTATAAAGGCTTTACTCAACGAATCACATAAAAAGTTAACATGGATTGTGAGGTTTTTTTTTCAGAATTAAAGAATGATTTCACTTCTTCAAATAAACTGAAAAAATTTTAAATGAAATGTATGAAAGAATATGAGTTTTTGACAGTGAGATAATTGAACATCGCTAGTCCAACAAAATCATAAAAGTCATTTAATTGTTCAGTTTAAATAGCTAAAGTTTGAGAACAATTTCATGAGAATAACTTTGATGTCAATAGAAAGAACACCAGCCACTGCTGAACAGCATTGTGCGGAGCATGGGCAGGACGGCCAGCACAACCGCAGAATCATTTTTGCTTCCTTTCAACTCTGAATAAATATTGTCTGCACATTTATACAAACATCTACCCCCAAAATTGTATTTGTATTATTTCTATCTAAAGCAGTACAATTATTTTTATTTACTCCTAGTTCAATATGGGAGTCTGTGGAAAAATTACTCTTCTTTCTGAAGTCTTATCTGGAAGAGTATTTACTCACAATAGTCTTTTCCTTTTTTCACAAGAAAACGTATTTCACAAACAAAAGAAAATTGTTTAATTTTCTTTCAATTAAATTTAAAGAAATAAAATTTAAATTAAATTAATTTGATTAATTGAACTTGTGGCTATACTATAAAAAGGTGAGGCATTGAAATCTTTGATAATCTATGCAATGGGAAATGGGGCTATTACATTTTTAATTATTGCAGTAATTAAAGTTTTGAAGTTTTGCACCATCTGTCATGGAGAAGAGGCTTAGTTCTGAAACATATTTGGACAGCTCTTTCTGAATGATTAGCTCACACACAGGTAGCTGTGCATACAGTAGTACAGTTGTGGGTTGTTTAATGATGGGGATACATTCCAAGAAATACCTTGTTAGGCAATTTTGTCATTGTGAGAATGTCACAAAGTATACTTACATAAACCTAGTGGTACCACCTATTATGCACTTAGGCTGTAGCATTGTAAATATGGTCTGTCATTGACCCAAATGTCATTACTCAGCTCATGACTATATTTGATTTTGGCCAGCATGGGCTGGGCAATCTCTTCCAGCACTGTGGCTCGATGATCACATGGATTTTTCACTTACCACATTCCATGAAATGCAAAGAGAATAATTAATGGGAAAGCCAGAGGTATTTTCCAATTTACATAGCTCCATTGTTGAAACTTGCATGTTCTCTCTTAGCCTCAATTAGCTATGACACACAGCCATGCCTTTCTGCTCTGAGTGATGCGTGTGTTATCCACAGCCTCAGGTGGTCAGCCAGACTGACTCAGGCCTCGGCAGGTGCTTGGGATGTTACTGCTCCTTTCCATGCCCTTCTTCAGAGGCAAATGCCAGGAAAGATATGCTATCTGAGAACATTAGAAAACTGTCACTGCTCACAGCTTAGCGCTGCTGGGAAAATCAGGTTCCTCTCCCTGATCAAGAACACCTGCCAGTTCCACATGCATCATCAGAAGGTGAACCTGTGAGTCACAGTGAGGCTCCAGGCTCCACGTGTGAGTGATCGTGCAAGCACCGACTCCTAGAGATGAAAGAGGTCCAAGAATGCCTGATCCAGTTCTCCTCAGATGTGAGAGTCCCTCTCTGGCATCCTGTTAGGCGGCACTACAGTGCATGTTTGAAATGTGGGTTCAGAGCTGTGCCCTTGGATGTAATTATTATTGTTGATAGTTGTGGCTAGAACAACTCTAGGGGGCACCATACGCATGCACCCTCGAGCTGTGTGCCACAGCCTGTGGCCCTATCTGATGTCTGTGACTGATATTATCCCCTAAGAGCCATGAAGACACTCAAGAAGATGTTTATGTCTGAGTTGAAGACCGACTACCTCTACGACCAAAGTGTCCCTGGAGAGTGCCCAAAGTCAAGTTTCAAATTCTCTGTAAGAATTATTTTTATGTTTTATCTAACCATAAGGGCCAGGCTGATCCTCACCAGTGTCTTCAGTGCCTCCCCTGACAGAGAAAACATTATTCCTTCTATCCATGAGACAATGGGAAAGGCAGTTCTTCCTCATGTTGAGTCACACACACTCAATTTGCCTGTGGCTTCCTGACATTGGTCCTGGTCCTGCCCTTTGGGGCTTGCCTTGGATTGGGATCTCAAAAAGCAGAAACACACTGTACTTTCAAGCATTTGCTCACTTTCCCTTTTCAACCCGAAGGCAAACCTATGGATGAGCAGGCATGAGGCCTCCTCCCACCTTATGAATGGGGAAACTGAGGCTCAGAGCAGGTGCCCCACCCACAGGCCAGGTGCCTCCCAGTTCCTGTGGCTCTTGACCCTGGGGACTGCTCCCTCAGCTCAGCTTAGGATGGGCTGAGGGATGGAGGGTGATATGGTTTCGCTCTGGCCCCATCCAAATCTCACTTTGAATTGTAGCTCCCATAATCCCCATGTGTTGTGAGAGAAACCCGATGGGAAGTGATTGAATCATGGGGGTGGGGTCGTCTGTGCTTTTCTCGTGATAGTAAATAAGTCTCATGAGATCTGATGGTTTTATAAAGAGGAGTCCCTCCACACATGCCCTCTTGCCTGCTGCTGTGTAAAATGTGCCTTTGCTCTTCCTTGCCATCTGCCATGATTGTGAGGCCTCCACAGCCATGTGGAACTGTGAGTCGATTAAACCTTTTTCCTTTGTAAGTTACCCAGTCTTGGGTATGTTGTTATTAGCAGCATGAGAACAGACGAATACAGAAAGCCTTCTGTTAAATGTTCTGTGCCAGCCCTTCCTGAGGATTGGTTGCCGCAGGGGCAGTCTGCTTCATTCCACTTGCTGTGCAGTGGTCCTGAGAGGATTCTGTAGGAAGAACGGTCTCTGTGCCTTGAATGGGTCTCTCGCTTAACATCAGTAGCTGACCCCCTGGGAGCCGGGAGAGAACAGAGATCTGCAGGCAACCCTGCTCAGATGACTTAGTCCTATACAGAAGCTGCTGGGCAGTCTTCCACCTGAATTTTATGCTTTAATTATTTACCTTGTATATGATCTCATTTCACAGTTATATTCATTTTATTTTCACTTTAGCACTTGATTCCAAGATGTTAAACTTGGAGTGTGAAGCTATGAGAGATGGGTCTGGGATTATGACTATGCGGTCCTAATGCTTTCTCAATAATGAATATGCTCTGATCATAAGTTTCTTGCCTAGATTCCATTGCTGCTTTCTGGACCAAATGTATTTTGTTTGACCAAAGAGTGGGTGCCATTTGACTTTCAGGAGAGCATGTAAAGTTTCAGGAGGATGGAAATAAATTCCTTTATGTAAGAATTTATAGGATTTCAAATTAGAATCTAAAAATGGAATAAGTGGTGATTTTTATATTGAAGTAACATAATTATTAGACATAAATTTTTCTACAATGTCAGATTTTTAAATTATGTACTTGTAGATGGGGGATCGGTTATTGACTGATAAACCGATGATAACCAACTGATAAACAAATGACTCCAAAGTTCAGTGACTTAAAACAACAGCCATATACTTTGTCCTGTGCTTCAGGATGTAGACTGCAGTCAGCAAAACATTTGTTTTGCTCATCTTGCTTACAAAGAGAGGTCCTCTGGTCCTCTAGCCACTGGCTACCTGTAGTTATTTAATTTTAATTATGAATTAATTTAAGAAAATAAAATGTCTGATCCTCAGCCACACTGGTCATGTTTCAGGCGCTCACTAGTTACATGGGAGTGGAAGATGCCCTGAAAACAGTGCAATTATAGAACATTTCCATCATCACTGTTATTTCTACGGGGTAGCACTAATCCAGAGCCTTGCCTGTTGCTGGACAGTTTAAGATGACCTCTGTCATGTGGCCGGTGGTCAATGCTGGCTGTCCACTGGAGTACGGATCTCCACAGCCTGGTCTGACTTCTTCTCATGGAGTTTGGTTTCAAAAATTGTAAAGCAAGAAGGTGGCCCACATGCCAAGGTCTTTGAAGGCCTCCGCTGACATCACATGTATTGATGTCCCATTGGCTAACACAGATCACATGACCCATCGCAGAGTTAATACAGGAGGGGCCTGAGCACAGTGCACACCCCAAAAAACACAACTGAATGAGAGCATTGAAAACTACCACATGGTGAGACGTACATGTTATTTTGGAATAATTAGTAAGCACTCAAACCACAGTATATTTTGAAAGCATCATTTAGGTCATCATCTCCATTGGGCTCACATCAGCCAGTTCTGCAAAATTATACTACAATAACAAAGATTGCCAAGGCTCAGCAAAGTATTCACACACATACACACACACAACTTTGTGTCTAAACTTACTATAATTAAACTAGAATTTTCACCACACTATAACTCTTTGCCTTGATGGTAGAATATTGATTCAATAAATATCTGTTCAATGAGACAGTGCAGGTGACATAAGTACAAAGACAATTATCATCCCATTTCCTTGCTGGAAGAAACAAACACTAAAAATTATAAATATGGAAAACTTATAGCCACGTGGTTCATAAAGGAGGAAAAATAAAAGCAATAGTCAAAAGTAATTCAAGAGCCTGGTAATAACAGCTTCTAATATAGCATAATATTCCACATGGCACTGTATTTCTTACATGCATTGTATGTTCTAATTAGTTTTAGACTCAGCATCATTTCATCACTGCCTGCCATCACATTCTGCCAGCATCATTTCATCACTGCCTGCCATCACATTCTGCCAGCATCATTTAATCACTGCCTGCCATCACATTCTGCCAGATAGCATCAGTGAACAAGAGGGATAAAGATTGCTGCTTTGTTCTGCAGTTACATATTTTTGTAGGGAGAAAAATAATGTTAAATAAGCAAGTAAATGATATGGTAAGGCGGAAGAAGAATTAGATACCACAGGGTTGAATCGCTGGTGTTGGAGTGCCTGAAGGGGCAGGGATTCAGGTTCCTGAGTTCAGGATGAGCCTCTTCAGGGAGGTGAGGGGCAGCCTAGCAGGTGTCCTGGGGAGGAACCCTCATGTGGGAGCAGCTCAGGGGGTCCCAGAGCAGGTATAAGGAAGCCAGATGGAAAGTAAAGAGTCAGTGAGTGGGGTGTAGTGGTCAAGGTTCTTCAAAGACGTAGAACCAATAGGCTACATGTACAGAGATATCTATGGGAGGGAGGGGATTTATTAGGAAATTTGGCTCAAACAATTAGGGAGGCTAAGAAGTCCCATGACAGGCCATCAGTAAGCTGGAGACCCTGGGATGCTGGCAGTGTGGCTCAGTCCAGGTCTGAAAGCCTTGGTGCCAGGGAAACCTATGGTGTAACTCTCAGCCTGAGGAGGCCTGAGAGCGTCGGGGGCTCTAATGGGAGTCCTGAAGTCCAAAGCCTGGAGAGCTTGGAGTTCTGATATCCAAGGATAGGAGAAGAGTTTCCCAACTATGGAAGAGAGAGGGTGAGATGTCAGCAGCTTTCTGCCTTTTTTTCCATCTGGGCCCCCAACTGATTGAATGGTGCCTGCCCAAATTGAGGGTGAATCCTCCCCTCTCAGCCCACTAACTCACATGCCAATCTCATCCGGAAACACCCTGGCAGACACACCCAGGAATAACACTTTACCAGCTCCCCACGTACCCCTTATCCAGTCAGGCTGACAGAAAGTTAACCATCACAGGGTCTTAGATGTTCTCTCTCTGAATGAAATGCGGGGCTACCTCCAGGTCTGGAAAGAGCGGCATGGCTTTCCTCCTGTGCACAAGTTTCACTTGCGATGGGGGTGAGCATCCTATCTGTAGCTATAACTGTATCTGTATCTGTGTCTGTGTTTAATCTTATCCTTTTCATTCTCAACATTGTATTAAAATCATGTCCCCATGTCAGGTAAACGCTCTGCATCTACACCATGATGATCACAGAAAACACTCAACAGTTTGGGCCTTGGGAGGTGACCACAGCTTTGTTTGTGGGATTGTATGTCCAGAATTGTGTTTAGGGTTACAGAACCAAGATGGCTGGCAGTAAAATGGGTAGCTGTGTTTCCCTGAGTCTCAGTTTCTCCAACTGTGAAAGAGGCTGATGGCCCCAGACCCTTCCTATACTGGTTAAGTGAACTTGGGGACAAACATAGAGGACAGAGATGCAGAGCCGAGAAGCCTTGAGCGCAGGCTTGCTATGGATGCAGGTTGGGGGGGTGCCGTCAGTAGAGGATGGTATTCAGCCATCACCAGGCTTCTCTGAGTTGCTGAAGGAAGAGATGGGGTTCGTTGAACAGCAGGAATTCTTCCAGAGGAAGGTCAGTGAATTGTGCGGCCCCTCCGGCCTCTGCCCCGCACCTGGGGACACATGGTTCTCACATTCCGAGACCAGCCACATTCACAGGTACTAACACACACAGGCGCTCCTGCCAGGCATGTCCCACTGCTGTTGATGTGTGTTTCTGTTTTTGCAAGAAGTGATTTAACACGAGCTTCTGTGGTTTTAAAGCAAGTTTGTTTACAAAAGAATGAGATTTAGATAGAAGGGGGGAAAGAGAGAACAATTTAATTCCTTCTCTCAAAGGATTAGTGCCCTTGATAAAAATGAACAGAGGGGCTGGGGGAGGAAATTCCTCTCCTAGGGTTGATAGCAGCCCAGATACAGAACCCAGTCTGGCTTCCTTCCCACCACACACCAGCCATGGCCAAAGGCCCAGTCGGTATCAGCCTCAGCCCTGGCCCTGAATTGAGGATGGTGCTGACCTGCGTGGCCTGACTGACAAGCACACAGAAAAAGGCACCAATGAAGTAGAAGACCCTGGAGTAGGCATGTCCAGATAGCATCACTTGGTGAGAGATGTGCCA
Organism: Macaca nemestrina; assembly: GCF_043159975.1. Classification (NCBI taxonomy): domain Eukaryota; kingdom Metazoa; phylum Chordata; class Mammalia; order Primates; family Cercopithecidae; genus Macaca; species Macaca nemestrina. Next base: position 116,443,410 of record NC_092128.1, read on the forward strand.
CAATGTTTTCATGTCCTCAAGCTTGTTGGAGCTTTTGCTCAGGCCCCTGTCACAAGCACACAGCAGCATGATGCTTTTGGGAGTGGAAATGAAGACAGTTTTATAAGAAAGCAACTCTCTCTTGTGAGAACACAGCTGGCTCTTCAGCCATGAGTTCTAGTTTGAATCTGATAGCCCTTCCCATCTGTTTGACATTCCACAGCTTTGTGGGTGGAGACGAGGCATTTTGGAGTGGAGTCTCCCCCGCCCCTAACCTGGAATTTGGTGCAACATTGGAAGGTAAAGGTGGAGTTTCCAAGAGAACAGCATTGAAGGAGGGCTGAGAAAGCACAAGACAGGAAGAGTCTGTGCCAAAAGACTCTGGATAGGAAGAAACACAAGAAAAAATTTATCCAAAGTCAAGATTGAGTGGAAGCCCAGAGGAACGTTGCATTCAGATGGCAAGTGTTCTACTTAACTTAGCATCTTGTAATTTAGTATCTAAAGCAATTTGGTACCTTCTTTTAATTTAGTATCTTTTTTCTATAATGCCAAGTTACATATATAAAAACATGTATTTCCTTATGCTCAGAATAATGAATATATGTTAATTCTTACCATGACTCAATAATCACTTTTTATTTTTTTTGGCAAAAGTTAGCAATATCCATTTTAATTTTAAAAGTTAGTTTACAGAATCTTCAAGAAAATGTGCTTTGCAGACATATTTTGGACAACTTTTTTCTCATAATACTTTTCTTGGTTTTTCAGGAGGGATTATGTATGCACTCCATTGCCTTTCAATGGAAAATTGACAAAGAAATTGAAAATAAGGCACAGTGTTTGTAAAATTTGAGATTTAAATGCCCCATTTGATGAAATTAGATAATGCTAAGATTCAGTTTGAATGACTTGCAATTTCAAAAACTTAGAGCAAATAATGTATTTTTATTGTTTCAAGAATGAAACAAAACTCTCAGTTGCCTGGTTTTGGCTTTGGATGGACTCTACAGATGTTTCATGTGTCTTGCCATTTCAGAGCCTCCCCTTAACCCCTGCCCCCCCCCCCCATAAAGCTGTTGGCTTTTCCCACCAATCTCAGCACATCTCAACTGACTGCATCACCAATGCCTGCTAACAGCACCTGATCAACAAGGGGTTATGGAAAATAAGTGAGCGAATGAACACAATTGTGTTGCCCGTTGGCATTTGGAGAATCATGAGTTTATGGCTGAGTAGCATTTTTTCTTTTCTTGTGTTATGCTGTGACTACCAGTGCATGGAACCAGACATGGGAGTGCCAGGAGGGCCCAGACTGGGAGGCAGCAGAGCCTAGACTGATGTGGGCCTTGGAGACAGGACGGTCATTTCCTGTGGTTTCAGCAAAACTCAGTGTGGTTTGGGAATAATTTCCCTTTGAAATTAAGTTATCTTAGAAATCTCTCAGTGGCTTAATATTTTCAACCCATGAATGTTCACAAACATATCCTTTAAATTTGAGCACTGTGAAACGGAGCTATTCCTGGGACTTACACGAGGAGATGCTGCCGGGGGACTCTCCTTGAGTAAGGTGATGACCCAGGTGAGAACACTGTCCCTCAAGATTTGGGCACCTCTCACGGTTGAACGGCTCTCCCTGGGCTTCTGTTTGGCTTCTCGCCCACTGCTTCCCAACACCCCTGGTGCAGGGGTGAAGGAACCTGGAGGAAGTAGGTTCCTGGATCAGGGTTGGGGGCTCTGATGACAAGGATGGCTGAACTGGAGGGCCATAGTGATTTCCTCAGACCCTTGTTTCAGTATGAGCGACCCTAACAGCTTCATAAGGTTCTTAAACCATCATATCTTTAACAGACTCAGATTTACTATCCCTTCTTTATGTCCCCTTGGGGTTTCTTTAAAACCAAAGGGGCTGTGGGCTTGATTCTCAGACTGTAGGGAAGCTCAGAGGCATAGGGGTGTGTAGAGAGCGGGAGAAGGGATCTCCAAAGTCCCTGGGAGCCTGCAGGAAGGAGCGACTGTGGGACCTCCCTGAGGTGGACACATTTTGGATCGTGCACAGGGGCATTGTCCAATGCACTGGGGACTGATGTCCATGCAGACAGGCACTGTATTCTAATGGCCTACTTGGATGGGTGCATTTTTTTTTGTCACAAATGTGCTGTGTAATGTATTAAGGATGATCTGCATATCTGCTTGTAGTAATTTTTTATGGCATCAATAGAAATAAAATAACAGTGGTTAATACTTCCTGTTCCCGAATGAGGACATGTGGTTTGGGGATGTTCAGTAACACACCTGACACTATACAGGTGTTAGTGGCAGAACCAGAATGCACTCCAACCTGTGACTGATCCCACATATTCCTTCCATACCCTGCAGGTCAATTGCAGTGTCTGAAGAGCACAGAGATGCAGAAAATAGGCTTTTTTTTTCTGTAAAGACAGCTTATTCTACACTTAGTTCAGGCATATTTTGATATACACAGTGAAGGAGAAACGTGGGTTATACTTTGATGTTATGCATGGACAAGCCAAAGATGTAATTTTCCTAATTTTTGGCCAGAAAGCATCCCACATTCAAGAAATGGCTCAATGGGATATTCAAGTAACAAAAAGATAGTTAACGTTTGTTAATGACTAAAATGTGTTTGAAGCTTTAGATATTTTCACTTTCATTATTTCATTTCAATTAATCACCTATCATATTCATTCCTTCATTGATTTCATTCATCCTATCAACAAATGCTTTCTAAGACCTTTATTTGGAGAAGGACCGATTATGTGCTGGTAGGTCCATGATATACAATACATATAGATCATACATTTAGGGAGCTTCCATTCAAATATGAAAAAGATTCACTAATTTCAGGTGGTAGCAAATACAATGAAAACAACAGGGTAATGTGATAGAGAGTGGCCAGACAGAAGGGACTTTCATCTCATCTCATCATGATGACAGTAAGATTCCTGCAAAGATCCTATCAAGACAAGTGGTATGTACAAAGGCCCTGTGGCAGGAAGGAGGTTGCTATTTTTTTAGTTGACTTGTTTGAGGAACACAGAGAAATCCAATGCAGTCAGAGAGTAAGCAAAGGAAAGCAAAAGCACATCTTACTTTGCAAATGAAAGAGCTGATATTTAGAAAAATAGAGTATTTAGAAAAATATTTACTTTTCTAAAATAGAGTTGGCTAAAGTCACATTACTAAGGAAACTTTACCTCATTTCTTGCCCCTGTCTAATACTAGATGTCCCATATACTTTTTTTTTTTTTTTTTTGAGACAGAGTCTCACTCTGTTGCCTAGGCTGGAGTGTACTGGTGCAATCTCGGCTCACTGCAACCTCCACCTCCTGGGTTCAAGCAATTCTCCTGCTTCAGCCTCCCAAGTAGCTGGGATTATAGGCACCTGCCACCATGCCCGGCTGATTTTTTGTATTTCTAGTAGAGACGGGGTTTTACCATGTTGGCCAGGCTGGTCTTGAACTCCTGACCTCAGGTGATCCACCCACCTCAGCCTCCCAAAGTGGTGAGATTACAGGCATGAGCCACCCCGCCTGGCCCCCATGTGCTTTCTAAATCTCTGCACCTCTTCCCTTCATAAGACCTTTTGTTATCAATGATCCCGTCTTTCTACTATATCTTCAACTTTACCCTTTCTTCTGCATTTCAATGCTCCAAATCTCCTTTATTTTAAACAATTCCTCACTAGCTTGAAGGTGTCTCTAATGCATCAAATATAAACCAATTTCATGAAATTTGCTATAGCATGAATGTTTATGTCTTCCTAAAATTCATATATTGAGGCCAGACATGGTGGCTCATGCCTGTAATCTCAGCACTTTGGGAGGCCGAGGTGGGAAGATCACTTGAGGTCAAGAATTTGAGGCCAGCCTGGCCAACATGGTGAAACCTCATCTTTACTAAAATTACAAAAATTAACCGAGCATGGTAGTGTACTCCTGTAATCGGAGCTACTCTGGTGGCTGAGGCAGGAGAATCACTTGATCCTGAGAGGTGGAGGTTGCAGTGAGCTGAGATGGCACCGTTGCACTCCAGCCTGTGTGACAGACTGAGACTCCGTCTCAAAAAAAAAAAAAAAAAAAAAACAACAAAAATAAAAACAAATTCATATGTTGAAAGCCTAACCCCCAAGGTGATGATATTAGGAAGTGGGGCCTTTGGAGGTGATTAGGTCATGAAGGAGAGACCTCATGAAAGGAATCAATCCCTTTGTAAAAGCACTTGCCCCTTCCACCTTGTCAGGACACAATGAGAAGGTACTGTCTGTGAGCCAGGAAGAGAGCCCTTGCCAGACACCAAATCCACTGGTGCCTTGGTCTTGAACTTTCTAGCCTCAAGAACCATGGGAAATAAATTGTCATTGTTTAGAGGTCACCTGGTTTGTAATATTTGGTTGTAACAGCCAAAATAGACAAGACACAATTCTTCCCCAGATATGGTCCCTTGCCAAGGTTTCTTGCCTCCATGGATAGCACCCCCATGCACCTGTTGCACAAGTCATAGTTTCAGAGTCATACTGGACATCATCCATCCATCCTGTGTTCAAGTACACTTGACTTCCATCCTAAATATCTCTCAAATCCATTTGCCTTACTTTACCTCCACTACCAGATCCTGGTCTATGTAGCTATCATCTTCAACCTCCATGTCCTTAATTGCCTAAAGCACCCTCTCCGCCTGCCTGCTCCTTAGAGCACCTCCCCAATCCAGTCTCCACAAGTGACCATTGTGGTCTTTAAAAACTATAAACTTGTCTCAGAAAGCCCTCAGCCATACACATGTAACATATATTCACATGTGCCCACATACATAAAATCATGTTTCCTAGTGTAATTTCCAAAAGTCTGGTATTACTTTTCATAGGCTCACCTTAGGTACTAATTGCACGGTTTAGAATGATTCTCCCTCTCTAGATTATCTTTTCTCCCTCACTAGTTTATACCCATTACACAGACTGTGATTAAGTAAATTAAAAGGTATGTTCCTTCAGGCACGATGGCTTAAGAATTATGATGTAATTTTTAAATTTAACTTCTGTTTTGATCTGCTGACTGGACCATGGTTTTTGTTCTAAGTTGAAAGCTTCCTTGGAGTAAACACTCTGATGGTAGCAATACTTCCCCACTTCCAGATCAGAAAGGTTCCAAGGGGTGCCTTAACCCTGACATTGTTGTGGTCTGCACTGGAGGGTGTCTGCTGCGTCTGGCCTGCTCACCTGGTAGAGTAATTAGGGAGGCGTTTGCATGGCTTGCTCTTTGTTAAATCATTCAGTAGAAGTGGCAGCATCTAGAGCTGTACCATGGAATATTTAGACGGCAGGTCTTTGGGCCAGAACTTTGATATGTAAATGATTTCCAATCATTTGCTCTCCCAAGACCTGTTGGTTGTCTTGACTCAGATCCAGGATGCAGAAACCAAAATGAGAAGCCCCGAATGTTCTGCTTGGGGATTCTCATGTGAGTCATTGTCAGAGTTCTGGAAAAGAAATTATATTTGTTTCTCTTTCTAGAAAGCCAAGGAGCATCCCAATTTTAAAATTTTCTCTTTCTTTTTTTTGATTTTCACATTTTTTCCCCTAAATCTTGCCCACACAGAGTTGGGGTCGAAGCTGTGAGGCCTGGCTGGGGTGGGAGCCCTGCTGACCCCTAATTCACATTTTCCTATGTATTCACCCCTCACCTGAAAGAGCTCAATTCTCAGGGAAGTTTTGTTCCTGTTAACTTGCTCTCACCCAACTTCTGGGCAGAATTTACTTTGTGTATGCTCACATAATCATCGGGGAGAGTAGTTCTCCACTCCTCAGGACTAGGAACAAAACCTAAACAGGGCTTAGCATGACATCGAACTGGGGTTACGAGATACTGACTTGCAAGATGTGGGATGCCACTCCCCAGATCATGTGTCTCTGGGCTGAAACCAGTCTGTGTGTCTGGAACCTACTCTGACGAGGCCACTGCATCTGTTGCTTGGGCATTTCCCAAGGCCTGTGGATTGAGCCATCTCAGGAGTGTGAAGAGGGTGGAGCAATTCATGAGGAATTGGTTGGTGATTGAATGGTGAGGAGTTAGAAGTAGTGGTCCTGGATGCAGGTGCCCTATCTGTTTCTTGGTGGCAAGGTGACCCCAGGGAAGAAACTCTTACTGGACCCTTATGCTTTCATTTTTAGAGCAGGATAAAGATACCTACTTACAGATTTACAGTGAAGCAGCAGCTGGGATGATGTGAAGCCCTACAATTATTAATACTGGGGCATATTTACTGTGAGGAGGTGGGAGATGCCAGAAGAAAAGGGGGTCATTAATGAGCAATCCTGGAGCGGGGAGGGCAAGGATGTGGATGAGGACTGGTGGAATCCCCAAACTCTGCCAGTGGGATTGAAGATGCCAGCTCTTCATGGGGCTGAGAGATCCTCAAGGCAATGTGTCTCTTTCCCCATCTTTACAGACAAAGAGTGTGAAGCCAATAGGGATAAAATGAGTAATCCAAGGTCACAAAGTGAGAGAGCTGTTCTAGGACAAGAACTTGGTGCTCATGTCAGGCTCTTTCTGCCACATCTTGAGAATACGTGGATCCTTTGTGAGTACATGCTTTAGTGTGATGAAGGAAATAGAAGAGACATAGTGAAATGTTTTTATGCTTTGTATTTGCACTCTTGATTATCTCATCAATTCTCTTGACAGGTTTTGCTAGCCATGCATTTTGTCTTGTTGTTTCATTTTTAAAGGCTATTATTATTTCCGTTATTAATCCTAACAATGGTGGTTATTTCTAGAGAGTCAGGAATTTTAGTCTCAGTGTTTTAACATCTTCATCTCTAATACTTAGAGAAAGTCTTTGACCTAAAATTTATCATTGTAATTGATATGAAATAATAACATGATGCCAAGTCCCAGAATGCTTCCTGGAAGAGACAGCATCTGTGGAAATGTTAAACGGGATGAATGCTGGGAGGATACACGAGCCCGTGTGTGCATGGAGTTGTACTATGTGTGTATAAACTTGCACCACGAGGATCAGGAAGCCTACATTTGGGGAGAGGAGGAAAAAAAGGGAAGAGAAGACAATGGGGCAAAATTGGTTCAATGGTAAGATATCCTCAGGGCTAACCTAACGCTTTTTCACAAAATCTGTGTAAGTAATTAAATAGATTGAAATAAATGAACTTTTGTTGTGTCAGGGAGGACAAAAACTGTTTCCTCTACCCTTTTAGGTTCAGTAACCAGGATCTTGAAAATTAAAGAATAAAAGACAAATTAACCAGAGGAAAAAACCTTATTTTATATGCATATAGATGGGCTCACAGAAATGAAATGGAAACTCAAAGAGGCATTCTCAGAGGGTTATATACAATTTTAACAAAGAGTAATGCGTTTGTGTAAAAATCACATAATAAATGAAAAAGGTTTTGAGCTTCCAGGTGTGGTGAATGGTGGGAGGGTATTAGGGAATTAATGAAAGATAAGCATTATTTTTTATAAGATGTGTTATGTAGACTCCTCTTGGTGGTGTTGCTGTACTGACAATAGCCTAGAGTTATCTCTCATCAAGAGTCATTCTGTCCTTCCAGGGCAGAAGGGTACCTTCACAAAGGGAAATGTATGTCCTGACTTTAGGCAAATGAGAGAAGGTGGTGTTTTTCAGTCCAGAAGACAGTCCTTAGAGATTTCTAGATGTTAGGTTTGAAGCACATGTAGATGTGGAGGGAGGGAGGCAGTGCACATTTCCTGATTTGCAGATTAAATGACTTGAAATACTATATACATTAGTGTTCCAGTCATAGAATATCACTAAGGCATCTAGCTTCAGCTTGCAGGGCTTCTTCACATAGTCTCAATAAGGATCGGGGCAGTCAGGTTTTAGTTCTCAGTGGTGCCAAGTGAGGAAGATGAGAGAAAAATTAGAAATGTTAATTACTGACAAAATGCACAGAAAGGCAAGATTCAGTTTACAGAGTTAAAAATAGTTCAAAGACAGTGAACACTTACAAGGGTGGATAATAGTTTTCCATTTAAATATAAATTTCTCTCTGCAGTCATCTGCATTCCTGTCAAAAAGAATCAAAATAAGACTATTTTTGTTTGCAAAATAAGTCTAGTCTCATTAAACGTGGCCTGATTATTTACATAAGTGCAACAAGAATGGTAATGGACCATATAGGCTCTTTTTAAAGTTTGCATTTATGGAACTTTTAATGACTCTCAGATTGGACTTTTAACAACTTCTTAAGACTAGGAAGTCAAGCCAAGAACTCATCATCAGATTTTTCCTGCAATATTTATAGATTTGGGTGATTTTCCTCTTCTCAAAATCTCTAAAGTATTCTAAAATTCCTGGAGCTGTCAGGAAGTGACTTTCTTTACTCATCTGTAAATCTGGGAACCTGTAGGCCAGGTAGCCGGCCAGTATCTCAAGAGGGCTTTGAAAGTATAAAGTTAAACACAGGCCCTTAAAACTATCAAGCCATATGTAATTCTATGTACATCAGTTTCAAATATTTCACTTCAAGCCTAGGTAATATAATCAATGTGTCGTTTTACATCTGTTTCCTTTTACAAGGAGAATAGATTCATCAGTAGGAAGAAAAAGATAAATGGTTCATTACTTAAATTAGTCTGTGGTGGTTTCCAACAACAACAAAATAAATAATGGTAATAGTAAAAAAAGGTTCATTACTGTTTATGAAAGTGTAACCTATTAAATGACTGTGAGTCATAGATAGCTTAAGAGAAAAGAGAAAAAGAGGTTTCTCAAATGTGGAAAACAAAATGTTAAAAGAATAACCAGGGTTTTAGACAAAAAGCCATGATAATCATTCACTTAAGTTAATTCAGTGCCATGTAATTAATTCTTACTCTGATTGATCTTGGGTTAGTGGTTTCATTAATCTATTAGCTTCTTCACGGAGTGATGTAAATCCTTCTTTGTTTCTTTCTTTTCTTTCTCTTTTTTTTTTTTTTCAAATGAAGCACCTTGCCTTGACCTGTAGCTGATGGCAGTACGTTTCCATAAAGCATCAGAGTAAGAAACAACAACTGTCTGTGAATGACAAAGGACTGAAAAATACCTGTTAAATATTTGATGAATGTTTGTTTTAACATACCTGGCAAAGGAATTTGATTATTTCTGTGGCATGCAACATTTTAAGGTAACTTAAATTATGACTGATAACGTTGTACCAGGATATATTATGGTCAGCAAAGACAATGAAAAATTTCTAGAAATTTCATAGAATGTCTGAAACACTAATATTAATATACTTACACAAATACAACACAAGAAGGCTAAACATCACTTCATAATTATTTCTTATTTGACAATGCCACTTAGATAGTTTAAAGTATCAAATAAACCTAATTAGTTTAACACCTCCCTTTTTATAAAGTGAGAGAGTAAATCCCTTGAGTTTTGCGGAAGTCCTCTGGGAAATTCCAAAGTCAGCTTGAGGTTAAAAAAAAAAAAAGGTTTTACTTAGCATTTGATTTTGGGAAAGATGTCAAAATATCAAAATGTTGAACGCTTGATTCAATAGGATCAGAGATCAGCATGAAACAATACTTAGTTATCTGTTCTGTCAGAGACAATAGAAGCTCTCCAGGGCAAATACAGATTGCATGATTATTAAACAAACAAACTCCTTACCTCTTTCAATATTGAGAGGGCTTGGTTTTCTTAAATAATCAAAGACCTGAAAAAAGGAACACAAAGTAAAGAAAATTATTTTAATAAGACACAAAATTCTTATTTCCTAAGTAAATTACTCAAGTAAAGAAAAGCCTTTACAATCCCTTATTAAGAATAGACCAGTAATCTAAGAAAACTTTACATTTTTAGCAGAAAAAAATCAAAGTCTAGTTTTTTCATTTGTACACTGTTTATATTAAAACCCATTCAAACATCTTATAATAAATTTAATTTAATTTTAGCTTTCTTGACCATATGAGATATGAGACAAGGTTCTCTTTCTTGTTCTGTTTTCCCCAGGCACTTTAACACTTTCTATATTCTTTCAGACTTTCATCATTTAATTTCTCCTCTTTCAATCTGAAACAACCTATATACCACATTATACTACTTTAGGAAAACACATTCCCTTCACAGAAACACATGCTTCATATCTTTTACATTTTCTTATCAAGTTTCCCTGCATACTTTGTGCATATAACTCTTTCTTTTTTACCTTTATTATTCCTGGTAGTTAATTTACGTAAATTGATTATAATTCCTAACCCTTAGTAATAGTTTCCAGTGAAAATGAAGTTAGCCGTTGTGAACTGTCATATATTAACATTTTGTAGTATCTTAGCAAATTTATGAACATACCACTTTACAGTTTTGTAGAGGCATATGCTTTCTTATCATACAGTTGCTCCAGATTGCAAAAAGAACATGTTTATTAACAGATGAAAGGATCTTTAGTCTCTTTGTAAAAATAAGAGGCCAAAATTCGACAAAACTTACGTTCAGCAATGAATGCTTCAGTATTTTAACTTCTTTAGGAATGATCTAGATATTCAATGACTATCATTTAATGTAACTTAGTATAACTTTAAAGTTTCAAGTTATCAAAAAATTTCTAAAAGTATTTTTAAGCAGACCTATTATGAAACATAATTATTGTTGTAAATTTTATTTATAAACTTGTTTCCCACTCACAGCTATTTAATTCGCTTGTTCCTAATTATGCTTGAATTGCTCATTAAAATTTCATGAGACATTTTATAAAGATAACCTTCTTCTAAAGTTATTTCCTGGTTAACTATTTTAATAGCACTCATATGTAATAAAGAGGCATAAATCACAGCACAAAGAACCAAAAGTTAAATATATGCACCACCCTTTTTACTGCCATCTTTGACATATATATATATATGTATAATGCATTATATTTTTATTGTGTATTTTGTTTTTAGGTTTATAATTTTAAGTATATAATCTTCAAGTTAAGAAATATGTATTTGACTAGTACATCCAGGTAGAATAAATCTTGTTGGCTTACTAAAAACAGTATGTTTTCAGAGTTGCCAGCATTAAATATGACATAGACACATTAGTCTCATTTACCAAAGATTATTCCAGATCATGTGAACTTGAATATTATTTGGGTTAGTTTACCTATTTCTAAGTTTTGGGAATACTTTAATCTATATAAGTGCATATGTTTTTTTACACCAATTAAAGTAGAAAGGAATTTTTATTTGACAATACCATCTGGAGGTAGAAAATACCACATATACAGAACATGCACACATAGGCATACATAAAAATACAGATAGATGCAAAGAGATATCATATCTTACATTCTAAAAATTTAGTCGTGAGTCAGGCAAACATAGTAATACAAAATTTACTATTTAATAATTATTTTAAATAATGGGATCTGAATTATGTTTCGGGAAGATGGAACAAGTTAAGGTTACCTTCTTAGTGAGGGCTAAAACCTTTCACTACTCTTTGTAGAGAAGGTTTTTAAGATTTTCATTTGCCCTGTTATATAATCTCTTGGAGGCTGTGGTCAAAGGAGAGAAAAAAAGCATGTAAGCTTTCTCTACAAAGGAATTTTGGGGCATATTTGCCTGTTATCAGAGGTGTAGCGTAATTACTACTTAGTTTTTTTTTTTTTTTTCTTTCTTATGTATAGGGCAGTCCAGTGAATTCTTGGTAATGAGCTTTTAGCACAAAGGACTTTGCATGGGAAGACCCTGAGCTGCTGGAGTTTGATTAGAGAGTTTTGCTGCCATTCTTCGGGCCTTTGGCAAAGCTGTTTTCTGGTTATCAGTATTTACATAGGTAAGTTGTATGCTCTGCACTGACCCGAGTGCCTTTTCAATTCTTAATTTTGTTCCAAGTCTGACTTCAATCTCCCAATCTTGTCAAAAGATTTTTCGAGCCAGTCATAACATTATCCTGTCCTTTTTTTTACTTTTAATTTGATCCTGTCACAAGTACAATGCCTAGAGCGGTGCATTTGCTCTAGGTGAGAGCTCTTCAAAAACCCCTTTAGATATACAAGTCTAAATCTTCAAAGGTATACATATTCTAGTGCAACTCTAAACCAATGAGTTTTTTTATCAAAAAAAATTTTTTTTTAGTAGTGGTACTATATTGTATTCAGATTGTCTTCTTTTAAAAATAATTTTAACTTTTATTTTAAATTTGGGGGGTGTATGTGCAGGTTTGTTATGTGATGCTGTAGTTTGAGGTAAGATTGAGCCCATTACCCAGGTAGTGATTTACAACCCTTTACCCAGGTAATATTTACAACCCTTGTCTCCCTCTGTCTCCTTCTAGTAGTCCCCACTGTCTGTTGTTGTCATCTTTATGTCCATGAGTACATAATGTTTAGCTCTCACCTATAAGTGAGAACAAAAACGAGACTTTCTGTTCCTGTATTAGTTCACTTAGGATCATGGCCTTCAGATGCATTCATGTTGCTGCAAAGGACATAATTCATTTTATGGCTGTGTAGTATTCTGTGGTTTATATGTACCACATTTTCTTTATCCAATCCACCGTGGATGTGCATCTACATTGATTGCATGTATTTACTATTGTGAATAGTACTGCAATGAACATACACACACATGTATCCTCTTGGTAGAACAATTTATTTTCTTTTGGATATGTACCCAGTCATGGGATTGCTGGATCGAATGGTAGCTCTGTTTTAAGTACTTGAGAAATCCCAATAAACCTTTTTATGACTTAAATCCAATATGCCTTTTATGACTTAACCATGGACATAAGAGGCATCTCCAAACAGGGTGCAAAAGACATAGCCCATATGACCCAAAATTACTCCCAAAGGTAGTCAAAGAAAGCAAAGATTCTCATTGCGACAGGCAGTAAGAATGCTATTTTTGAAAACTTGCGTCTCTGGTCTCCCACAAAAGTCAGATGCCTCCAATTACAAATCTAATAATCTGTGATACTAGGTAGGCAATACTGAAAACTTTCTAAGTACTACAAGGCAATGAAGGGAGAGATAATAAGGGATCCTATGGGCTGAAACATTTTATTTAGACAAATTCCCTCAAGAGTCTACATGATTGGCAAATGAGTGTCTTAGTTCCCCAATCTGGTGCCTGGCTACCTGCAGACACAGGCCTGACCCCCGTAACCCCTTCCAGGCCGAAAAACCAGAGAGAAAGCACTGTTCCTGGATGTAGGCCAAACACTGAAAGTATGAAATAAGACAAGAGGAGGATTTTGTCCTATGATTCTCCTCCTTATGATAAATGACATGAAAGACAGAGACAGAGGAAAACAATGGATACTCCTAAAAGGGAAAAGAATCAATAGCCAATGCACACTTAAAACCAAATTTATGAGAGTCACAATCAAAGAAACAAATTCACTAATCCAAAAACAGATTATCAAGATAAAAAGATTTGTTTCTTATGCATATGGGGCGGGGGTGCTCACAGAAACAAAATATAAGCCATGCAGAGGCGGGCAGATCTGGAATCTTATATACCATTTTAACAAAAGGGGAGGAACTACAAGACAAAAGGTGGAGGAACTACAAGATAATAGGTGGAGGAACTACAAGACAAAGGAGAGCGTTTTGAGCCTCTAGGAGTGGTAGATTGTGGGAAGGTAAATATATGGGGGAACTAATGGGCAGTACGTGTTACTTTAGGGAAGTTTGTTATGTACATTCTGCTCTGAGCCATCTCTGGGCTGCTAAAAGTCTAAAGTCATCTCTGGTGATTAAGAGTCATTCTATCCCTCTTGGTATGAGACAGAGGAGAGGATACCTTTGCAGAAGGACATCTATACTCTGCTTTTGGGCAAATGGGGGAGAATAGAGAACTTTATCTGCAGGCTGCTGTTTCTCAATTGCCTTCAGCTCAAAACCATCCTTATGCTAAATTGGCGTGTTTTGGGGTATGGTTCTTTGAAAACCAGTCACTGTAGCTGGAAATCAGACTTTAAAAACACCGGGTATCTCCTAAAACCAAGCAGTCTTTGTTCTCATAAAAATGCATGCCTCCCACACCCCATGACTCAAGCCAAAACCGGGATGAAAGTTTTAAAGTAGTAAACACATGATGACGGTTCTAAGTCCTTTCTGATTTTCCGGAATCCGGCATCAGTTTCTATGGTGACATTTAAGAATGTTACTTATGTGAGTGTCAAGCCCTTGTTTTGTAAATTGTATTATGGCCTTTCTCACCCATACATTTCACTTTTTAAAATAAAAGTAAACAAGTTTACTCTTATAAAATACAAAATTAATTATTATTTTTAAACATCCTTATATCTTCAAGGTACAGTGTAACTACTCTATGCATATACATTTATTATATTTGATCATTTGTGTACATTTTTATAACAGATATTCTCAAAAAGGAAACACAATGGTACATTACAACAATACTTAATCTATTTATAAAGTATTGAGAAATATAATACCCTATACTCTTACAAGGTTTTATAAAGCAATTTAATTCTAAATTAGAAGGGGAAAGCTTTTTATTAGAAAGCACCCATTTTTGTGATAGGCAAAATTCTAAAGCATATTATGCCTTTAATTTCTAGAAGAACTTAATGAAGTCAGTTCCATTCAATCTATGTACTCTATTTAATTTTAGTTAAGAAAATAAGAGGTCCCATGCCCAGTCATTGCCCAGGCCACACAGGGAAACATGGCTAGGAACTAGAATTCAGTGTATCCCATATCTCTTGACTTCACGTTCTTTCTACCACATTTGTCTGCCTCTATATTGCCCTAGAGTTATGCCCAGCTAAATCAAGAGATAATTTACAACTAGATTATTAGATGCATAATCTACTTGGTCAGTTAAATGGATTTTATATGTGCTATTTACTTAGGTAATGTTTCCTCATTTTGATAACACAGAAAGATATTCTGGATTTTATAGATAAAATATCTATATTCAGTATAGCCTTGCAATTTTAAAGACCACATTTTTGCTTCTGTTTAAGATTACTTTGTTGCCAGGTAGTATTCACTTAATTAGAATCAACCACTTAAGAAGAGAAGGGGTAGAATCATAGATGCTCTTCCAAGTGCATTTTAAATAAGGGTGGGATTATATTCAGATTAAAAAAAACCTCAATTTTTAAATAGCAAGATCAAAATTACATTTGTTTGGCTGGTTTTTTATTTTGTAAATTGATGAAGTTGGGTAGGAGGATATGAGCTATAAGCATGCATTGTTTTTAGGGGTTTGTTTGTTCTACTTTTTTAAAATAAACGATTGCAGATTTACTATATATGTCCATTCTCATGCTTCTAATAAAGACTTACCCGAGACTGGGTAATTTATAAAGAAAAGAGGTTTAATTGATTCACAGTTCCACATGGCTGGGGAGGCCTCAGATCACGGTGGAGATGAAGGAGGAGCAAAGTCACGTTTAACATGGCAGCAGGCAAGAAAGCATGTGCAGGGGAACTCCCCTTTATAAATCCATCAGATCTCATGAGATGTATTCACTATAACGAGAACAGCACATGAAAGACCAGCCTCCATAATTCAATTACCACCCACATGTGGGAATTGTGGGAGCTACAATTCAAGATGAGATTTGAGTGGGGACACAGCCAAACCATATCACTAACTTCATGGAAAGTGGCCAAGATAGTACAAAGGGATCACAGGTACCCTTCACCCAGTTCCCCCCATTGATGACATCTTACATAACTAGATTACAGTATCAAAACCAGTAGATGACATTGGAGCAATCCATAGAGTTTTTCAGATTTCACCAGTTTTGTGTGCACTCATGTCTGTGTGCACTGATAGTTCTATAAAGTTTCATCACACATGTAGATTTATGTAACCACCGCTACCATCAAGGTACAGAATTGTCGAAGATCTCCTGCATGCCATCTTGGTGGATGTTCCATGGGTGCTTAAAAAGGATGCATATTCTACCATTTGTTGGGTGTAGTGTTCTATAAATATCAATTAGATTCTGTGGGTTGACATTGCTGTTAAGTTAAAATTATCCAATCTAAAATTCCAATAATGCAGAAACTGAAACATTTTGGTCTAATATATCAGTTGGCTTTCTCTGGTTAATAAAGCAGGAAGAATCTGTGGCTTTTAACAAGAACAATTTGTTTCTTGTGCATCTGGGGGCTTCAGTTCTTCTAAATTTGTCTTGGCTGGGCTCACCAATAGCTCTGGCAGTCAACTGAGGGTTGGCTGAGCTAGGCTGAATTCAGCTTGGACTGGCTCTGCTGCACGTGTCTCTCATCCTATTCCTGAAACCAGTGGGCCACCATGGGTATATGCTGCTCCTGGTGATTGCCGAACAGAATCAGGAACTCTCTGCTGGGGAAAGTGTTTTCAGCAGGTTGCTTTTCCGTAGATTCAAAAGAGTGTCATTCTTCTTTCAACTGCAGTATCTTTTTGTCATAATTTTTCATCATTACAGGAAAGGCTCTGGGTTTATTTAGTACTGGGTTATAGCCCCATGGGAGCTGAGAGGTGGGCCAGCCCTATTTTTGGACTGGTGAAGGTGTCCACTCAGAGCCTATCTGTGCCTTCCCTCTGCCTGATGGGGCAGGAAAAATTGAGCCAGGATGCTAAAATTTCCCAGTGCCTCAGTAGGATCCAATTCTTCCTAGGTCATAGATATAAGAGGGTATGCTTGTTGGCCCCCTCTCCTGCCTCATCCTCCAATACCTTCATGAATAGCCTAATTTATTAATAGTCTAAAGCTTCATTCTCACCCTCTTTGAAATTCTTCAAATTGGGTCCACATGCACTTTATCTGGCAGAGATTCTTTACTGTTCCTGGCGTGTGAGAGGCTTGTTCCAAGCATTGTTTTAAGATTTTCTATATTGTGTATTCTGTTGTTCATCTCAATGTCAGTCTCAGAAGAGGGTAAGTAGAGAAACACATGTTACTACTTCTATCTTGCCAGGAATTCTTGACCCTTTCAGTAGAAAGCATCGTGGGAAAACATACAGAGTGGAACACAGGTAACATGCTCAAAGAGTGATGAATAACTCCCAGAATTCTGTCAAAGTTCTCCTGTGATTTGCACAGGTCTGTTCTACAACCTGGAGAAGACTCTCCCTCTCAGGTCCCCCTTGTCTTCTACAGCAGGTGAGTTGTTGCAGCATCCATGTACATCTAGCTCACCACACTCTGGCTGTAGTGTTTATTAGCCTCGTTATGTTTGTACCAACCCTACACTCCCTGAAGATTCAATTCCAGGGGAAGGTTCTGTATGAAGTTGTCTACCTCCCCTCCCACTGACAAGAAAAAAATCCAGGGAGATGGCTTGGAAAAGTCTGTTCCCTGCTACCAATAATATCTGGGTATTCCTTCATTCTTCCCTTTTAAGATCGGGATGTGAAAAGCTCTCACTTTTTTCCCCACAAGATAGAACCAGATGACAGATACTTGAGGGCCCAGTTGACCATTTTGGAACAGCTTTTGGCATTCCTGTCATGCAGAAATTGGACTTCTAACCCAAAGACAAAACAATACTCTGCCTAAGAGATATAAATAAGTAATGTTTCGTGTGTTTATTGCCAACATTTCAAGTACTTAGGCAGAATTAGGCATTTTCCTTTGATTTTTACTTTTTATTTTGTTTGTTTGTTTTTTTGAGACAGAGTCTTGCTCTGTCGCCAAGGCTGGAGTGCAGTGGTGCAATCTCGGCTCACTGCAAGCTCCGCCTCCCAGGTTCATGTCATTCTCCTGCCTCAGCCTCCTGAGTAGCTGGGACTACAGGTGCCCATCACTACGCCCAGCTAATTTTTTGTATTTTTTTTAGTAGAGACGGGATTTCACCATGTTGGCCAGGATGGTCTCCATCTCCTGACCTCATGATCCACCTGCCTCGGCCTCCCAAAGTGCTGGGATTACAGGCGTAAGCCACCGTGCCCAGCCTCTTTTGTTCTTTTTGTACCTGTCAGGTTTTTTTCTATTCATTGCAGATAATATTGTTGGCTTGTTAATTCGATCATTATTTTCAGAGTTGTTTAAATGAAGAGGAAACCTTGTATTATAAGGCAAATCCCGATGTATATAATATCAGCATAAAAGTACGTTTGTAATCTGTCAAATTCAGTGCTTTTTAACGTGTTTTCTTCATTATATACATCTTATATACATACATAAATACATACATATATATACATAAATACATAAATATATGCGTATTTCCCTGAATAGACATAAAAGCATATCTTCAGTATATATTCTAGAATGAGAGAAAAATTAAGGGTAGAAGATACCTTAGCACTCATGTGAGGGAAAAACAGAGGTCCCCAGAAATGAATTGTTTTTTCCAGGGTCATGATGACTCATGGCAGACCCAAAATTAGCAGCCTGGCCTCCTTGTGTCTATTCCATGTAGGATGCAGCACAGCTCTCCTGGGAGATGTGCAAATTGGTACCACCACTTTGAAAAATGCTTTGGCAGTCTCTGATAAAGAGGAATGCGTGCACACCCTCTGAGTCAGTTATTTTAATTCACATGTGTAATCAGCAGGTTTGCAAATCTGTATTCACCAAAAGACATTACAAGACCAGCTATGGTACACTAGCTCTCAGCTGCAAAGGAAGCAATATCTGTCAACATTTAATGGATGAATATATTTTGTTATATTCATTCAATGGAAAATAATAAACCTCTGCTTCACATGATAACTTGTATGATTATCACAAATGTAATGTTCAGTGACAGAACCAAGCTGTATGATTCTATTTATTCAAGGCTCAAAAAGTCAGAAATGACTGTGTCAAAAAGTCAGTGACTCTGAAAAGTGTTGGCTTCTGAGGAGTCTATAAGGGGTGGAGGTAATGCTAACGTTCTGTGTCCTAATCTGTCTGTGGAGAGCTGCTCACTTACAAGCTGTGCACTTTTTGAGTGGATATTATACTGCACATACATGTTTACAAATATAAATCAACACAAAGTATTCACTCTGAGGCTTTTGTCAACACTACCTCCCTTTCCATCTACAATGTTCCCATCTGTAAAATGGAACATATCAATGAGATGCACTCCCAAGACCTGTCCTGCTGGAACTTCCCCTGGTTCTCTGCTCACAGTCTTGTTGCAGCACTTGGTGAGCTGGGTGAGTGCCCAGGAGTTGAGGGTTAGAAGAGGTGAAGGGACACACCTGGCAGCAGGTGAGCTGCCCTCAGTTTAGTGCTTGAATCTCTTCCCAGAGGTGGCCATTGGCTGGTGTTGGGAATTGCTGTGGAGTGGGCAGGCACTTCTTTATTTTGGAGAGAAGTCCGTTTCGTTTCATTCCAGAACTGTTCTAGTTGTTGAAAATTCATCATTTATCAACTTGGAATCTTTCATCCCCCTCACTTGCTCTCTGAATTTATTACATCTGATTTCTGCCCTGCAGCGAAACAAAACCTGCTGTCTGCAGCCTGGCCAGGGCTGGACACAGGCAGCAGGTTTCCTGCCATGTCCTCTGAAGGGAAGGTGCTAGGATGGGTCAGTGGGACACTGATCTGCACATTTTCTCCCAGGCTGCATCCCTCGTCCTCAGGCACTAGGTGCTGTCCCACCGTCGGGGGGGTGCCCATGTTTCCAGAACATTTGGACTGTCTTCCTCCACCTGGACGGCACTGTCAGACATCTGCCTACAGACACCCTCGCATTTCTCATGGTGCAGCGGAAGCTTCCCTCTGCCCCTTCCTGAAGTCACTTCACTCTCCCATGTCTGGCCACCCATCTCATCTTCATCAAATCCACATGTGGAATGTAAACACAGGCCTGGGGTATGAGGATGGTGAGGAAAGCTTGTTATCTTGTGCCATGGATGGTATGGCTGTGCATACACGTTTGTATGTGCATATGTATGTGTGTATATATGTGCATATGTGTGCATGTGAGTGTGCATGTGTGCATGAGAGTGTGTACTTTTGTGTGTGCACATGTGTATGTGTGCACGTTTGTGTATGTGTGCACGTTTGTGTATGTGTGCATGTTTGTGTATGTGCATGTGCTTAAATGAAGCCAATGAGGCACCATTCATTTGTGTATCATCTTCCCTGGCATGTACCCAGCACACTACCTGACCCAGAGTTAAGCAGTAGTAAAGATCTGTGTGATTAAATCTAATACTGCACAGTGTGATTCATGTGGCCTGTGTCTCCCTATATTGGATTACAGAATCCATTAATTTTCATAGAAAACTTTACTGAGGGAGAAGAGCTGGTGTGTCTTGGCCCAGACTTCCCTCCCACTGTGAACTGTGGATTTCTCTCTTCTCTCCCAGCCTTGGTTACTACTCCCGCTGTCCTCAATGAGACGGTTTCCATGCTTCCCTTTAATTCCATGCACTCAGGGGCTAAATACAAACTCTGGTACTATGATTGGAATCTTATCAAGATGTTGGTTACTGTGGTTATAAAAAGTAAGTAATATCTTAACAAAAATAAAAACAGAGAAGACAGAGCATGTAGTGCCTAGCTTTCTCTGGTTATATTTTTAGTCCAAAAGTTAGATGTCCTGGCTCTTGAGTTGGTTTCATGTGGCTGTAAGGAGAGGGTCAGTTAGGTTGTGATGGCTTCAGCCACAGAGACAGGTGCACATTTTGGGAATTATGTGGTCAGCCAGAACCACCTTCATAGAGCCTGGGAGGTTTTGTGTCTGAGCACCTTTTCCTGTTTACATCTCAGATGGGAATCTGAGTGAAGGGTTTGTTTTCTTCCTTTAATAACACATTATCAACTAGAAGGTTGTGCTATTAAAAATACTGCTTTAAAAAAATAACACCTTTTAATTCTCCAAGGGTCCCTTCTGTGATGATTCTGTGTTCCTATGCAGTGGCCTGTTTAGGCTAGGAAAGCATGACCTGGCATTCAGGGGTCTGAGGAGTATTGACCACCTCTGGACTTGGAGCTTCCCTAAGGATCTGGTGCTACCGCTCCTCGAAAGATCACTGTGAGTAGATTTAGTGTTTTGATAACACAATTTCTTTTAATTTAAAGAAGGCTTGCACCAAACCAGATTTTGGATCAGGAAATCTGATAGTTTAATTTATCCTGTGGAACATAGTTGTATTAGGCTGTTCTTGCTTTGCTCTGGAGAAATATCTGAGACTAAATCATTGATAAGAAGAGAGGTTTAATTGGCTTATGGTTCTTCAGGCTGTATAGGAAGCATAATGCCAGCATCTGCTGCTGGGGAGGCCTCAGAGAGCTTACAATTACCATGGAAGGTAAAGCAAAGGCAAAGCAGGAGAAAGCATATCACATGGTGAAAGCAGGAGCACAAGAGAGATAGGCAAGGTGCCACACACTTTCAAACCACCAGATCTCACTCACTATCATGAGGACCATACGAAAGGTGATGGTAATAATACATTCTTGAGAAATCTGCCCCTAGGATCCAATCTCCTGTCACCAGGCCCCACCTCCAACATTTGGGGATTTCAATTCAACATGAAATTTGGGTGGGGACACAGATCCAAACTATAACAATAGGCAAAGCAAAAACAAAAACAAACAAAAACAGAAAAACAAACGACAACAACAACAAAACAACTCTACTATAATTTGGGTCAATTGTAGAGTCTGTTCCCGAAATAGCAGGAGTGTAGGGTCGGGGGAAATATGATTTTGTTAATTGCATTGACCATAGGACTGTCAAAACTTCAGTTAATGTCAACATGAATGCAGAATGGCTCTTTGGATGCAAGTAAAATGGCCTAGAAGAGTCACTCGGGAAGGTAATGCCTGGCACATCGTGACTTTCCTTTGGACTACCACTCCCACTCTGCTTTTCTTGACTACCTCAGCATGGCCTCTCCCCTGCCAGAATGTGCCAGGCCCTGCCTGGAAAGCCTTCAGTGGCTCCCCATTGTTTCAGAATAAAATCCAGACTATTTCCTCAGCTCTACTCAGCCTGATCTCCTTCCTCTGTCTACTCTTCACTCCACTGAACCTGCTGCATATTTTAGGTCCAATACCAAGGTTTGCCATTTCTTGAATCACACCTTTAACTTTCCCATTTCTGAGTGCTTTTATGTTTCTCAGTTCCAGAAAGTGCTTGTCCATCATCTACTACCACTGTTCCCATCCTATCCCTCCAGATGCTATTCCCACACCTTCTTAAACTTTGTGGTGGAACTCTGATTGGAATCATTCGTGTTCACATCTGTTTGCCCAGCAGACCGAGTCCCAGATGCTACTTACTTAAAACAGTGGTTTTTATATCATCCACACCAATAAATGTGAAGGACTTCAGGAAACACCCACAGTGACATTTATGTTTCACATCACAGTTTACAAAACTGTTCTCAGAGGAGTTGTGTGAATATAGTTTTATCCTCACTTCACTTGGTATGGTGACATGATGTTGCTCAAAATGCACATCTAAGTCTCTTGATTTCCAGGCTGCCTGTACACCTAGCTATTTTGTGTATCGTCAGACCTGGGTACAAGGGTGGTGCTGGCTTTTTATTACCTTAATCTAAGGAGGTGTGAGGACACAGTGGTTCACACTGAGGAAGCTGGCTTGTTTCTACTTCCTTGGCTCTGCTAATCTCTGCAAACTGCAAACTGAGAGAACTGGCTGAAAGCCTCTAAGGAAATCACAGATTAGAGAGTGATCTGGAAATAGCCTCTAGTTATGTTTTAACTCTGGATGAAAAGACACCAAAATTAACTCAGGTAAGAAGAAGTCATTTTGAAAAGTCTCTAAAGAAGCATTCTGTAGTCTCTTTGAGTAAGATGAGTGACTTTTTTATAGTGAGAAAAGTATCAAATTCCATCTTAATTTCCTTACATCTAGCTTTATATATTTCAATTTGTATTTTTGTGCTTTTGATATTTTTGTTAGTCATTATTAATATTAAAGTTAAACTCATCCCAGAAATTCCTTATAATCTCTATATCTTAAAACAACTATTATTATCATCTTTCTCAGATAACCATATATTTCACACAATTGAGAAGGAGAAGCACACACCAGTTTGTAACCTGTTTTCATCTAAATTATATGGTAGACATTTCTACATAGCTTTTGTAATTCTCTTTTCTGCCAAAATTGTAGCTAATTCTTCCCAGCAGGGTCCTCACTTCCTCCTCCTGGGGTGTTCTTGTGTTGCAGCACACATTACCATGCCTTGTATTTATTTATTTAGAGTGCTCTTCTCATTAGTCTGAAATTGGGAGCTTCTCCAGTGTCAGGACCAGAGCTTTCTCCCATTGCTGTCTATGTTTTACACTCATGAGCTGTTCCATCATTAGGTTTCACAACAGATGCAATCCCTGGGCGCTTAAAATAAAACTACCTTAACCTCTGAGCTCAATGCTTGCAGTCCAGGCCCCTTTTGTGCTGAGTGAAGGAATATAGGGCTTGGGGGTCGGGCGGACCTGTCTGTCATTTACAAGAGTCTCATAGCATGTCCTGTTGTTTGAGCAATGATCATCTTTTTATGGTGCTTTTAGGGTACGACTGTAGGTAGGCATGTATTCATCCATGTGGTGCTAAACAAGATGCAGGTACTTGCTAAAACACAAACATGTACTTATGAGCAAATGAATGTACTCCAGTTTGATCAAGAAAACATCTGGAGGAAACGAGGAAATTTAAAAATCATCACAATGTTTAGTCTACTTGTTGCCACACACCCTGACGTGGTCAGATGTGTTTTTCTGTTTGCGTGATTGTTTTGGCATGATGGAGCTGAACTTGGAGGGACCCTCTGCTGTGGCTGTTGTCTTCAGCCTCACCGGGTTGGCTATCCTGGGCATCTTCAGCATGGAACTGACATGCTTTTCTCCGTGCTGGGCTGACCTTCACCGAGAGCTGCCCCTGCTTTCCTCCTATCAGAGGGCGGTGAAGGGGAGAAGGACACTCTGCCCTGCTGGCCACGCCCCATGCCCAGTGCCTGATAGTCACAGCCAACACTGCTCCCCAGTTGAGGCATTGTTGTTACTTAACTTTCAATCTGTGTATATTCATTGTGGAATAGGTCTATTTCGGATTTCACGAAGATTCAGTGAGTGACCGTTTGCCTTTTCCTCTTAAATGAAGAAAGAATTTTGATAAATAGGAATATTTTATCGGGGATAAGGGCAAACCTAACTAACTTGTGCCATATACAGAGACTACGGAGAGACAAGATGCCTGCCTTCCGCCCACGGGTCCTGTGTTTCCCCAGTCACTCCTGAGCTATAAAGGAAGCCAGCTGCATCCAGAAGCACAAAGGAGACTGATGCTAGACACCGTTAGCATGCTCTTTCCTTCAGCTGATGTGCTTCAACTCCCCTAGTCTTCTGGGAACCTTTGAAAATATCTGACCTCTTGAATTCCCACCTCAGACATCACCTCATCCAGAAAGTCATTCCTGATAGTCTGTCAGAAAGCATTCAGTCCTCTTCTTCCTGTGTACCTCTGCACCAAGTCCACTTAGCTTGCTCTGATTTTCCGTAGACTTATTAATATGCAGCATATTATGACACTTGTTTTACTTATTTTGTATCACCCCTTCTCAGAAGATAAGTTTTAAGAATAAATTTTTTTTTTTTTTGAGATGGAGTCTCACTCTGTTGCCCAGGCTGGAGTGTAATGGCATAATCTCAGCTTACCGCAGCCTCCATCTCCTGGGTTCATGCAGTTCTCACACCTCAGCCTCCCCA
The DNA here is from genome assembly GCF_043159975.1 of Macaca nemestrina. Classification (NCBI taxonomy): domain Eukaryota; kingdom Metazoa; phylum Chordata; class Mammalia; order Primates; family Cercopithecidae; genus Macaca; species Macaca nemestrina. The sequence continues at coordinate 116,468,013 of NC_092128.1, forward strand.
GTAGCTGGGATTACAGGCATGTGCCAACACGCCTAGTTAATTTTTGTATTTTTAGTAGAGACGGGGTTTCGCCATATTGGCCAGGCTGGTCTCAAACTCCTGACCTGAAGTGATCCACCCATCTTAGCCTCCCAAAGTGCTGAGATGATAGGTTTGAGCCACTGTGCTTGGCCAAGAAATCCATGTTTTTGTTGTTATTGGTTTATTGATGAATTACAAGTATCCAGAGTAGTGCTGGGCACATAGTAGGTGATTAAAAGTATCTGTGTAGTGAAGGCATCTACCATCGCATCCATACAGATCAGCTCTGTGATTATTGATTGACATGCTTATCTCCTGAATGGCGGTGAAGGCTATGTGAAGACAGAGGTTGTGTTTTCTTCATTGCTGTATGTAGAGCACAAACTGCAGTACTGGGCACAAACTAGTGTTGACGAACATTCCAAAGATAAGTGAAAAATCAGAGTACTGTGCAAATCTGTGCAAATCAGAGTACTGATATTTTTTAAATAGCATGCCTGCAGGGACCAGGTAAACAATAGCAACAGCCCAGTAATGTGCAGGGAATGCAGCACCTCCTGAGTTTCTCCAACCACGGACAGGGGAGAGAGATGCCTCTTGGTACCCGGAAGCTGTTGAAGAAGGGCCCCTTACTGTGGACATCTGCCCACCCAACCAAATTCTCAAGAGAAAATATGAGTTGCCACTGGTGTCCTGGGATGCCGTTCCTCCCTTTCACCATTGCTGAGTTGTAAGGTAAGCCTTACTCAACACACACCACAACGCACAACACTCTCCACTCGTCTCCATTTAGTAGAGAGTTTGGTGAAGATCAATAATGTAGCTGCCTCCCAGCCACTGGAGATTTACTTTCCGGAGAGGGTGATGCCTTATATCAGACAGCAAGGGTACCACTGTCACCTAGAGAGGGCAATGGTCTACATCAGAGCCAAGGGCACCCAGTCACCTGGGGAGAGTAATGGCTTGCCTCAGAGACCAAGAGTACACACCTCTTCTAGAGGGAGTGAAGCCTTGCATTCCAGACCAGGAGCCTCCACCTCACCTGAGAACTGATTCTCCATCCCATCCTATATCTACTGAATCAGCATCTGCAGTTAACAAGGCCCTGGGGGTTTACATACCCACTGAAGTTGAAGTGCAAACCGGTTTAATGCAAGCTGTACCATGCGACACCTCTCACTGCTTCATCAGTTCAAACTAGCTAGCACTCAGGTTAAAGACTTCTCTTAGCTCTCAGGCGTGTACTTGGAAACATATGCATTGATATGCGGAAAACACAAAAACAACATTGACAGGGACACATAGGTGGCCGTGCAGGTATAAAAGAAACCATTCAAATGAGGTCACTACCTGAAGTCACATTCCATACAAACCATAGAGCAGGGGTATTGTTTGTAATAGGGAGTGGCGAGTGAGTTATATGTTCCTAGGATGGGCTAGGGAAAAATCCTTTCCTCTGTTTCAGTCAGGAGAAAAGGATGCGGATGTGGATTCCAAGCAGCTGAATAATTTGCTTGAAAGAATTGTGGTTGCAATCATCTAAACGGAAGGAGTGGGACTAAAATGTACACCCATTTAAATATAAAAATTCCTGGGTCCCATTGCAGACCTACTAAATTAACATCACCATAGGTGGCCTAGGAATTTGTATTTCTAAGCAGTATTTCTGTGATTTTAATGTGCAGACCAGTATAGGAAACTGTAGTGAATTCCTTTAATTTTATGTGGCTTCAACATCCATTTTGAATATAGGTTTAACTTTCTTGTTACCCTTGACATGGTGCCTAGTTCTTCACTTTCTCCCAGTTCCTCAATGTGGTTGATCTGGATATCTGCCCTGTAAATCATCCCCTGGTGACCACTTTCCTATGAGACAGCTGGATACAACATACTTGACTTACCTCACTGACTCCCACACCCAGCATGGGCCTCACAGATGTGCCACAGTGACCCTGTCTCAGTTGCAGCGTGACTCCACGGAGCTGATGCCTGCTGGCTCTAATCAATTAGAACTCCCTTTAGGAAGCCTGCTTGGGTAATGTCCTGGACTCCAATAAACACTTTGGCCCACAGGTCCCTTGTTCTCTCTCTTGCTCCCCATCCACTGTTTGAATGTTTGTTTCCCTGTTGGCTCCTCCTTTCCCACTGTCCCTGTGAAGTATGCTGCCTTCTTCTCTCTAGGATCTGTAAGAATCTGCTTCTTTGATTTCATGGATTGTGTTGAGTTGCCTCCTCTTTCTCACCTAGTCCATAGACCAGCACATAACTTCTCTCCTGGGCAGGGCTTTCCTAGACATTGGCTATCTTAGTAGGAATAAACTGAACACAGGTCAGACATGATCCACAAGGGCATCTGCCAGTAAAAATCAGTTTCTGTGAAAGTGACAGCTGGTCACAGGTGACACTTAGGTATCAGCCTATCCACAAGAATAAAGAAGTATCTTATGAAAGGCACACTGTAAACATCTATCACCAAATTCCTGAATCAGGGAAGTGCTAGAGTTTATCGCACTCATGTGAGAGAGACCTTAAGACTAAATCAGAAGGAAAACAAAAACCAAAAAACACCACACACACAACAGAAGCACAAACACAGTCTCCCAGTTTGGCACCCACCCTTTGAGTGAGGTACCTGTATAACAACACAGTCGAGAACTTGGGCAGCCACTGTTTTCACAGTGCTGGTGACTTTCCAGGCTACATCCTCATTTAGCAGTGCTTTGAAATGTCATGCAAAGTTACAACTTCTCAACTTTATTTTCCGTACATTAATAACGTCCTACCGTTTAAGACCACCAGAACAATTCACATTCCACCTTCTTCCCTGCTTTATAGTTGTATATAAAGTTGCTTCCTTTCTCCACTAGAAAATGGGCCAAATTGAAAACTAATTTAAAAAGGAAACTTTTAATTTCAGAGTTAGTTTACATTACAGAAAGTTTGCAAAGAGAGTTCTTATATATTTCACACCCATTTGCCCCATTGTCAGCATCATATATATATATACACACACATATAAAACCACACCATATATATATATATATTCATATATTTACATATATGAATTCATATATATATATAGGGTATGGTTATTTGTTACAATTAATGAATATTTTGGTAAGAGGATCTTTTTTTAAATCACGAATGGGTTTTCGATTTTATCAAGTGCTTTTCTGCATCAATTGATATAATAATATGATAATTTTTTAAAATTTAGCTTGTTGATGTGATGAATTAATTGACTTTGAAATGTCGAGCCAGTCTTGAATATATGGGATAAATCCCACTTGGTTGTGGTGTATAATTCTTTTGATAAATTGTTGGATTGATTTAAAGCTAATATTTTGTTTGAAGTTTTGTACCTATTCTCATAACAGATAATTGGTCTTAATTTTCTTTACTTGTAATGTCTTAATTTGATTTTGGTATTGGTGAAATTCTGGTATCATAGAATAAGTTATGAAGCATTCTCTCTGCTTCTATTTTGTGGAAGATATTGCGGAGAACTGGTATTGTTTGTTCCTTAAATGCTTGACAGGATTCACCATTGAAAACACCTGTGCTGGTGTTTTTTTCTTTTTGTGGAAGGTTTTTAAACACGGATTCAAATAATATAATAGATATATGTTAGTAGGTCACACTGATTGATAATACTATTCAGGTCATTTGATTTTCTGTTTTCTCAATCTATCCATTGTTGAAAGATGGGTGTTGGAGTCTGCAATTATAGTAATGGATTTGTCTCTCCATATATACATATGGTAACTCAGTGGCGCTCCTCACAGCGCCGGTGAAATGATGTTTGCAGAGAAAGATCCTCTGTTTTGAGTCTGTGATTGGTTATGAGCCAGCCTCCAGAATCTGAGAGACTTGTTGAGAACCAGCATGCACATGCCGAAGAGAACTTCTCTGAAAAGTAGAGGGGAAAAAGCTGAGTGCAAGTGGGGGGCAGGGGAGGAGGATGGGGAGTCTACCTGGCAGAGTAAGACTTTGGAAGGAATACTGGTGGTGAAGAGTTTAGATGTGACACTCTGGGCCCCATGCAACGTGATGCCTCCTATAGATTAAGTTAAATATAGAGAAGGAAAAGACTTCATTCTGTTCATATCTCATGAGTCACAGAATCAAGGAAATAACTTGTTCACTTGATTTTGAGTCCTAGTTTCTTTGCAAAGCAACACTGTGGCCTCACAATAACTATAACATTTGCCTCTAAATGAACACCTTTCCTGAGTTACTTTCGTGGCTTACCAGTACAAACTGACTTTTATGACAAATTGAGCAATAACTTAGACTACTTTTCCAGCATGTTTTAAGCTACTATGTTAGTAGTGCTACACCAAAGTACTCCTACAAATTAAAAAACATGCTTAGAAAACAAATATTCAGGCCGGGCGCGGTGGCTCAAGCCTGTAATCCCAGCACTTTGGGAGGCCGAGACGGGCGGATCACAAGGTCAGGAGATCGAGACCATCCTGGCTAACACGGTGAAACCCCGTCTCTACTAAAAAATACAAAAACCTAGCCGGGCGAGGTGGCGGGCGTCTGTAGTCCCAGCTACTTGGGAGGCTGAGGCAGGAGAATGGCGTGAACCCGGGAGGCGGAGCTTGCAGTGAGCTGAGATCCGGCCACTGCACTCCAGTCTGGGTGACAAAGCGAGACTCTGTCTCAACAACAACAACAACAACAAAAAAAAAAAAAAAAAAAAAAAAAAGAAAACAAATATTCAGATATCTTATAATGGCCAATACTGCAATAATATATGGTTCTAATTTTATTTTGTTTTGGATACAAATGTTCATAGCAGCTTTATTTGTACTAGTCAAAAACTGGAAACAACCCAAATGGCCATCAACAGGTCAATGAATAAACAAATTATGTCCTATCCATTTGATGGAATACTACTGAGCAATAAAAAGGAATGAACTATTGATATATATACAACAACATGGGCAAATCTCAAAGTAATTATGCTGAGTGAAAGACACCAGACCAAAAAATAAAGGAAAATTAATCCAAAGTGACAGAAAGCAAACCAGTGGTTGCCTGTGAAGGGCCAAGGGAAGGGGATTATGGAGAGGCACAAGCAAAGTTTTGGGGTGGTGACTGTTTACAATGAGAAGGGAAAGAATGCCAGGCCAGGATGTCAATTTGGGTGGCTCTAGAGAATTCTGAGCCCCTGTGGCCTATGGAATGCAGGTTGCACCCGCTTTACTGTCCCAATGACCTCTCTTGTGTCTGAGACCCGCTCATTCAGCAGCCTTGAGAAGCGCAGGTAAATGCATTTCCAGATCCAATCCCTGTCTTCAGTTGGAGTCACTCATGACAGTCACAAAACCAAGGTGGGAAGAGTTTGCCTCACTCTCTAGTGTGTTTCTCCTCTGTCTGCCAATTGTGGGATTTGAGAGCATGTGGGCTCCTGTTCCATTCACTTTAGTCCCAAATGCTGTTGCATCACACCAAAAGTAATGGCTGGGCTGCAGTGGAGCTGTTATCCTGGATTCTAGCTCCCACATCTCCTGACATTATGTTGTCTCAACATTCTTCCAAGTTCACAAATTAGAAGCTGAGGTCTAGGGAGACTAAGCCATGAGGCAATGCAGCTACTCATGCATAGATCAATTTCTTCCAGTTCTAGTTAGTGTCTTTACATTCTAGGATTCAAGATTATACCTTATTTTTAGAAGGCAAGATAAGGTCAGTTTTCACTGAAGCAATTTCGCTTGGAGCTGCCAGCTCCCTTCCCTGCACTCTTGGTCTTGAATTCCAGCTCTTTAAACCGTGACCTGGATTTTGACCACGTTCTCATCCATCCTGACACTGGTCCTGCTACTCTGCCTGCCTCTCTGACCTTGAACTTGCTTCCCACTTTGTCCTGAGCATTCCCAGCTGGCTCTCTAGTCTTCTTTCAGTTTACACATATACCTGCATTAATTCCTTATTTTATTTTATTTAGCAGCCTACTCTATGCCTGGCCTTATGTTAGAGCTATAAAAATGCACATGCCATAGTCCCAGAACTCAATCCTCGGGTTAAAGCACATGCTGACGGTAAGAGTCTCCTAGAGGCAGGTATCCCTAAAATGCTTAAAGATCGAGAAGCAGAGAGACATTGGCACGATATAGAGTCACACATGAGTCTTTACACTGAAACCCAAAGAGAAGAGTGTCTGAAGGAAACTGTGGGGGAAAGTACCTTAGAAAAAGGAGAGATTAGCCAAGCACTTGGAAGCATGGAAAGGTTAGAATGCCTTTGGAGACATAAGCTCCAAGCTAAGTAGATAATCAAATGTTTTCCCCTACAGATGAGGCATTCTGAGGACTAGCATTTCCTCCCTGTCGTATGGTGGTACTTGAAGTAAATACACTCAGGATGAGCCTGTGTCGCATTCAATGCGATCAACTTAGGTGGAGTCACATTTACTTCTGCATCACATTTAATAGACCCAAACTACATGCAAATAGACCCAATGCCTCTGCCAAACCCCTCCTTCCCCTTCAGGGCTCACCCATACCTCCATCACTGCAAGGAGCCCCCTGTGCTGTAAGTGCTGTTTTAAACGTCCCTCCATGTTTAGACTGAGCTTCACATGGAACTATTTTCTAGGTCACAGCAAAGGGACTGAATATATACGAGACAGAATCTAAACTGGGCTCTCTCTCTCTCTCTCTCTCTCTCTCTCTATATATATATATATATATATATATATATTTTAAACAGGGTCTCACTCTGTCACCCAGGCTGGAATGCAGTGGTGAGATCTTGGCTCACTGCAACCTCCGCCTCCTGGGCTCAAGAGATTCTCCCACCTCAGCCTCCTGGGTAGAGTAGCTGGGACTACAGTCATGCACCACCACGCTGGGCTAATTTTTGTATTTTTAGTAGAGACAGGGGTTCTCTATGTTACCCAGGCTAGTCTCAAACTTCTGACCTCAAGCCATCTGCCTGCCTCGGCCCTCTAAAGTGCTGAGATTACAGGCACGTGCCACAGCGCCGGGTCTAAGCTATAAATTTCTAAATGTTTAATTGGACAAACTAACATGAAAGGACCCTCGGTTCAAAGTTGAGGGAGCTATAGCAGTGGCCCCCACAGCCAGAGTCCCAGGGCCTTGCCTCCAGTTCCTGCTCCCACCTTCTCAGTCAGTGGCATCCGCTCCATGCTGTTGCTTATCCCGCTCCGGTCTCTCACTGTCACTAAACCACCATTTCTCAGTAGGAAAAGGGCAATGACCTTTGCCCTGTCCCCACAGTTTCCCCAGATTTGTGAGTGAATAAATGAATAAATTAATGACTAATGATGAAACACTCTTTCAAACGTTTATTCATAATAAAGATTTTCCTACATCCTTACCCCATCAGAATCTCTCCCTTCTGCCCTTCCTCCTGCCCCGACTCCTCTTGCAGGGGTGCAGTCATCTGTCTGAAAAAAATATTTCCTCTTCTTTATTCCATCCCTGATTCCCGCCCTGTCCTGACTGTAAACCATCCTCCTCCAAAACCAAGGCTATGTCGTGAGTCTTCCAGGTACTTTTCTAATCAAGAATCAGGTGCCTGCTGCAAAATTTCAATGATACATTGTTTAAATTCCCCATCATTCCATGTCAATGCATCCTTGCTTGCCAAAACCTTGGCACTGAGTGCTGGCTCCCGCTTTGTGGAGTAGAATGTGCTGCTCACATTCTCCTTAGCTCTGGAGAACACGTTAATGGGTAAATGACTCTCACTGGTCTGTCTCATGAGAATGTTCTGCCTTCACATTGACGCAAGCAGAACAACTGATCTCTCCAGTTTTGTGCTTGTCTTACCATCAGGTGACCAGACAGGGCCTCATCAGTTACCCCCAAAGATCCTGAAATTCAGATATCTTTTGTGTTTAATCTGTTGTTTTGACTGGTGTAATTCACAAACAATAACAGCATGGGAGAGCAGAGGGGCCACAGCTTTGCCTCTGGACAGAGAGCCGTTTGAGCTGCTGTACAATTCCAAGGCTTAACCTCTCTGAACTTGGCCTTATTCATCAGTTAAGTGAAGAATAACAACTTAAGTCTTGCACAAGCGTGGTGAGGACTAACGATGGAAATATAAAACAACCTCACACATGGGAAGGGCTTGCTACTTCATTCAGTAAAAATAAACAACCACTACCACCACCACAAAATAAAACAACAAACATCGACAATAGTTTCTGATGGCAGCAGAAACTAATATTTGCAAGAGGAAATGTATACTATGGGATAAGAATTTGTTTTTTGCTTTATGAAACATTTCTGTAGCTAAAGATTGATCAATCAAGAACATTTTTTTCTTACAAATGTCTATATATAATGTTCTATTTTCCCACTTTATTTAAAAATGAAATTTATACTTATATGATACAGATATTTAAAGATGAAAATATATCTTAGCTTAATTTAAAAACCATTTGAAAGTGACTAGAGTATCTTTTTCTGTTAAAATTAATCATGATGAATTACTAAGTTACTAAATACACGCTAAATTACTAAATACATAAATTATCTAGTTAATTCTGAGTTATGTCTTCTCGTCTACAAAACTCAAAACAATAACAGGAAATACAGCCTGGAAATCCCCCAAATTTTATCAAGTGTTGCCTCAGTGTTCCATAAACATAATAGTCTCTGAGTAGCTCGTATTTGGTTTCCTGGGATCTGATCTCTCTCCTTCGCCTTCCTTCCTTTCTTTACTTGGCTGAATTAAATAGGCACACAATGCATTGGCTGGTATACTATTTGCTGTACATAATAGAAAAATAATCAGACATGAATTTTGCTCCTAGGGCATCTGCACATAAATTATAGAAGGATATAAGGCCTAAATTACCTGTTAGACTTTTTAAAGTTTTTTTTTATTGTAGCTTTTTTCCAGCCTTATTGAGGTATAGCTGGAGAATAAGCATTGTATATATTTAAATAAAAAATTGTATACATATAAAGTATACAATTTGTTATGATATATATATATACACACACACATATATGCATTGTGAAATATCCATCATAATCCAGCTAATTAAAATTTTCACCACCTCTGTCACCCAGAGCAGCTTTCAATACACTGTGTTTCGAGGCATGAGGGTATCATAGAGGATACCCTCTACGTGTTACATGTTGTGGAGTGCAGTTTGGACCCCCTGTCAGAGAAATCAGGGCAACACTACAGAATTTAACATCTTTTGGAGAATTATAGTGTACATTTGCATATTAAAACCTCCAAAATTTCCTACTCTAAGGAACGTGTTTCGTTTTGCTTTAGTGTTTGTTTTGTTTTTGTTTTTTTGAGATGGAGTTTCGCTCTTGTTGCCCAGGCTGGAGTGCAATGGTGTGATCTCAGCTCACTGCAACCTCCGCCTCCCGGGTTTAAGCGATTCTCCTGCCTCAGTCTCCTGAGTAGCTGGGATTACAGGCATGCACCACCATGCCCGGTTAATTTTGTACTTTCAGTAGAGATGGGGTTTCTCCATGATGGTCAGGCTGGTCTCACACCCCCGACCTCAGGTGATCCACCCGCCTCGGCCTCCCAAAGTGCTGGGATTACAGGCGTGAGCCATTGCGCCAGGCCTGTATTTTTTTTTTTTTTTTTTAAGAATTGTTATTGATCTCATAAACTTGTCCAGACTTTGGCTGTGGAAAGCAGAGCCCACACCCAATCTGTAGATACACACACTCCTCGGAGCGTGCCTAGGTGAGCCAGGGTTGACTACCAGGAGATTCCTCAAAGATTTGGAGTAATAAAGTTAGGAATAGGATACGAACAGGAAGAATGATTTCACCAGTAAGAAATTACTTTTTATAATGTAAAATAAAATGCAAAATTTATATTTTGGGTTATTTAATGGACACTCAGTGTTTGCTGTGTGCCAGATGTTGTCCTAAACATATCACAAGTACAAAGTTGTGTAATCTTCACCAGCGCCTATGGAGTGTATTGTTATCCTCATTTCCCAGATGAGGAAATTGGAGGTACAGTTGTTAACTGATTTCCCAGGATTTCACCATATCGTGTGTTAGAGAGGCGCCAGCACTCGCCTATCTTATTCTGATTCCTTGCTCTTAGCTGGGTTCTCTTGCCCTTGTGCAATATTGAAATGAGACATGGGGCTGCTAGCACATTCTGCCTCTTAGAGGGCTCCTCCAGGCAGTTCCTCCCAGTCCTCATGACAATGTGTGAACTCTCCCCAATCTCTTGGTCTATTTTAGTGTTCATGTTGGAGAAGCACTAACCCAGAGCATTTCTCTTGGGTGTTTGGAAACATCTGTCTTTCTTTAGAGTTCATTATGCCCTTTTCTCCTCCCCAGGAGGTGGTATAATCCCTAAGGACAAGAGCCTTATCATAATCTTTGTTTCTCTGTGGATCAGCTCACAGGATGCCTGTGTGTCATCATGTACTTGTTCACCATGGCCTGAATGAAATTGAGGTTGTCAACAGATAAGGTATCATCTCACTTGCAGATGCCTGTTGATATACTGTATAGTTGTGAGACATCTAGATTCTGTGTTGAAATATCTAATTATTCCAGTTGATAATTGATATGGTTTTAATGTGTCCCCCAAAATCCACATGTTGAAAACTTAATTCCCAAAGCAACAGTTTTGGGAGGTGGTGTCTAATGACAGGTGTTTGGGTTATGAGAACTCCACTCTCATGAATGAATTAATGTTGCCTGTCTGAATTTGTTTTCCGTTGCTTATAACAGAATACCTAAAACTGGGTTATTTTTAAAGAAAAGGAACTTATTTCTTCCAGTTTTGGAGATGGTAAGTCCAAGGTCCAGGGACTGCATCTTGTGAGGACCTTCTTGCTGGTGGGGACTCTGTAGAGTCCCAAGGTGGCACAGGGCACCACAAGACAAGGGGGCTGATTATGCTAGCTCTGGTCTCTTTCCCTCTTCTTATAAAGCCACCAGTTCCATTCCCATGACAACCAATTAATCCATTAATTCCTGAACCCATTAATCCATGAATGGATTACTCTTTTCATGAGGGCAGATCCCTCATGACCAATCACCTCTTAAAGGCCCCACCTCTCAATACTGCCACATTGGGGATTCAGTTTCTACATGCATTTTTGAGGAGAGAAAGATTCAAACCATAGCACTGCCATAACAAGGGCTTTCAGGAGTAGGTTCTCTCTCTCTCACTCTTCTACTATGTGAAAATACAACGATCCTCCTCTCCAAAGGAGGCAGGGATCAAGATGCCACCTTGGAAGCAGAGAAACTGGGTCATAATCTGCAGTACCTTCATATTGAAATTCCAGCCTCCAGAGCTGTGAAAGAATAATTTTATAATCTTTATAAATTACCCAGTTTTGTGTATTCTGTTATAGCAGCACAAAATGGATGAAGACAGTAGGTATGATGGTTAATTTTATGTCAACTTGACTGGGCTCCAGGTGCCCAGATATTTGGTCAAATATTATTCTGTGTATGTCTGTGAGTGTGTTTCTGGCTAAGATAAGTATTTGAATCCGTAGAATGAGTAAAGTACATGATCTCCCCTCACCAATGTGAGTGGGCGTCATCCAACTCATTGAGGGTCCGAGTGGAACAAAAAGGCTGAGTAGAAGGGACATCTCCTGCCTGACTGTTGAATTGGGTGTCTTTTCCTGTATTCAGGCTTGAACTGAAGACTCTTCCTTGGTTTCAAGCCTACCAATTGTAGATCTTGGCCCTGTCAGCCTCCATAACCTTGTGAACTAATTTTATCTATCTCTCTATCTATCTATCTATCTATCTATCTATCTATCTATCTATCTATCTATCTTCCAAACTTGCTGTGTTAGTCATGTTAGTCAGGGACCTCCAGGAAACAGACCAATAGGAGACAGATGGTTCTGTCTCTGAGAGAGGCCTGACTAATACAGCAGCTTTGGAATATTGTTGACAGAGCGCCCATCCCTCACCTCTTCACTTCCTCCTTTAAGAAGCCATGCCTATGTTGGAGACTGAAGGCAACTTAAAAGTAACACAGGGGATGAGAACAGCCCTAAATACACCTCACCTAATATTCCAAGGTGTCAAGAATTACTCTGGTCGAAGCCTGGCTGAGAGAGAAAAAAATTTCGTGAAAAATTTTAAAGCTTATTTCATAATTATCATGCCCATCTTATCCCAGAATTCCTTTTGTCTCAGAATATTTTGTAAAAAAAAAATGGATATTTCTAGTTTGTTCTTTCAGAGATTCCAGTGGTGTTTTATTTACCACAAAGCTGGTAAGTTCAGCATGAAGCAGAGAATAGCCAGTTATACCATATTGAGTTTCATGGGCCTTAATTCAATCAGATAAACCGCGGGTCATGTGGGTACTCTTAAGCAAGGAAAGACACAGTTGGAAAGAATAGAAGCTGCATGCCCGTGCACTGACAGTGATTCAGTCCTGGAGACCTCAATCTGCAGGGATGAGATCATGTAGAAACTTTTACAGTTGGTCCTCTTTCTGAAGGCTTTTAGCCCCTCATATTAATTTTAGGCCTAAAGGATTCTTAATATGGGAGGGACAATCACTGACTGAGGAGAAATAGATATTGTTATGAGTGCAACTTTCCTTTGGACAAGATAAATTAGACGCTCATATTCTTGCCCTCTGGGATGTTTTTGGCGATTGGGACTTCTGCAGCTAATTTCATTTTTCTGTTTTGTTGTTGTATGTTTGTTTTGCTGTTGTTGCTGTAGTTTCTACTTCTTTGCCCTTTTGTCTTGATTCTTGGAAAAACTCTTTCCCTTCTTTCAGTTTACTAATTTGTTTTTTGCGTTGCTTTGTTCTTTTTTTAAAAGCTGTTTTTCAGCCCATCTATTGGTTTTTAAAAACACCTTTTTAATACCTGCCCATCTTCTCAAATCTCTTTGAAGATACGAATCTTAATTTAAATTTCAAATATATTCCTACTTATTTGTGTTGGTTTCTGATATACATGTGGTGACTTGCATGTGTGTCACTTCTATAACCAAATATCTGGATCTCACAGCTCTTGATGGGTATGAGTTTCTCAGCCCCCGTGGGACCCAGCACTCAGGATGGGCTGCAGGTGGCCTGACCTCATTTCCTCTGGATGCTGGGTGTTCGGAGTCTCTGCCTTGCTTCTGAACACCAGCACATTTCCAGAACCTTCTGCAGCTGCCGGTTCCGTTAATGAGTGAGAAGGGGAGGACCTCAAAACCTTGTAATTTCCAGTTTGTGTGTTTAACCAAATGCTCTATTTTTTCTAAGATACGACTTTTACTTCTTTAGTGGCTCTCTCAGTGAACCATTAGCTGAAACTGATGAAAATCTGATTATTGAAGAATCTAATTAATGAAGAAAGGTTTGAATCCACAGAATGAGTAAAGTACATGATCCACCCTCACCAATGTGAGTGGCCATCATTTAACTGGCATCATCCGGTTTCTTCATTAATTAGATTCCATTTGTTTACTCTTCTCCAAGAATTCCTTCTAGTCTCTGCTCCTCAGATGATGCCATTCCTTGCTTTCTGGTTCAGATATAAACTTAAATACATCTTCTAGAATGTTGATAGAGATAGAATTCATCTTAGGACAGGCAACAGGAGCATATGCATTTGTTTTACAAGTTTGGTCTATTCTTCTTTCTCCCCAAATGAATTCATCTTCTACTGACCTTTCTACTGTCCTTTACCAATCACAGAAAAGTAGGCTCTAGTTTCTTCTTCCTACAATCTCCACACTTGCACAGGTACACATATATACATAGCACACACACATGCATACACACACACACACATACGCCCAGTCCACAGCCCCCCTTCTGGCTCTTTCTTAACAGCCATGCTCCATGGACAGGAGCTCAATTTCCTTTGTGCAGCCCCCGCTGCCCCTCGGAAATGCCCCGCAGAGTGTGGCTCGGTTCCTGCTTAGCTAAGCTGGAGGTGGAAGCCTTCAGGCCACGAAAAGCTGGGAGTCTCCAGGGCCAGAACCCAGGGTGGTACAGCTGCTCTCCTTTTCCCTGTCCTTCACGTTCTCAGCCACATCTTTTTATTTAAAAAAGAAAACTTTCACAAATCATAGAGCTATCCTCTTGAACTTTGAAATTAGAGCACTTAAACACCTATTCTCCATTCATTTAATCATGTTAGGGAGCTCCAGTTGCCCTCCTCACCCAACCCTGGCCCACCCTCCGTATGTCCCACAGCCACCGCCCACCCAAAGGCCTCTCTCCATGCTGTGATCTTGTTCCATCCCCTCCCTGAGCCCTGAAATTCCTGCTGTGTCGTTAAAATTTACCATTTATCTAGGAAGAGGCCAAATGAAATCACAGGTTGCTCAACCCTGTGCAGCTGATGAGCCGTACTTTCCTGGTAGACGCCTGAGCACGTGGAGTTCTGCTGGGCTTTGGCGCTGCCCTCCTCTCATGACAGTGGAGATAATGCCTTTACATATCTCCAGGAATTAGCATAGCATGAAACTGCCTGGAGGAATGTGTTCTAAATTAAATGATTTCTAGTCATGTCTTCAAAGAGAGAGACAGAGAAAAGTGATTCAGAACCATGTTCCTACATCTTCTACTTTACAGAGCCTTTAATGAGCACCTAATACTTGCCAGGCCTTTTGCCAAGAGTCTAAGAGGTGGGGCAAGGAAAAATGATATTTAGATGAATTTGTGTTTGAGGCCTTCAAGAAGTTTATGGTAAAGCAGGAATGTTGGTCATATATACACATTAGGAAACTAGAATGTAGTTGTTAACATAATGAATTGGGAAGCCATTAGGCTGAGGTGGGTTCCTACTGAAGCAAACAGAAACCCAACTCGATGCAAACAGCAAAATGAAACTTCGGGTTAACCAATCGGAAACCACCTACTAACCTCCAAGTGGGAATTTTCCACTTGAACCAATCAACTATTTTCTTTGTCTCTCTTCTGAAATACCTTAATAAAGGTTCCCCCAAGCACTTCCTGGCTGGAGCAGTGAAGAACTTGAAGTCTGATGCTGCTTGATTCATGAATCTCTGAATGCTCAAAGAAATTATTAACATTTTGGCATACCTAAGTTTACCTTTTAATACAGTGAATGACATAAAAATGGTGTGCAATGACAGGGAAGGACAAGATGAAGTTGAAATACCTGAGTCAAGTATGTTACTGTCCCTTCCTTTCTGTCTCACTGAAAGGCCCTCATAATGGCCCCAAGCTGGTGTATCACCCCACCCACTCCTGCCCCATATGGCTCCTCTGTGACCTGAGCTCCTTCCCTCCACTCTGCCTTCTGGATTTCCCATTTGTTGTTCCCTCCACCTGGACACGTCACCACCTGTGCATGTGTCCCATGGCTCAGAGTCCTCTGTCACAGTAGGCAACTCTGAGCACCTGGACCCAGACCTTCTGGTCCCTACCCTGCTAGTTTTTCTCTACAGCATGATTCTCCGAAACGTGTGTGTTTACTGTTCCGTTTACCATCCCCTCTCTCCACTGGAATGCAGGTGCCCCACCCAAGGGCACGTCTTCCCTGCATCTGGGTGTGTTATCAGGAAACTCATGATGTGTGCCCGCACAGTCACAACCTCTCCAGGACCTTGCACCTAATTTGGTATTCATAATTTAGTGTCATTTTCCTAAAAACAGCTCCTTAGCCTCAAATGATGTCTTGGGTGGGTCTCACAAAAACTCTCTACTTTGCCCATATCCCTGTCGGTGGCTGGCATAGAGAGGTGCTTACTAAATAAGTGGATGAGTGAAAGACTGAGTGGTTGAGTCTAGGAAGGCTTCTCGGAGTCGGTGACATCTGAGCAGCAAGCTGTGAACAAAGGCAGAGAGGCAGAAACAAGATGCCCTGCACAGGGACCCACTGAGCTGGGAGGGGAAAAGTGGCCAGAGCCCCAGGAGGAACATGAGAGGTGGGAAGAGCATTTGCACAGGCAGGACCAGCACGGTGGGAGAAGGGAGGGTAGCGTGGTGTGGTGTTCTCATCACCCCTGAGGGAGAAAGCAGTGACTTCATCCAGGCCTTTCTGACACTCCTTTTCCCAGTGTTCCAGGGCTCAGCATAGCCCTGAGAAAGGGTTTTCAGTGGTCCCTGGGTAGCCCCCATCTCGTATTCACCCTCACACCATCCTGATCACAGACCGCCCCAACCGGGAGATATTCTGGCCTGCAGCATGCTTGGTCTCCATTAGAAACAGAGGCCTGGACTGCTGAAGTTATGCACTGTCTCCTCATTTGAACGTGTTCAAGTCCAGGCCCTTTGAGAATATGGTTCTTTGGTGCCTTTGAAGTCATTTTCCTGGTGCCTTTGTGCAGCCATCTCAACCAGGCTCGGGAATTCCCCTTGACCCTAAATTCTTTTCTCCCCACCTTCCTGCTTGCTTTGTTTGTTTCTTCAACCTGCTTCCTTGGAAACTGTGGGTAGGGTGCCGGCATGTACATTACCACTGCTATTGATAGGCGCTGAGCCTGTTACAACCTAAATAATGTTCTTCCTCCAAGCACTGCAAAACCATAAACCCAATGGCTGGCCTCTCTGGGATGCTGTTTAAGAAAGGTGAGCCTTGCTCTTGGCTGAGTGTAAAGGATGATTATTTGGGGTCAAAGAAGCTCATGTCTAATTTCTTATCAGCTGCACAACTGTGGGAATTCCCCTGAAACTCCCAGTCCCGCTATCTCATTGGGAGTGTGAGGACAAACACAAGGCCCATCACGCATGTTGTTGGGGGAGACGAGAGACAGTGGCAATGAAAGTTGCAAACTACAGAAAAACACGAACTTATAAAAAGCCGGTGATTATGTTAGAAGATGGCAAATGTACAATTAAAATCAAGCACAGGTTTCTCAACCCATTTCCTAGTGGATGAAAACTTCAAGCGACCACAAGCCCAGCACTGGCATTAAATTACTCTAAAATTCGGTTTGCACCAAAGGGAAGCCTAGAAACATTCTTGTCCCACTAGCTCATTTAACAGTTGGGGAAACTGAGGCTCAATGCCGCTCAGGGTCAGAACGGCTCTTTTGATTGGACACCCTACCTCCTCAGTGAGACTACCTGAAGAGCAGGAAGTGCCCAGTAAGCCCTTGATTCAGGTCATTTACTCAAAGAGGGCTAATTTCGTGAATCATGATAGGGCAGGGATGAGTGGGCAAGATGGATCCTCAAGAAGCCTTTGACTCATAGAACCAATCCTTGTTGAGAGTTTCACCTGCACTGCTGGGGGAGGGGGAGGAGACCAGCAACCCCAGACCTCAGTGGCCCTGCACCCTCCTTCATAGTTCACCCCTTCGGAGCTGGGCACCAAGATACCTTCCACTTTCAGCATGTGATGTTGTCACATTTTTCTCCTCTGTTCCTGGTTCTTAGACAGCAGCCTTGGTCTCTCCAAACCTGTCATCACCAACTTGTATCCACAGAATGAGGAGAGACTAGTCTTCCAACAGAAGACTCCCAAACACCATTTTAGGAAGGGAGATTATGTCACCGGCCCATCACCAAGGAATAATCCCCAAAGCTGGGCAGAGGCAGCCTCCCCTGACTCACATGTTCTTCTGGCAAGGGAGAAGCAGGCTGCACAGGTCTGTAAGCCAAGTCACTATCACTCCACAGCGAACCTGCCCAGCTGCAGAGGCAGGGAGGAAGGAGGTGCCCCAGGATGGTGAGAGACTGGTTGGGATGGCTGCACTGCACCTTCTGGAAGGAAAGCCTATTTGTCCTCACACTTTGCAGGCTGGGAGCCTCCCTCACCTCTCGCAGTGCCCCTTAGCCTCACCTGCCTTTGAACACGCAGGCTCTACCTGCAAGTTTGTCCCTTCCCTCTTGTGTCTAATCAAATCCTCCTCACCTTGTCTGGATTTAGTAGAAATGATGTTTCCTTCAAGAAATTTGCCTGACTCCTTCCCATAAGAGCCAATTAGGAGGCACAGCAGCCTCTACTTCCCATGTCCCAAAACCACCATGCTGCTCCTTGGCTCATGAGGCTGCCTAGATGCAAACCCTTGTCCCTGTGCCTTGGATTTCACACTCTGCCCCAGCCCCTGCCTGGGAAGGACTAGATTCAGCCAGTGAGTGGGAAGCAGCACTTGAAGGGGGCAGCAGGGATCCCAGACGCATGAGCAGGCCCCTGTGGGGAATGCTGGCCCATCCCCCAGGCTCAGCGTTCTCTCCCAGGATGGCTGGGAAGCAGGAAACCACTGACTGAGCTGACATTCTCACAGGATGCCTGTTTGCTCCAGCAAGGAACCGGCTGCTGTAACCACCTGCATATGTTTCTGTAATCATCATATCTCCTCTTTGCAACTTTCTTAGCCCTTGCTTGATCATGACCTTAATTCTGCTTTGCTCCCACCTCTCTGTGAAAAGCCCTGGATCACAGGGCCATGCACTTCCACAGATCCCAGGCCCAGCTCCACAAAACCCACTGGGTCCCAAGGACATGTAGAAATGTAGTCTCTGAGAGGACCACTGCTGGGGATGGACATGGGGAGCGCCCCCCTACCCGGAGAGACAGCAGAAAGGGGGCTTGCTAAACTCACACGGTGCAGAGGTGGCTGAACAGGGCCCGTATTAATCAGGTCGGGCTGCCACCACAAAGTGCCACACAGTGGGTGGCTGACACATAGGCATTTATTCTCACAGCCCTAGAGGGGGGAAGTCTGGGATTAAAGCGTCAGCAGAGTTGGTTCCTCCTGAGGCCTTTCTCCTGGGCTTCTAGACGAACATCCCCTCTCTGTGCCCTCACATGCTCATTCCTCTGTGTGTGCCTGTGCCCCAATCTCCTCTTTTTATTAGGACACCAGTCAGATTGGGTTAGGGCCCACCCTAATGACCTCATTTTATCTTTTAACCTTCATTTTACCTATTTAAAACCCATCTCCACATATAGGCAGATGCTGCGTCCTGGGGGTTGGAACTTCAACATATGAATTGAGGGGACACAATTCAGTCCCAAAGAGGGAACAAGCTGGGTCCCAGGACCCCCCACAGTGCACTCCCTCCACTGTCCCCTCCCCTTATTCTGGGCACCTCTTTCACATGGCCCAGCTCTTGCAAAAGCTGCCCCTTTCTCTCCCACTGCCACGGCCCTTCTTTTCGGTGAACTTCTTTTCCTTCAGGCCTCGCCTCCAGTGCCACCTCCCTCTGGCAGCTCTGTCTCCTGTGCTGAGTCAGTGGGAGTCAGGTGACAAGAAGGCACTGGCCTCCTTGTGATGCTGGTGCATTGGATACGTGAGGGGCCTTCTCCCTCTCTTCACCCCTGTAGGGGAGGGAAGATGTTTTCTCCACCATCTGAGGGTTCCATAGCTGAGTCTCTGAAAAAGAAATGGACCACAGACAGATTAACAGGAGGAAAGTACACACATTTATTATGTGTGCTGGGGCATCACAGGAAAGTAAAGTGAATTCCCCGAAAACCCAGTGAGCTGTAGAAGCCTATATACCCTCTTCATAGTGGGGAAGGGAAGGGGTTTCAGGCAACTTGCGGGAGAGTCATGACTTTGGGGGAAAGATGAATTGCCCCTTAGGAGAATAGATGATGAGGTCTGTCTAGGTGTGGTGTCAGTTTCTAGCCTCCTCCCCTGTGATAAGAGCCTTCTTCCCTAGATAATGAAACTCCCTGGGATGGGATTGATGACAACTGAGTTCCTCTGGGGGCTCTATCTTTGGCTGATTAGAGGAGCTCAGAGAAAGCCTCTCCATGCAGTTGCTGCTTTTCAAGTACCTTTGGCTTGATAATCAATATACCAAAGCAGCAGGTTTGAGAGTGGCATTCCCTGTACTCCTTCATCCTCAGTGTCTGTACATGATGCATCTCATTTCTTCAGAGTGCACTTATTTAGCATATTACTGTCAGAGAATCTGTCTGAAGGTCATTTCACAAGTCACGGAAGTGGAATGTCCTGCAGGACAACCACGTCCCCTAGCCAGCAAGAGAGCCCCGGGCCTCCCATGGACGTGTCTGCCTGCGAGTCGGCTGCAGATGTGCCAGGAACCAGTGGAATCCACCTTCCTGGTTTCCCAGAACTTTACTATAAATTCCTGCCTATTGCCAGGAAATGCTATGGAAATAAAAATAAATGAATTGGGAAGGCAGTATCAGTTTCAGGGAGCATTGGACTGAGTTGAGAGGATTTTGTTATTTCCCAGGCCATATAGGTTTGCATTTCCATCTTTGGTTCCCTGGTCTAAGGAGAGGAAATTCAATCCTAGTAACTAGCACAGGAGGTTAACATAGATTTTGGGGAACGAAGGAAAATGTGTTTCTGTCCGATGTAGGCAGAGTGGAAAGAGACAAGGGGAAGTGGGGGCTCAGGGAGCTGATGCCAGTGGCCCCTTGGGGTGAACATCCCATGACCTCACACTGTGATGCTCTCAAATCAGCACAAGCTGCTTCCCCTGGTACACACTGCTGAACCTCCAACATCAAAATTAAATGTCACTGTATGAGGCATGCAATTTCTTTGGAGAACTGAGCTTTATTTCCTGGAAGAGAAGTTTAAATCCATCAGACATTTAAAGGCAGGGCCCTGTGGCATGCCCAACATCAGAAGTGTGGTTCGAGTTTACGTCCTCCTTCTGTCCTGGAGAGGCTCATGGTTGGATGAAGACATGTACATATAAAAACTCATCAAAACATGTTGAGGTGCTCATCATGATCAATGAGCTCTGTGCTGTGGGACAGAAGGACAATAAACTAGCACTGTGAGCTGCCACAGCCCTGCGGCCTGGGGTGGAGGTCAGTCCAAGGAGTTCTGGGCAAATGGAATGACTACAGGCTCCACGCTGTGAAAGACTATTACAAAAATCACACATGGCTGTGCTATTTAAGATGTTTGTGGCTGAAAATATATAACCCAATGAACAGTGGCTGAAACCTGAGCTGCTTCTCCCACTTCCAAGGAGGCCCTGAGCTTGGTGGTCTCACGGGCTGGAGGCACCCCTGCAAGACTCCTTATGCTTTCAAGATTCCAGTTCAAGCACCTGTCTTCATGGCAGCACCACGAGAAGGAAGGCAGTGGGACAAAAGCGACGTTGCCATCACAGTGCTCACTCCTTTTATCATGGAGCAAGTGATTTGGCAGAAACTCCAACATTTATCTTTCCATCTTGTTAACCAAGTCAAGTCACATGTTCACCCCATGCCAAGCCTTGGCCAAGGCCGGTCAGATGGCCTTGATCAAAGCTTTCCCTATACAGGAACCCTATATGTACTGCCTTGATTATACACTTTCCCTGTGCAGGAACCCCATATATACCACCTTTCCAGACACAGGACCATACCCTTTCCCTGTCTGGGAAGCCCCCATAAACACAAGTTTGATCGTACCCTGTGTTCCCATATAGAAACCAAATTAGAGGCCCTTTTTAAAGAAGAAGGGAAAGTAGGGTCTCTTGGGGACGAAAAAAAAAAAAAAAGCAGTGTGAGACAGTAAGATAAGAGGATATTAAGCTTTTATGAAAACAATTTAAAGTACATCAGGAAATGTATCACTCTCCTTAAAAAAGTGACTACATTAAATTCATACAAAAATCCCAACATGTGAAGGGTCTGGGCATCATTCTGTAGGAAGCTAGAACTCAGCTTTCTCTTTTTATAATTTAAAAAATTTCTCACATTTTAAAACTTTTATTTTTCATAGAGACAGGACCTCACACTGCTACCCAGGCAGGTCTCGAACTCCTGGGCTCAAACTATCCTCCTGCCTCAAGCAATCCTTCTGCCTCGGCTTCCCAGAGTGCTGGGCTAACAGGCGTGAGTCACCGTGCCTGCCCTTCAGCCTGCTTTACAGGGAAACCACCAAAATGGCCAGCTGGTACTTGAGGTGGGGTTCAGTGACAGGAAGCCCACACAGAGGGTCTTTGGCCATGTCCATGGCTCCATGTCCACCATCAATTCCAGAATGCCTCTTTCCCCATTTGAAGCAAGCACAGGATGCGGCGCAGTAGAGACTCTTACCAGCAGCTCAGGGGTCTCCCCAGTCTAGACATGAGGCTGGGTAGAGGTCAGTCATTTTCAAGGTTTCTTATGATAATTCTTGCTGTTGTTCTTTCCTTTTGCAACCAGTGAGCACTTTCAGAAGGCAAATGATTCAGGAACCAGATATTGAACTAAAGAAAGAGAAGCCATGGTGTCAGAGCCCCTCTGCAGGGCTGAGGATGCATTGAGGGGAATGCTGGGGAAGCCAGGAAGGCCAGGAGGGGTCTGCTCCCAACGGGGAGGTGAGAAGGGTGAAGGCAGATGGGACACAGGCCTGAGGCAGTGGGTTGGGCAGACCTCAATGGCTGTTTGTGCCAGTCAACACCCAGTAGCTGGTCTGAAGACAGAGTTGGAGAGGTGAAACTTAGAGGTTTCCTGCCTTGTCCGTGTTTTGCAATGTGGAGTTTATTACAATTCAAGGACACTGAGGCCAGCAGCTCAGGAGATGGTTTCCAGTGGGAGATAGTTTGTTACTCACAGTTCCTAAGAGAAGGGGACATACCATGCCATGCAGGGCCACATGAGAAGTACTAGAGTCACTCAGGAGGCAGAAGGAGCGGGGAAAGTGTGGACAAGAGCTTTCATTGTGGTTTTCATGGGAAGGAACAGGTAGGGCAGGGTGGGAAGGCCTAGAATTGGCTGGTTTGAATTATTTCGGAGTGCTGGGGCAGACGGGCTGTGCCTCATGGTCTGACACCAGGTCCTTGGGTGTTTAGGGTAGGAGGACAGTGGTCGGAGTGTGAGAGCCATAAGGAGGTAGTTGGAGCTATGGGCTCTGGATTGGTTGCTTAGTATTTGAAAAGTACAGATCCAGCGCAGTGGCTCACGCCTATAATGCCAGCACTTTGGGAGGCTGAGACAGGCGGATCACCTGAGGTCAGGAGGTTGAGACAAGCCTGGACAACATGATGAAATCCTGTCTCTACAAAAAACACAAAAATTAGCCAGGCATAGTGGTGTGCACCTGTAATCCCAACTACTTGGGAAGCTGAGGCAGGAAAATCCCTTGAACCCGGGAGGCAGATTTTCTCCCTTTCTCCATAGCTAGAACATTAAAATAAAATAGGATACTGTGAGTTGGTGATCAGAATTGTTTCTGCCTGTGTATTACCACTGACACCAGGCAACTTCCAACCACTGGTGGGTGAAAAGCTATATCCAGATGTACTGGGGCCAGAGCAGAAACGAGACCTCTGGGCAGATCCTGTCCCCAGCACAGGACCCGAGATGGTTGTGGTGCATCTCTTCAGACAATGGGCTGCTGTGGACCCCTGTGAGACCCAGTCTCTCCCTCTGTCCTTCCTTGGGTTGTTGTTTTCCTGGGCCTGTAACATGCTCTTCCTGGGCGTCGTCTTCTCTTCTATAGCCTTGCTCTCCCCTGTTCAGGCACAGTTTCTTGTGTCCAATGCTGAGACTGCATCTCCTCTTCCATAGACTCCATCTCATTCTCTGCATGATTTTCCTGAGTTTCTAGCCTGTGACCCCTTTCCTTCCAGGTGCCTGGCACATCTGCTGCCCTGTGTAGTGCTGGCTCTCTGCACCTGAGCTGCCCCTTGGCCTGAGAGTTTGGTCTCTGATACAGACTGACCAAAAGATTGTGCTCAACCAATGTTCTCAGAAGTCTTTTTTCCCCCTTTACAGGGAAAAGCCCACATCTTTTTAAATTTTAATTACATAGACCAATAGTTCCAGGAGACAGTATTCTTCCTTCAATGCTGAATTTCTAAGCATGATTAATTTTGTTTTGAGGACTTCTTAGTCCCGGTTGCTAATAATGTTGAAACTTCATTACACGTAGATACTAGCAGTGATATTCTCACCAAGCATTTCACCTTCAGATGTAAGGTAACTCTCACGAATATCCTGTGGTGATTTGATTCTCATCCCATAAATAAAGAAACTGGGGCTTGCCCAGTAAGTGGTGTGGGGAGGATTCAGTTCCACCTCTTCCACCAAGCATATTCTTCTTTGCTCTTCACCATCTGAGCTAACCCTTTCCTACAGGATGCCAGCCCGGGGCACTGCTAGAGCTGGGACTTCCACAGCCAGAGTGCATTTTCTTCCAGAGCCTAAGGAAGGGTTTCTTGGCCTTTGCTTGGAGAGAGATTCTAAGAAATTTTCTAGAGATTCTTTCCTGGTGAGAAGGGGAATGAAAAAAAAGAGAGACAGACAGAGATGGAGACAGACAAGAGATAGAGACATGGAGATAGATAAGGACAGAGAGAGATAAGAGAGAGAGACAGAGACAGACAGATAGAGATAGAGACAGAGAGACAGACAGAGAGACAAAGAGTGACAAGAGATAGAGACAGAGATAAAAAGACAGACAGACAGAGAGATGGACAGTCAAAGAGATAGAGACAGAGAGAGACATAGAGATAGAGACAGAGATAAACAGAAAAAGAGAGACAGAGAGATAAAGAGACAGATAGACAGAGACAGAGAGAGATCAAGAGAGCCCCAGAGGAGAAGTTCTTAGGCATCAAGTCATGGTGGAGGAGCCCAGCACACACAGGCTGTACGAGCAGCCTCCTAGGCCTTTATTCTCCCTCCGTGTGTGTAAGAACAGCCTCCTGGGGCTCACAAAAGAGGGCATCTGGGGCTCCTAAATGAGGCTTCAGGACAAAGACCCACTGGGTCTCACTCAGAACAAGGCAACCTGCTTCACCCAGCAGCAGAGAAAGGATGTTGTTAGGAGCAGAACAAGAGACTCCAGGCTGCATTCAAAGTCTTCTCTAACAAACACAATTGCAGCAGCATTGTTCTCCAATCAGAGCCCCATTGACTGAGTGGCTCTTGTTATCTGACCTTCCTGTGAATGTCTGGGAGCGCTCGGAGCCAACACAGCCTCTTACGTAAGAGGATTTTAGAAAGAACCCTTTGTGCCAACAGGTGGTGAGGACGTATCCACGAGGGCAGGTCTTCCCCACCTTTCCTCATTTACTGAGACCATGAATGGCTGGGACCAGGGCCTGCAGCGGGAACAAAAGCCCCATTCACAGGCACAGTCTCTGGAGAGCTCCCGCGGCATAATGCAGGGCTCTGGCTTCCAGGTTCGCAGCGCGCGCTGCTCCCGCCCACCCGCTCCAGACTTCCGAGTGGACTCTGCAGTGTGATGCTGCAGGTGGGAACAAAAGTTCATTTTCCATTGTGGGAAAAAAATGTGTGGAAAGCATTACTATACTATTCAGAAACATCTAGACAATTCCTTAGTCACTGAATGGCTGGTTTTGCCTGCTATACCCAGACTCAGCTGAGGTGCCTGGGACTCTGGAATCTTCTCCACCATGGGAACACATATCAACAGGGTTAGGAGTGGATGAGCACAGCCCTGTCCTCACCTCTCACCTTGTGCCTCTTCATGGATGTGACATTGAGTCCACTCTGTCGTGTTCTCATGAGGCACCCTGATTCATCTTCAGCTTTCGGGGCCAGCAATAACTCCTGCTCTTTTTTTTACCCCAGACTCTGGCCTTTTCACTAGATATTTCCAACAAGATTAGACACTGTTAATGCTCCAAGTGAACGATGTTCTCTTCTTGTAGGCTCACATCACAGTTGTGACCTAACAGGTCTGTGCAATTATTCTTTATTGTCTTTTTCTCCCCAATGGGGAGGGGGCTGTGTCTTGGTTTGCTTCCCCTGAGACCCTGTCTGTACTAACACAGCATCAGCACTGGACACCATGGCCATATCCGAGTTCAGCCTTCTCCGTTCTCAGTTCTCACTGTAGGCCCCCACAGTCCCAACACAGAGTGGGAATGGGCCAAGCTGTGACTCCCAAACCTGTCTCTTCCTCGGAGTGAGCTTCATACATTATGAGTACAGTGTTCTTTTTTTTTTTTTTTCTTTCTTTTTTTTTTTTTTTTTGAGACGGTCTGACTCTGTCACCCAGGCTGGAGCGCAGTGGCGCCATCTTCGGCTCACTGCAACCTCTGCCTCCCAGGTTCAAGCGATTCTCCTGCCTCAGCCTCCTGAGCAGCTGGGACTACAGGCTCATGCCACTACACCCAGCTAATTTTTGTGTTTTTAGTAGAGACGGGGTTTCATCATGTTGGCCAGGATAGTCTCGATCCCTTGACCTCGTGATCCACCCGCCTCAGCCTCCCAAAGTGCTGGGATTACAGGCGTGAGCCACTGCACCCAGCCGTGTTCTTTTTAATGAACTAAATAATCTAAGTAATGCAATGGAAGAAGTTGGTGGAAAATCTAATCAATCTTCCCAGTCTGGGAATCCGCACTCTCACATTTGTCCTCCTGCCTCTGCTTGCCACCTTCTCCCTTTGGTAGTCAGGTTTTTATGTGTAAATCCTGATTTGTGGAAGAGAATTAGAATTCATGGTCTACTTCTGATCTAGTGGCCTGTTAGGTAGGTAAAAATCTTTATCATCAGTGCAGTAACCATTCATCCTTTCCTAATGTTGGCAAGGTGTTAATTCACGTAATCCTCATAAACCACAGGATGCAGTGGGAAGCTGCCATTCTCATCCCTGTTTTATATATGTGATAGCTGAGGTGCCCAGAGGGTCAGTCACCTGCCGGGCCACACAATGAGAGGGGAAGCAGGGCTGTGGCCAGCTGGCCAGCAGGGCTGCTTGCCTAGGACACATTCTCAGCCACCCCACTGAGGTACTCCTAGCCACAAGCCTTTGGATTCACTGTCGACACTGAGGCAAGAGATGATCCTTCAACTGAATATTGCAAAAAGGAAGAATTTTGGAAATAAAGTACCAGACGTGGAAATAAAAGAAATTTAGGAAATTTGTTTCCTAAGGAAAATTGTTGCTTTGCTGGATCTGAGGGGTGACTGCATCAGGTCTGAGAGGTTAAGTCTCTCAGAGAAATATTCACAACTTGTGTGTAGGATGAACCACAGTGTGGCCATCTCCAGAAAGACAACACTGAATTGGTAAGAGATTTGTAACAGGAAGAGGCTACTGTATTCCAGGTGGATCTGGACCATCCCACTATTTGATTTCTTGATTGGGTTCACATTGACAATTTTTGTTTGCCTTTTTCAGATCCATGTGAAAAGCCACTGCTACCAGCCTCTCCATGGGGTCCATCACATATTTTGATGGGGATTTTGCCTTTAATATAGTCTACTGTCTTTGAAACATCCCTTTCTTCCTGTCGTTCAAATTTGTTACTATTGTCCTCTGTATTTCATAGGAAAACAAATATTGCTTGTTATATATGTCTGTTAAAATATTGCATACACTTTTGCTGTTTTGGTTTTGCATCCTTTTTAAAACTCTGTGTCACGATCTTTTTATCGGACTTTAACTTTTCAAGATTTCCATGTGTGTGGGAAACAATGACTTTTTTGTCTACAAATCCCGAGTTTCCTATCGCTCTCTAAGGAAGTTGCTCTTCTGTAACAGCTGTGTCAGTATTTCCATTGCCTCACACTTAATTAACATGTTTCATTCATCTGTTGCAATTATCGTTTTTTTTTCTAAAAAATGCCAGGTTTTAATATAGAACAGTTATCCCGCGATTAATTAGAACCTTTCAGCTCACTATTCTTGGAATATCCTTTTACAATTTTAGCACCCTATAGATTATCTGAGGCTCAAAAAAATGAATTTTATTGTTACTACTGAAATAGTTGGAAACAATGGGGAGTGGGAGGGATATAGATGCAGCTCTCAGAAGACGTGTGATATGCCCCGTTCCCCAAACCCTGGCCCTGTGGGGATTTCTTCATCCTTCAACGTCAGCCCACAGGATGAGGATATGATGGAATAGGGGGGTGTAGTTTACTGTCAACATCTCTTAAATACCCTTTTTCCAGCTATTCTTTGATCTCTCCCTCTCATTCTCTACAGGCAGGAAAACAGCTCACTTTTTCATATTGCACTTAAATAAAAGAGTTGGATGCAATGGGGTCTCTCTAAACACTATGGGAGCAAAAAGACTGAGGCTTCCAAGATTGCCCATTGACTGAAGAACGTTGCTGAAGATGCTGCTCTGTTTATGAATGCAGCATTTACGAATAAGACCTGCAACAGCCAGAGGCTCAATGGTGGAGAAGGAGGCATCAGGCCATGAGTTACAGTTCAATGCTGTGACAAGGGGGGGTGAAGTCCATGCCCAAAGCCAAGGGAGATTAATGGTGCCTCTGGGCTTGTGGAAATCTCCCTAAAAGAGGTCACATTTCTGGGAAGAGATGTTTGCATACCAAGGGACTTTGGAGTGGGCAGAGCTGTCCAGGAGCGGGAAGTCAGGAGGAGAGAGTAAACTAACTTCACCAAGTTTCACCTGGGGGCCCCGAGGCGCAACCTCTGATGCTGGCAAGGAGTTCTCATCTGAACTGAGGATTACACCAATCATGGATCACTCTAGGTGTGAGCTCTGTTTAGGAATTACACCTCAGGGGTACAGTTTAAGCTGCAATTTACCAGAAGAGTTTTCATAACTTCCCAGGTGACAATACTTTTTGGCTCTGTTAACTGAACTGGAAGCTTCCAGTTCCTGGCCTCTGTGATCCTGTGACAAAGTGACTCTGACCAGGTAACCCTTCTGTTTGGGAAAAGAGAGTCCTGCTCAGAATAGGCGCCAGGACCTGCTAGAGAGGTGGTCCCTGAAGTATCTGCTTCCCCACCAGGGCTCCCTTGCTTCCTCCCCACTTACCCCATCTCCTGTTCTGTGTATACTTTTATTTTATTTTAATCTCATGTATTATCTGTCTCCTCCCAAGGATGTATGTTCCAGGAGTACAGGGATTCTTCTCTCTTTTAATTTCTGTAATATCCTCAGCACATAGTACTTTGCCTGACTTGTAGTGGGAGCTCAATAAGTTGTTGTGGAATGAATAAATGAATTAAGTCATTGATAAGTCATTTACAACTGTAACCATAATGAATTCGGACCCAGCGTGAACACTGAGTGTCCCCTAGCCTGTCACGCAATGTTTCCATATATTGGGATGTTTATGACATTGCAGTTGCACTGACTCACTGCACAATGTGTCCTGCTCCCGTCCTGCAGGCCTTAGGTGGAGGCAGAGCCTACATGGTGCATTCTTATGTCTCATTTCAACCTAGGGAAGCTGACTGTGGGTAGGGCGTGAGGACGTTGGTGGCCGGGCAGGTTTGTTATGAGGCTGGGGTCTTGTTCTACACCATGTACACACATAGATAATTGGACTTCTGCCTATGTACAGATGGCAGAAATTTGGCCAATTAGTCTCTCTCTCTCTGGAAAATTAGTAAGAATCAAAAATAGAAATAAGGACCGAGGAAGTCATTAAGCATTGTTAGTGGTGAGTAACTTGGTTAAGGCATCACAGACTCCTGCACTGAAAAGACAAGCAAAAGCCCCGGAGCCACCCAGGGTCCTGAGTGATGGTCCTGCACACCCTCCCACTCTCCAAGGTCAGTTCCTGCAGGGGTGGTCAAACCTCAGTGCCAGGGGTGCCCTCACAAATGTTTCTAAACCCAAGCCCTTGAGGTCACCTACATGAATTCCTTACACATACAGCCAACGAGTCTGCATGAAGCCTGTCTCTAGGTTGGAGTCTGCTTTGTAGAGGACAAGGGAGCCATCTCTGAGGTGGGAGGGAAGAGGGGAGGAAGCACAGGTAGGTTGGAGGCAGAGCTTCAAACATGGGCCTACAGGTATATAAGCTCTCAGAAGACAAGAGGGAGAAGGTGCTGGGAACACTGCAAAGAAGTGTTCATCATCTTAATTTTCCTGAAAGTATCATTCCAGAAAGAGGGAGACCAAGTTGTAATTAAACCCAGGGCTCTGACTCCAGAACCCAGGCTTCTGTGCTGTATCCACACCTCTAACGCTGACTCAGGCACCTAACGGGAACAGCTGGACTGGACGGAGCAGCATGATTGGAGGAAACCATATTCCTAGGAAAACTGTTTTAACTCAATGAGTGTAGTCAAAATTGTGGATTATTGTGGCTTATTAAAGCAGAGCTCCGTTGTCGGAATGCCAACTCCCTGTCAGACCAGCATTGCGGCTTTCAAATCTTTTTTTTTTTTTTTTTTTTTTTTTGAGACGGAGTCTCGCTCTGCCACCCAGGCTGGAGTGCAGTGGCCAGATCTCAGCTCACTGCAAGCTCCGCCTCCCGGGTTCACGCCATTCTCCTGCCTCAGCCTCCCAAGTAGCTGGGACTACAGGCGCCCGCCACCTCGCCCGGCTAGTTTTTTGTATTTTTTAGTAGAGACGGGGTTTCACCGTGTCAGCCAGGATGGTCTCGATCTCCTGACCTCGTGATCCGCCCGTCTCGGCCTCCCAAAGTGCTGGGATTACAGGCTTGAGCCACCGCGCCCGGCCTCAAATCTTAATTTATAGTCCTCCTGACCACCTTGCCAGTGGGTACAGGTGACTATTTTACAAACGAGGAGACCGAGGCACAAAAAGTTTGATGAGTGTGCTCAGGGTTGCAGAGATTGTAAATGACAAAGCTGAGAAAGCTTTGGTAGATTGATGACTGATTTATTTTTTTCTTTCCTTTGTTCTGTTTTGCAACCTGGCATGTGCCAGGCAACTTAACCTACTCCTGTGAAAACGATCTGCCTTCAGGCCACACCCAGCCTATCAGGGACATGAAGCAGAGCTGCAGAATATCAAAGCACCATCCAGAGACTCAAAATCGGGAGGCCCTATCAGTTCCAAGGAGGAAAAAAATCACCTTTGATTGCTCAAATCTGGGAAGGACAGGTAGATGGGGTGACATTTGAAATGAATCTTGAAGAGTTCTAGGAAATGACTGAAAGAGGCTTTCCAGTTTGCAGAGCATGATCACCCTTGATATTTAGTTGTATTTTACTAGTTGAAAAGTCTTTTCATATTTATTTTTTCACATAATAAAATTTGCATGGTGATTTTCATGGAGTGACCAAGATAAATATGTGGAGCTGCGAATATGTGTGCTGGGCAAGGGCAATGGCCCGCCAGTCAGCCAGCCACGGACAGAGCACAGGAGGCCAGGTGCTCTGGGTCAACCCTTGGGGGATTGTGAAAAGCAGATTCCAGAATCCCCCTCCCCTCAGTAAGAACCAGCTTTATTTAACAACAGACACCCGAGAAGTTCAGAGAAACCAAAAGATGATTCTTTGAAAAGATGAATAAAATTGATAAATCTCTAGCTGAGAGGAAGTAGGGGCAGGAGACAGGGAAGAGGGGAGGGAGGAGAGAGAGAGATGAAAAAGGGGCACCTCCAGAGATCCTACAGACAGAAAGGAAAATAGGGAATATTGGGAAAACTTTATGTCAATACATTTGACACACTAGCTATTAAAATAGATAATTTTTTTTTCCACCTGAGGTCAGGAGTTTGAGACCAGCCTGACCAACATGGTGAAACCCCGTCTCTACTAAAAAATACAAAAATTAGCCAGGCATGGTGGCAGGCGCCTATAGGCTGGAGTGCAATGGCACTGTCTGGGCTCAATGAAACCTTCACCCCCAGGGTTCAAGCGATTCTCTCGCCTCAGCCTCCTGAGTAGCTGAGATTACAGGTGCCCACCACCATGACCAGGTTTTTTTTTTTTTTTTCGTATTTTTAGTCGAAGTGGGGTTTCACCATGTTGGCCAGGCTGCTTTTGAACTCCTGACCTCAGGCAATTTGCCCGCCTTGGCCTCCCAAAGTGCTGGGATTACAGGTGTGAGCTACCGCATCTGGGCTAGAAATATTCTAAAAGACACAAATGACCAAGCTAGGTTTCGTTCCAATCATGATGGAAAACCATTGAGAAGTTGTTGTTGTGAAGTGAGTTGAGGGGAAAGATGGGCATGGGAGCCCAGACCCAGAAACTTGCAGCCACCCAGGGAGCGAAGATGGGTCCTACTAGGAGGCTGATGGTGGCAGTGGCTGAGGGCATCAGGAACTAGAGAAGAAGAAGAGTCCTGAGGATCCAAAGCTCTCAATATCATCACCTGGGGAAAACCATTTACCATCTCAGGACCTAGAGGTAGGAACATGCTTGAGGGGTTTGGGGAAACAAGTGTTCAGTTTTGGGGATGTCAAGGCTGGATAGCTGGTATCTAAATGCATAGAAGTCGAGAGGCAGTTGTGCATGCTAGTCCCGTGCAGAAGAAATGTTGGGACAGGAGACATAAACATTAGGAAGCTATCAGCACATAGTGCAGCTTTAGAGGAGTGAGTGCAGTGAGAATGAGAGAATAAGACTGAGCCAGAAATTTTCTGGGAACTGGGGAGAAGAAGGAACAACACAGGAGGAAAACCAGAGGGAGTGATGTGATGACAGCCGAGCCCACAGGGCCTTTTTAAAAAATATGATGACAAAATCTGTGTCAAATGCTGCTGAAAGGCCTGTATAGTGAACACTGCAAATTTCCCATTAGTTTTGATCAAGTGAAATTTATTAGTGACCCTGATGAGAACATTTTCACTGAAAGGAAGGACATCTGGAATGATGGAATGGAAGAAGGGAAGGACAAATATCAGAGGCAGATACTATAAACAATTCTTTCAAGGGGTTCATGATAGAAGAAAGCAAAAAAATGGTGGAAAGGTGGAAAATATTGGTACCATGTTAATTCTTCGATGCTAGAGAAAATTGTTGTTAAAGTGAGGGATAATGTGACGAGTATGATGTTGTTGATAACTACCTAGTAAATATTGATAGGGTTGATTGTGGAAGACAGCGTGACTATTCCTCAAGGATCTAGAACCAGAAATACCATTTGACTCAGTAATGCCATTACTGGGTATATACCCAAAGGAATAGAAATCATGCTACTATAAAGATACATGCACATGTATGTTTATCGCAGCACTATTTACAATAGCAAAGACATGGAACCAACCCAAATGCCCATCAATGATAGACTGGATAAAGAAAATGTGGTACATGTACACCATGGAATACTATGCAGCCCTAAAAAGGAATGAGATCATGTTCTTTGCAGGGACATGGATAAAGCTAGAAGCCATCATCCTCAGCAAACTAACACAGGGACAGAAAATCAAACACTGCATGTTCTCACTCATAATTGGGAGTTGAACACTGAAAACATATGGACACAGAGAGGGGAACAACACACATCAGGACCTGTTGAGGGGTGGGGGGTGAGGGGAAGGAACTTAGAGGATGGGTCAATAGGTAGCAAACCACCATGACACTTGTATACCTATGTAACAAACCTGCACGTTCTGCATATGTATCCCATTCTTTTTTAGAAGATATAAAGAAAAATGATATTGATAGGGTTGAATTGGAAATTCCCAACTCCAACATTTTCTGCAGAAATCAAATACACAAAAACTAAAATATATTTTAAATGTACTATGTAATTTCTTACTTAATTGCATTATGAAGTGAATTTTTCTGCAAAGCAAAATATCTTTTAGCAAAGACCTGAGCCCTGTGATGCACGACTCTTTGAGCCCACTTTCCCTACACTGGGCTCACTGACCAGCAGGACGTGGGTGACACTGATTCCAACAACCTGCTCATCCTGGTTGACAACTCAGGGATCACTGTGCAGCTGTTCTCCATAGGGAACCCTAGACTAAAGGTCAGACGGGAACCTGAAGTCATTCTTAGCATCAAGGAATGTGTCTGGATGGATATTAGGCATTTTCCAAGAACTTATTTCACAGTGATTAAGGCATTTCTTGGGACAAGGTCTAGAATTTAGAAATCTTTTGGCATTTCTGGCTTAGCGGAGCTTTTTCCACTCAGAAGTTCTTCCACTGCCTCATTATTTTTAAAATAAATGTTTATGGAAAGACATTGTTAAAGGAAAACAGAGTTTAGTAATTATTTCTATTCTGATTCTTTCCCTTAAATCCAGTAATATTTTAGGTTGGACCTATCTGAATATTTTTAGCCTTCATCAACACTGATTATTAGTGATTTACATTTTTACAAGACATTGATTGTATAAGTAGTCTGTACTAGGCATATAAGAAACATTGGTTTGAAAGTGTTACAAAAAGAATACGGAGTTAACTTTTTTCCTTCTTTCGTCTTTCTTCCTTACATATTTATTGAAAGCCAACATGTAGTGGGAACCGTGTTTTTTCATGGAATTCAAAGAAGATACTGGCATAGGTACTACCCTATGGGATTCCACAGCCCAGTGTGGGAGCCTGTCACAGAAACTAACAGCAGTGGCAGCAGTGACACTGGGGTAATAATAAGCTACTACTGCTTAGTATGTGCCAGGCTCTCTGCTAAACACTGTCAAAAGTACATGCTATCATTTTCGTTATGGCTTAGATGAGAAATCTGAAGCGCAGAGAGGTTGAATGACTTGTCCTTCCTGTCACAGGATTGATGAACCACAGAGGCGTGCATCCCCACAGCCAACACCTGGTACAATGACCCAGGGAATGAGCAGAGGAAGTGCCCCAGGGAATCCAGGAGACCCATTCAGCAGCCCAGATGGAGGGTCTTAAAAGAGACACAGGAGTTAGTCCAGAGAAGAGGGTTTGTGGAAGGCAGCCACTGGCAGGAATGAAACGGTGAATGTCTGGGAGGTGAGGTGCTTCGACAGAGAGGATATCATAGTAATGCAGAGTCCCTGGAGTGGAGAGAGGGTGATGAGAGTCAGGGTAGTGGGCTGAGGGGCTAGAAGGGCGTGAAGGACTTAGGCATTTTGTCAGGAAGATGGAATTCTATCTAGTGGGTTTTAGTGTCACTGAACCAAACTGGATCAATTTGCCTACACAACGGAAAGTCAAACACCCAAGCACTGAGTTTTTGCAGCAAGAAAGTTTGATTGCTGTTTGGACAGAAGACAGCAGGAAATGCTCAACTCTGTCTCTCTGAGCTGGGTTTGGAGCTTTATGAGCACAGGTAATGAGGTGCTATCTGATTGGATCTTGCAATTAGGTTTTGTTGGGAGGCATGATCTGACTGGATTCTGCCATGGAGAGATGCCAGGCTAGATCTGATTGGATCCTGGATGCTGGTGTACCGTGTTGGCTTCTTAATTCAGTCCCATTCCTCTGCCTGACCACTTAGGTTGCACTTGTGCCTTGTTTTTTTGGGCATGCTCCAGTTTCATGGCCTTCAACATGGGGGTCCATGGCAACTGACAAACAACTCATGACTCTGTTATATAAAAGTGGAACCAGATCAGTCTGTGTGGTGACATTGGGAAGAATATTTGGGGTGGGGGAGGGCATGCTTTACAAAGAACATTCCGTATGTTCTACAGAGGTGGGACCGGAGAGGGAGAGAACTAAGGTAATCGATTGGGAAAGAAAAATGGATTGGGCAAACATTTAGAAACTAACAATGATGCAGCCTAGAGAATGCTTGTTTAAGGAGCAGGAAGGGGAAAAGGAATGTAGAATGTACCTGACTTACTGGACATGGTTCTTGCTCTTTTTCTCATGATACAAATCTAACTCCTTTTATGCATAGGGTCAGATCTGCGACTGATTTTCCCGCTCTGTAAGGCTGCGATTCCATTGGGAATCTAGGGCTGAGAAAACTCTATCCCCATTGAGACTGTTCTTCCCACCCCCACTTTGCACATCTGACTGTTTCCCTGTGGGACTGTACGAATTATTTGGATGCAACAAGCAGATGTCATTCTAATCTGAAGCTTCAGAGCCTACATGGCACCTGGAACACAATTGATATTTCGAAAAAGTACCTAAGGAAGGAAACCATGGTAACATCAGAGTGAAGAAACCTGGCAGACACCACCTTAACCAGGTGCCCAGGGTCATCATCACCAGGAATCAGACCTGTTGGTACCATGTACTGCTAATGATATGATGAGAAGGGCATTTCATGTGCATATCGCTCCTCTCCAAAATCGGTAACCCCAGTCTAATGATGAGCAAACACCAGACAAACCCAAATTGGGAACATCCTACAAGATACTTGACCAGTACTCTTCAAAAATGCAAGGTCATGAAAGATAAAGAGAGACAGACATTGCTGAGCTTCACCTGAGTCCTGTATTCCCAGAAGCATGAAGATGGAGAAATCTACCTACCAGCTCACATATTCTCACTCTCGACCTGTCTACCTGCCCCTTTAAGACACCGGACTCTTCAGTGATGCGTGTTCTCCGTTACAACTACCTGAATAACATCATCCTTAGTTGTCTGTTGCATTTTGTCTTTCCTAAGATTGAGAAAACAAATACTTGTAATGTAATATTCTTGACTGCCCTAAACAGATAACAGGCATTTGTGGGACACCTGGGGAAATGTTAATAAAGTCTGCAGTTTAGTTATTACTATTTTATTAATGTTAATGTTTTCATTTCAATAAATGCATGTGATTATGCAAAATGTTAACATTAGGGAAACAGGTGAACCCTGTACTATCTTTTTAAGTATCTGGTATGTACAAAATTATTTGAAAAAATACTTTTTAAAGTTTCGGCTAAATGGCTAAATAAATATCAGCAAACATTTGTGTCTTCTCTGGAGCTCTGGAATCCTAAAATGTTACAGAGGATAGTGGCGCGCACGTCCCAGAGCCGCATCTACGATGCGGCACTCATTCTCCACACTGCCAACAGTACTGAAAGAGGACAGCCCAGCCAGTGCTTCTCCAGGCATTGCCTGAGCCAATGAGAGACCAAGACCCTGCCTCTCTCCAGGGGAACACATTTACCAAGACTAGTGACGGTGGGGGAGAGAGAGGCCTTCCCCCTTGCTTTACGAGGTTGCCTCTGGGGCCCTTTTGGACCTAGAGCCTTCTGTCTTATGACCACATTGCATTACAAACCTTGCATTTTTCCAATTCTATCAACTTCAACCCCCTTGATTGTTGATCCCAACAGCATTCACCAATAAACTTCCTCTTCAAAATATTTGGCTAAGAGACTATATTCCAGGGAACCTGATCTCTGTCAGGCATTGACCACATTGGTGCAAAAGTAGTTGCAGTTTTTAACCATTACTTTTAATGGCAAAATCCTCAATTTCTTTTAATAAAAGGCACACATCTCACTCACACCCACACACACAACCACCTGCACTACTGTACTAATTGGGGTTCTCCAGAAAAACAGAACCAATGTGAAGGGTTATTTTTAATAACTAGCTCATGTGATTGTGGGGGCTGGCGAGTTGGAAATCTGCAGGACAGGCCAGCAGGCTGGAGAAACAGAGGGTATCTATGTTACAGTCTGGAAGCAGAATTCCTTCTTTCGGAAATTTCGATGTTTGCTCATAGGGTCTTTAACGGATTCAACTGACTTGAAAAGGCCTATCCATCCACATTATGGAGGACAATTTGCTTTATGCAAAGTCTACTGATTTAAATGTTAATCATATCTAAAAATACCTTCACAGCAACATCAAGACTGATGCTTGGCTGAACATCTAGGCACCATGACCTACCCAAGTTGACACCAAAAAATCAAGCATCACAGTCTACCCACAATGTCAGCAAATGTAAAAGCAATAATTGCACACAACATAGGCTATGGCAGAGCATGCTGCCTAGAGGGATCTTGCCTGTTACTACAGAAAGACGTGTTCGAGGCCAGGACTCGAAATGGGGAATGTGAATAGAGGCATTGTTCCTTGTGTGACATCACTGGCATGTATTAAACACACGATTTCCTGGATTTACACTTATTTTATTATAATAATATAAATGGGATTGTGAGCAATAAGTTGAATAACATAAAATGCTGTCAAACTTCACTTTTATTTTTATATGTCATCTACTTTTAAAATTTCTTTCAGTGTGAGAAGCTTTCCCCAAGCTGGTGTATAACCACTCTTGCAAGCTTAAAAAAATGTTCTGGTCCCTTGAAAGCAATAGGGAGTTTCATCATAACTTCAGTTTGCAAGAGAGATTCTTGATTCAGAAGTTAGTGTGCTCAGACCAAAATATTTAGTAGTAGTTTGATCTTCAAGGTTAAGCTTTCCCTCTCCTGCAAAGCAGAAGGAAAAGGAGCTGCCAGGGAGGCATCCATAGTGAGTCTATAGGTTGGCAGCAGAAAATATATTTTATGGTCTAAATATATTTCTCAAACTAATTAATATAGGACTGCATACAAAATAGGTGCTTATTATCTGTAGAGTTTTTAGTAAGATTGGCATGCTTTCCTCTAACTCAATTAGGAAAATATTTTTAGGAGATAGGAATGAGTAAATGTACCTAATACGGCACAGAAGATGAGGACCCAGATTTGGTCATTAGATTTAGCAAAGTAAGGGTTACTAATAGCTTACACAAGAGTAATGTTTTGGTAGCATGTTGGGACAAAAGCCTCACTGTAATGTTAATAACAATTGGGAGAAAAAGCCACAGTGAGAGTAGAAAATGGCAAGAAGTTCCTTAGATGAGAAGTAACTGGGGTGAAAAGGAAATTGTGCGTGTGTGCATGTGTGCATGCTTTAAGACGGGCAAGATAACAACATGTTTTTATGCTTATTAGAACTACCTAGAAGAGAGTGTGAGAAGGAACAACATAGGGGAGGGGACAGAATTGCAGGCATGCATCCCTCACTAGGGGAGAGGCAATAGTAGATGACAGTCAAGTGTGGGGGCCACAGACAGTTTCTCCTCGGCCACAGGAAGGAATGCAGAGCACGTGGCTCAGACATGGTCGAGGAGGCTTGTGGAAGTTCTTGTGCCTGCTCTCTTCTTATTGTGTTATTTTCTCAGTGAAATAGGGAGCTAGTCATCAGCTGACGGGAGGATGAATTAGAAGTTTGAAGAGAGGAGAATGACTCATGTTATAGCTCAGGGGATTTGGAGAATAAATAGACTCTAGCACGATGACTGGGTGGTGTTATGTCATGGCTCAGATACTGGTGTCATGAGCTCTTCCTCAACTCCAGAGTCCAGTTTGAAAGAGACCAAATCCTCTTGTTTTGTCCCAGACTTTCTCAAAACCCAGACTTTCTCAGTTTTGAGAAAGTCTCATGTCTCAGGAAGCCCCGCAGTCCTGGGCAAAGCGGATGACTGGCCACCATGTCAAAGTTATCCTGGTTATCAACCTTAAGTCTTTTCTCTTGAGATGTGAAGGGAGCAGACACCCCATTTTCACCTCTGTCTCAGTGGGAGGGGAAAGGTCGTAGTGGCACTTTCTCTGAAGAAATCCTCACGTAAAGTCTTTCTCTCCATCTGCACTCTCACTCATGTCATCTGTATAAATTTCAGAGTCCAATAACCATTCTTGGGAAAGAACATATTTTTAGAAAAATACCATGTAATAATTTTAGAAAGTTTGTTATTTTAAAATAGTTTTAAAATATATTATTTAAAAACACATTGAAATATATAACTTTAAAATTTTCTTTAGAATTTGGCATCTCTTGAAAGGTAGTGCGTCAGTTGGACTTTAGATTTAGTGCCCTGTTACACTAAAAGTGTTGACTAAAAATGAAGCATCTACTCACATCATCACCTTTATTTCTTCTGCGTATTGTAGATGACATTGTTAGCTTTGAAACATTTCACCTCACTTCTTGCCTCTAAGTTGTATTGATATTTAACACAACCTTCAAAAGTAAATTATATCATCACTTAAATGGATCCAGAAACAAGAATATTGTTCTAATAGTCCAGCCAAACTCCAAATAATGCTTTTGTCAGATGGCCTTTATCATCTCCCAAATCTCTGTCTCTACTTTTGACTTCATGAAAGGCTAAAGGGTAAGAAAATCACTGATACCCTTCTGTGCCAGATGAAAATGTTCTGTCTGATCAATTTTAAAGGTCAGTAACTGTTAAAGGACAGTGCTTGTGGAAAATGATATGGCTTTGTAGTGTAAAACAAGAATCCTTTACACTCACTTAAGGACACAACAAGTTAACTACAATTTTTTTTTTTTTTTTTTGCTTTTACAAATCTCCTTTTTTTAAACTCATTTTTTAAAGAAGAAGGGTGGAAAAAACAGATGATACATTACTTGGGATCGAGCAAATTAGTATTACACAATCTTGGTTTATCAGCTTAAATATCTTGTATCTAGGAGGGAGTGATGAATTATTGAAAGGATTATGCAAATTATTCTCTAGGGCTAGCTTAACCCTCCTTTTTCTTACCATGTAATAAAAATCACATATACTTATTTTTTTCAGTAGAAGTATTATTTTTCTTGGAACTGTGTGCCAAAGAAGATAATAGAGAAGAAAGCACTGTGGGCTATCTGGGTTGGTTAACAAAATACAATCATGATTAACAGCAGAGATATTAAAGGCATCTGCCTCCCAGGAAAATCACACCATCCAATTGTCTTCTCTCCCTGAGAGAGAAATTCCAGTCCCTTTCCTTGGTTGCATTTTCAGGACTTCATAAAGCTAGTTTACAGGACTGTAGAAGTCAGCCTCTGGACATGGGTAGGGTTCAGGGTAGCAGGGTGGAGGGGAATCTGGTATAGTGGGAAATACTTGGGGTTTGGAGTTCATTGGGCTTGACTCTGCCATTTAGGGCATAAACTTTGTCTGATTCTGAATGTTGCTATCTAGGAAGTAATACTAATAATTGCTTCAAAAAATTGGTGAAATTGTCGTGGGGATTGTCTATTGCATGAGGTCACTTGCTGAATATTTGAGCTGAAGTTTGAGCTATTGACTGCAACTTCCTATATCTTCCTTTTGTATTATTATGGAAATATAGCCTACTCACAGCTTATGTCCTGCAAAATGGGAAAGTGTTCTCATAATAAATTCCCCTGTGCTATGGGAAATGAAAAGGCTGCAAAGCTTAGACCCTTTAGGAACACTAGAAAAAATGAAGCCTCTGATGCTTACACATACAGTAAATATTAAATTCAACCCACCTGTGAGCTAGATTAATTTAAATTTCACACTAGAATACTACTTACTTCAGTTCCTGTTACCTGACATAGGATGTCTGGCTTCTAACAACAAAAAAATTATAAGATATGCTAAAAAGGCAAGATAAAACACTATCTGAGGGGACCAAACAAGCATCAGAATCAACCTCATACAGGCAGAGATTTTGGAATTATAAGACAAAAATTTTAAAATAACTATGGCTATGCTGAGGGCTCCAAAGCAAAAAACAAACAAAATCAAATGAGTAATGTAAGCAGAGAGATAGCATTTCTAACAAATAATAAAACAATACTAGAAATCAAAACAACCCATAACAGAAATGAAAAATGTCTCTGATGGGCTCATCGATAGATCAGGCGTAGCAAGGAGAGCATCAGTGGGCTTAAGGTTATGTCAAAAGAAACTTTCTAAAATTAAATTCAAAGAATGGAAACCAGAAAACAAACTAAGAAGGAACACAACACCCGAGAACTCTGGGACAATTTCAAATGGTTTAACATGTGTTACTGAAATATCAGGAGATGACAGAAAAAGAAGCAGAAGATATATTTAAAGAAATAGTGGGTGCAAATTTTCCAAAATTAATGACAGACACCAAACCACAGATCCAGGAATTTCAGAGAATATAAAACATGATGCATAAGTGTAGGTAAATACACCTAGAACTATCACAATTAAACTGTAGAAAACCAAAGACAAAGAGAGTAGCCAGAGAGGGTAAAAACACCTAACAGATATATGAACAAAGATAAGAATTACAACAGACTTCTCATCAAAAACCATGTAAACCAGAAGGTAGTGGAGTGGAATATTTCATACTTGAACAAAACAAAACAAACTTGCAACCTTGAATTCTACATCCTATAAAGTGATTCATTAAAAACTAAGGAGAAATAAGGACCTCCTCAAACAAAAACTAAGGAAATTTATTGCCAGTAGATCTAATCCCCAAGACATTTTAAAAGGAGTTCTTTAGGGAGAAGAACTTTCCTTTTAAAAGGGAGAAGGAATATAATATTACTCAGAAGCTTCGATCTACATAAAGAAAGGAAAGCATCAAAGGAGGAATAAGTGATTATACAATTAAATTTTATATTATTCTCATTCTTAATTGACTGAATAGGCAGCTGTTTATTCAAAGTACTAATAGTAACAGTGCATTAAGTGATTATAGCATATACATAAGAAAAAAGAATGACAACAAAGTTAAAAGGGACAGGAAGGAGTGCTTGGGGGTACACTGCTAAAAGTACCTGTACCACCCAAGAAGTATTATGGTATTATTTGAGAGTGACTTAATTTGGTTATAAATATATATTGCAAACTGCGGAGTAACTGCTAAACACATTTTTTAAAAGAAATATAATTGATATACTAAAAGAAGGGAGAAAATTGAGTCATACAAAATACTCAATTAAGACCAGAGGGGACACGAAATGCAGGAAAGAAAAGGAAAAAAACCCAGCAAGCTCAGAAAGTACAAAATAGTCCCCAAATCATAGATTTTGTGCATGTATTTAACAACGTCATCAAAATATGGGAGAAAAAAGTAACAGTATTACAAGTTGAAATAGACAAATCCATTATAATAGTTGGTAATTTTACCACTCCTTTTTCAGTAGTTGATGAAACAGGCAGAAAATAAGGATATAATTGACCTGACAGCACCATCAATCAATTTGATCTAATTGATATCTATAGAGCGTTTATCTAATAACAGCAGAATACTCATTCCTCTCAAGTTCCCATGAAACAATGACCAAGATAAACCACATTCTGGGCTATAAAACACTCTTGTGTTTTAAAGACTAAAGAGCAAGTTTTAAAGACTAAAATAAAAAACTCTGCTCTTAGATCACAATAGACGTCATTGAGAAATCAGTCAAAGCTAGAACAATTCACGCAACCAAATACAGAAAGTTGTATTGGATTATAACCTAAAGTATAAAAAAAAATTCATAAACATATATTCTGATATAAATAAATGACTAAAACAAAAAACAGGGAGAAGATACAAATATCTCAAAAAGGGAAAAAATATATAAGTAATTTATGTAGACACTCTACTCGTAAGGTATAAAAAAAAAAGTGATAAATCATCACTTTGCAAGTGTCCAATGCACAGTAGCTTATTTCCAGAGTGCGGCATGGGAAGGGGGAGAACAATGAAG
This sequence comes from Macaca nemestrina, assembly GCF_043159975.1. Lineage (NCBI taxonomy): Eukaryota > Metazoa > Chordata > Mammalia > Primates > Cercopithecidae > Macaca > Macaca nemestrina. The sequence continues at coordinate 116,510,861 of NC_092128.1, forward strand.
AAAAAGCTTACACGTAAAGAAACTTGATCAACACTGCCTTAGCCAAGTGCTCAAGGTCAGCATCGGCAGTGACAAGTCATGTTAGCAGTATGCACTTTTGACATAATATGATAAAAATGCCATTTTGCTTCTGTGATTTTCCTAAAATCCTATCTCCATTCTGATCATAAGAAAAACATCAGACAAACTCTAGTAGAGGGGAATCCTACAAAATATTTGACAAGTATCTCTCAAAATCATCAAAGTCATGGAAACAAGGAAATTATGGGAAACTGTCAGAGCCTAAAGAAGCCTAAGGAGACATGACAACAGTGCAATGTGATATCTTGGACAGGATCTGAGAACAGGGGAAAAAAAAAAAAAACAACCACTTGGTAACCCCCCCCAAAAACTAAATAAACTATGGACTTAGTTAATATAATGTATCAGTATTTGTTCATTAATTGTAATAAATATATCATATTAATTTAAGATGTTAATAGGAGGAAAGTTGGTACAGAATATATAGCAACTATACTATCTTCTTTTTTTTTTTTTTTTTTTTTTTTTTTGAGACGGAGTCTCGCTTTGTCGCCCAGGCTGGAGTACAGTGGCCGGATCTCAGCTCACTGCAAGCTCCGCCTCCTGGGTTTACGCCATTCTCCTGCCTCAGCCTTCCGAGTAGCTGGGACTACAGGCGCCCACCACCTCGCCCGGCTAGTTTTTTTGTATTTTTTAGTAGAGACGGGGTGTCACCATATTAGCCAGGATGGTCTCGATCTCCTGACCTCGTGATCCGCCCGTCTCGGCCTCCCAAAGTGCTGGGATTACAGGCTTGAGCCACCGCGCCCGGCTATACTATCTTCTTAATTTTTCTGTAAATTTAATATTGTTCTAAAAAGTAAGGACTATTACAAATATTCAATTAATTTGAAAGAAAGCAGAAAAGAGGAAAAGAGAATTAAAAACACATGAGACAAACAGAAAGTAAATAGCAATACCGTACATTTATACCCAATCATATCAATAATCATGTGAAATGTAAATGATCTATACACTTCAACTGAAAGGCAGAGAATAGGATTTCTGTTTATGTACAGATGCAGGAAGATACTTCTTCCTGTTCTCTTCTAAGGAAAACTAAAATCTCTGCACTTCATATATAAAACCAACATAAGAGGACACTACGGTAGGAGAGAATAAGGCGGCCTGGCCAAGGACTTCAGGATCTCAAGAACCCAGGAAAGATATGGTGGTGAGGCCTGTGAGTTTTACTTTTTTCTCATATATTTTAGACTTGGAACTAAAGAAGCCAAGATGCCAAAAATGCTAATGCACGTGGATGAAAGGCTGAAAACAAAATGCTGTCTTCAACCTAAGGATCAGGAAAAGGGCAGCCTAACAAAACATAAAACTTTTAGTTTATAACCTCTATACTCCAGCCAAACTGCAGAAAGATGGTAGTGCCAGCTCCTTTGATGGCAACAATGTCAAATGCCTCAGCTGACTATAACAAGAGACTTCAGTCATTTTCTGGGATGGTGTCGGAGAAGGCCAGGTAGGGAGGCAGGACGTTCGTTCCTGCTCTGTGGTCACTAGCCTAGACCCGCAAGGAATAGATGGAGACCATGTGGGGGGTCTAAACTTCCTCCTAACCCGGCAGTAATGTGGCACCCCTTCCCTTCCTTGCCAGAATCGCGGAAGAGAAGGCCTAATAGAGATCTAGGACCTTCACCACCCCTCAGTGGTAGTGAGGCTCCCCTCCACACACTCCCACCCTGCCTCTCACACTGCCATGGTGTCTGTGGAGATAACATGAGAAGTAGGAGCAAGGCAGCTCTATCCTATTCAGTCAGTAAGGTATCAGTGATCAGTGGAGACACTTTAAGAAATATTTCTTTAATACACCTAGAAGGAAACAGAAGCACTCCCTACCTTGGATTTCAATGGAGGAAAGATGGGGCAGTGAAACTTTTACCCACACCTGGAAGTAATATTAGCAACCCCTTTCCCCAGTGCTGCCAGTGTGGTGTCAGCAATCCAGCTAACACAGAAGGTTTCAATAAGATCCAGAGTTTCATAAGATAATATCCAAAATGTCAATCAGTAATTACTCCTAACACCAAAACCCAGGAGATCTTAAAGTTAATGAATATAAACAATCAATAGATGCTATCACAGAGATAATAAAATAAGTTTAACAAGGATTTTAAAGCCATCAATACAAAAAAGCTTTAATGGGTAATTGCGAACATACTTGAAATAGATTAATAAATAGAAAGTCTCAGCAAAGAAATAGGAAAATATACAGAAGGACCTAGACTGTACAACTGAGGAATTCAATGATTGAAACAAAAACTTCTATGGGTGCCTTCAAGAGCAGAATGGAGGGACAGAGGACAGGAGCAGTAAACTAGAAGATAAAATAATAGAAATTGCCCAATCTGTACAACAGAAAACAGACTAAAAGGAAAAAAGAAAAGAACAGAGCCTCAGGAATCTGTGGGACAGTAACAAAATATCTAATATTTATATCACTGGACTACCAAAATGAAATAAGTAAGAGTGAGTGGCTAAAAAGTACTTGACAAAATAAGGGATGAAAATTCCCCAATTTTGACAAAATACGCAAACTTATAGACCCAAGAGACTAAGGGAAGCCTAATTGTGATAAACCCAGGGAAATCTACACTAAGACACAACATAATGAAATTTCAAAAAACGAATCACAAAGAAGTCTTAACAACTCCAGAAGAAAACAACAACCTAACAACAGCAGAAAATTAATTCAAATTACAGGTGATATCCCATCAGAAATTATAGAGGCCAGAAAGAAGTAACTCAAAATTTTATAAGTGTTGATGATTAAAAAATAACCCAGAACCCTATAGCCAGTGTAAAGATGCTTCATGAATGAAGGGGAACTCAAAACATTCTCAGATAAAGGAAAATGGTGAGAACTTGTCACAATCAAGCCTACTCTAAAAGAATGGCTCAAGGACATTCTCAAAATAGAAAGTTAACAATAAATAGAGGAAACGGAACAGCAGGAAGAACAAAATACAGTAAGCAAACATATGCATAAATACAATATACTTTCCTTTTCCTCTTGAGTTTTCCAAATAATGGCGCAGCATTAAAACAAAATTACAGCTATCTCCTGTGATTATTAATGTATGTGAACTAAATGTTTAAGACACCTATATTATAAATGAGGTAGGGTTAGAAAAAACTGAGGAGAAATAAGGTTTCTAGATTTTACTCAAACTAATAATATGATAACACCAGTAGACTTTGATAAGTTAGGAATATAACACCAGAGAAACCACAAAAAACTATACAGAAAAGGCACACTCCAAAACATTACAGAAAAGCTATACAAAAGGTACACTCCAAAACACTACAAAAAATGAAGTTAAAAAAGTTTTTAAGTAATGTAGGAATTCAGAAAAAAGAAAGCTCAGAAATGTTCTCTCAGAGAGAACAGACAACAAAAATAAAACAGCACATTTAAACCTTAACTTCTCAACTATTACATTATGCATAAATGATCTCAATATAGCAATTAAAAGACAGATTTTCGGAGTGAATTTTAAAACATGACACAACTATATACTGTTTATTTAAAAACTTACTTCAAATATAACCATATAAACAGATTGAAAATAAAGAATGCAGCAAGATACCTCATGCAGACATCAATCAAAAGAAAAAGGGGGTGGACTATATAATAGTAGATAAAATAAATATTAGAGCGAAGCAAATTACCCAAAAGAAGGATGGTCTATAATGATAAAAGGGTCAGTTCACCGAGAAACCAGAGCAGTTAGTATAATCACTAAAGAACACAGCTGCAAAATATGCAAAGGAAAAACTGATAGAATGGAAAGGAGTTGGTAACAAATACACAATTTTAGTTGATGAATCAACAACTGTAACTGTCTTTCAGAAATTTACAGAAGAAAATCATCAGAGACGTAGAATAACTCACTATACTATGAACCAAAAGGGTCTAATTGTCATGTGTAGTTCACTCTATCCCAAAAGAACAGAACACATGAAATATTCCTGGTATTCAGAAAAAAAATATACCAAGATAGACAATTTCATGGACCGTAAAACAAACCTCAACAATTTTAACAAAATTGAAATAATACAGTGTATTCGCCAAACACAAAGAAGTGAAACTGGAAATCTACAATAGAAATAGAACAGGAAAATCTTCAAATTTACCTAAAAACTAAACAACACACTTCTAAATAATCCATAGGTTTTTCAAGGAGGAAAATCTGTCAGAAAACAAATGAAAAAATATGTTGAACTTAGTGAAACTGAAAATGCAATATATAGAAATTCGCTGAATACCACTAAAGCAGTTCTGAGATGTAAATTTATATCGGTAAGTGAATGCCTTGGAAAAGAGAAAAATTCTCAAATCAATTATGTAAGCTCCTACCTCAAGAAACTTCAAAGGGTTGATTTTTCAAAAACATCAGTAAAATTGGCAAACCTCTGCTAAGAATGACAAAAACATAATAGGTAAGATAAAAATTATGCAGACAAAGAGTTAATCAGAGGCTGTCACTGGAGACCTTGCAGATGTCAAAAGAATTAGAGAATACTAGGAACAACTCTACACATATAAATTTAATAGTTTAGAAGAAATGAACCAATTCCTCCAGAAGCGCAAACTCTCAGAACTCAGCCAATATAAAATTGATAATACGAATGGCCTTGTAACTATTAAAGGAATTGGATTTGCAATTAATCCTCCATCTCAAAACAAACAAACAAACAAACAAAAAACCAGGCCCAGATTGTTTCACTAGAGCATTCTACTAAATGATTAAAATGAATTAATACTCATTCTTCACAATCTGTCCCAGAAAGAAGAAAAGGAGAGAAAACACACTAATTCATATTAAGAAACCAATATCATCCTGTTATCAAAATCATACAAAAACAGCACAAAAAAGTCAACCTTACAGATTAGCATCCTATATGAATATAAATGCAAAAATTCTTAATGAACTATTAGCAAATAGAATTTGGCAATATATAAAAGAAATTATACATCACGATCAAGTGGAGTTTATTCCAGGGATGAAAGCCTAGTTCAATATTTATATATCAATCATTTCAATGTACCATAATATTTCTAAAGTGAAAAATCACATAACCGTATCAATTGATGCAGAAAATACATTTGATGACATCCAAAATCTATTCATGATAATAGCTCAGCAAGTTAGAAATGAAGAACTTGAACTTCCCCAACTTTATAAAGATTCTATGAAAAAAACTATAGCTAACATTGTGGTTAATGAGGAAAGAGTGAATGCTTCCCCCTCTAAGATTAGAAACAAAGCAGGGGTGTCTGCTTGCTACACACTTATTCAACATAGTACTGAAAATTTTAGTTAGTGTAAGACAGAAAAGAAAAACAAGAAAAATATCTGAAATAAATAAATAAAACTGCCCTTATTTGCAAATGCCATGGTTGTCTGCATAGAATATCCCATGGACTTTGCAAAAAAATTCCTAGAACTGATAAGTTCAAGAATGCCACATAATGGAAGATAAACATGCAAAAACCAATTGCACTTCTGTATACTTCCAATGAGCATGTAGACATCAAAATTTAAAATGCTGTACTATTTTAAATCTCTCAAAAATAAATATGTGCATGTCTAGGCAAACTTGAACTATATATATATGTAAAGATGCAGAAAACTACAACATGTGGATGGAAGAAATCACAGAAGATCCACATGCATAAAGAACTATACCATGTTCATGAATGTTAAGACCCAATGTAGTTTAAACCAATTGTCTCCAAATTAATATATAGCTTTAAAGTAATGTCTATCAAAGGCCCAGCAAAATTTTCTAGGAATAGACAACATTATTCTAAAATTGATTTTGAAAGGCAAAGGAACTGCAATAGCTAAAATAATTTTGTAAAAGCAGAATAAATTTGTAGGCATCAATGAACTTGATCTTAAGGCTTATTATATAAATAACTACAGTAATCAAGACTATTAGGTATTGGTTGGTTGCATAGCTGAAGGAAACAGTATAAAGAACCCAGAAATAGATTCTCGCAAATATGCCCAACTGATTTTTCACAAAGGTGCAAAAGCAGTTCAATGAAGGAAAGATAGCCTTTTCAACAAATGGTGCTGGAGCCACTGGTGATTCATAGACAGAAAAACAAACCTCATTGTAAGTCTCATACCTTTTATAAAAATAAACATAAAATAGATCATGAACTTAAGTGTAAAATATAAAACTATAAAGCTTGTAGAAAAAAATAGTTCGGGCAAGATGGTTTATGCCTGTAATCCCAGCACTTTGGGAGGCTGAGATGGGTGAATCATAAGGTCGGGAATTCAAGACCAGCCTGGCCAACATGGTGAAACTCTGTCTCTACAAAACATACAAAAATTTAGCTGAGCATAGTGGCAGGCGCCTGTAATCCCAGCTATTCAGGAGGCCAAGGCAGGAGAATCGCTTTTACCAGGGAGGTGGAGGTTGCAGTGAGCCGAGATTGCACCACTGCACTCCAGCCCAGGAGAGAGAGTGAGACTTTATCTCAAAAAAAAAAAAAAAAAAAAAAAAAAAAGTTTTAGGCTCCATGGTTAGGCATAGATCTTACGCTTGAAACTAAAAGCGTGATCCATAAATGGAAAAATTGATCAATTGAGGTTCATCAAAATAAAAACTTTTGCTGTGCAAAGACTAGGAAGACAATGAATGGAAAAAAATATACTGGGAGAAAATATTTGCAAATCATGTCTGACAAAGGACTAGTATCCAGAACACATAAAGAATTCTCAAATGTGAACAGTAAAATAAAAAAAAAAGTGCAGCCCAATTAGAGAATAAGCAAAATACATAGAGGGACATCCCATCAAAGAGAACATATAATCGGCAAATAAGCATATGAGATGCTCAAAATGATGAACCTTCAGGCCAATGCCAATTAAAACCACAATGAAGCATCACTACATACCTATTAGGAAACATAAAATTAAAAAAATAAAAATGTCAAATACTAGTGAAGAATCAGATAAACTGGATTGCATTTATCACTGGTGAAAATATCAAATTGTATGGCCACTCTAGAGACAGTTTGGCACTTCATTATAAAATGAAACATGCAACTACCATATAAATTGGCTTTTGGGTACTCTTGGGTATTTATCCCAGAATAATAAAACTTACGTTCACAGAAAAACCCATTTATAAATGCTTATAGCATCTTTATTGGTAATAGCCCAAAACTGAAAACAACTCAGATGTCCTTCAGTTGGTGGTTGATTAAACAAACCTTAGTGTGTCCATTACATGGAATACTACTCAGCAGTGTAAGTGAATGAAGTATTGAAAGGCACAACAACTCGGAAGAAACTCCAAGCATATGCTGAATGAAAAAAGCCTATCCCAAAAGTTTACATGTTATCAAATTTCATTTATATAATATTCTAGAAATGACAAAATTATAGAAATGGTGAACAAATTTAGTGGTTGTTAGGGATTCAGGAGGGAATGGGCTGGGAGGGAAGTTAGTGTGGCAATAAAAAGGCAACTTGAGGAATGCTTGTGGTGGTACAGTGTTGTATCAATGTCAGGAACATCGTTGTTACATTTTATTATAGTTTTGCAAGATGTCACACTTGAGAGAATCTACTTAAGGGACAGATACGACATCTGAATTATTTTGTATAACTATATGTGAATCTATAAATATTCCCAAATTTAAAAATAAGTTTTAAAAAGCAGTGATTTTCAGATTGGATATAAAACAAGACTCAACTACATGCTGTTTACTATGTTATAAAGGATGGATAGACTTTAATAGCAGGAAAACTGGAGTAGCTATTTGAGTACATCAAAGTAGATTTCATAGCAACTAATATTATCAGGAATATAAAAGATCATTTCATATTGATAAGAATGTTATTTCATCAAGAAAACAGCAATCCTAAATATGTTCACACTAAATAATAGGGTTCCATAATCCATGAAGCAAAAATTGATAAAATTTAAAAAAAAATTTTTTTTAAATTTTGAGTTTTGGGGGTACATGTGAAGGTTTGTTACCTAAACACGTGTGATGAGGACTTGCTGTACATATTATTACATCACCCAGGTATTAAGCTCAGTACCTAATAGTTATCTTTTCTGACTCTCCCCCTTCTCTCACCCTCCCCACTCATGTAGACACCAGTGTCTAAACAATGATAAATTAACACAATTATATTTAGTGAGTTCAGTAGCTTTCATTGAATGACTGATAGAAGAAAAATAAAATCAGTAAGGGTGCAGAAGAATCACAGAACATCATCAACAAGTGTATTCACCTGACATTTATAGAAAACAGTTGACTTTACCTGCAGCAGAACACAGTCTTTTTAAGTGCTCATGAAACAGTTACCAAGGCAGATAATATTCCGGCCAGGGGCCAGCCAACTATGGATGTGCACAATGATAACTAAAAAACATTTCTCAATAAATTAAAAATGCCTATATAAAGAGCTATACCATGTTCATTTATTGGAAAAGTCAATATTGCTAATTTGTCTCTTCTCCAAAAAGTAATCTGTCACTTCACTTCAATCCCAAATTGAAAACCTGATTCTGAAATGTATATAAAAATGCTAAGGACCTAGAAAAACAACTTTGCAAAAGAAAAACAGAGTTGGAGGATATACACTCTTTGGCTTTAAACCTTATTTAAAATATATAGTAATCAAAAGTGTATAGGATTGGCATCAAGATTAAAAAATAGATTAATGATCCAGATTACAAAGTATAGAAATAAGCTACTACCTATAAATACAGTCATTTTGTTTTTGACAAAGTTAAATAGGTTACTCAGTGGAGAGAGAAAATATGAACTTCTCAACAAATATAGGAGAGCAGGTGGGTATCCAGAGACACACACACAAAACTACTTTCTTTCATACAATATGCAAAAATTAACTCAACATTGATCACAAACTTAAATGTGAAATGAACAACTATAAAATGTCAAGAAAGAAGGAGAAAAATTTTGTGACACTGAGTTAAGATAAGCTTTTTAAAAACAATACCAAAGCATAAGCTGCAAAGGAAAAAAACTGATACATTGAACTTCATCAAAATTAAGAATTTCTGTTCTTTGGAATATATGGTTTCAAAATGCAAAAAGCAATCACAGATTAGGAGAGTGTTTGTAAATCACATAAGATAAAGAACTCGATAAAAATAAGAGAAAAAAATTTAAAGTGGCAAAAATTTGAACCTTAAGAAATATGCATGGTACATTAGTGCATGAAAATATGCTCTGTCATTAGTCTTTAGGGCAAGGCAAATCAGAACCACCATGACTACCACTATGCACCTATCAGAGTGTCTAACATTACAAGATTGTCCATATTTAGCGTTGACAAGGATGAGGAGCAACTGGTACTTTATTAGCTGGAATGTAAAATGGTGCAACCACTTTAGAAAACAGATTGGACATTTCTTAAAATAACAGACAACCCTATACACCTCTGGGTTTTTCCCAAGAAAAAGGAAAGTGTACACCCATACAAAGGCTTGCACACAAATGTTCATAGCAGATTCATTTGTAATAGCTCCAAACTATTTAGAAACAACCCAAATGTCCATCACCAGGTAACTGGATAAACAAATTTTTATGTATCCATATAGCAGAATTGAGTGAAAATAACAAACTTAGAGTGATTTTTCTATTCTCTCACTCAATGACAATCAACACGGAAGTCTTCTATTACCAAATGTGTGGTGTTTTCCCCCATACATTAAGCAAGCATCATTTCTGCAGTGGCTACCAGCTGTAGGTCCTCTAGTTCAGTTCAGACACTATCTACCTGGCTATAGCATCAGATTCCACATGTTGAGGGTTCAGTCCCCAATACTGGCCCCCCACTTCCAAAACCAATTGCAAGCTCTGGGTTATTTTACCTGTGCATCTGACCAACCAACTATAAATCAGGATTGCTACACCACCCACTTTGTGTGTGATTTGCTGGAGCAGCTCACAGAACTCAGGAAAACACTTATTTACATTTACCAGTCTATCATAAAGGATATTACAAAGGACACAGATGAAGACATGCATGGGGTAAGGTACAGGCAAAGGGGCCAAGAGCTTCCATGTCCTCTCTGGGTGCACCACCCTCTGCAAAACTCTAGGTATTCTGCTATCTGGAAGTTTTCCGAACCCTGCTCTTTTAGGTTTTTATGGAAGCTTCATTATGTAGGCATGAACTTGAACAACTGGCCATTGGTGATTAACTTAACCTTCAGCCCCTCTCTCCTCCCTGGAGGTTGGGGAGGTGGGGCTGAATATCCCAACATTCTAACCCTACTTTGTTTTTTCTGATGAGCAGCTTCCATCCTCAAGCTATCTAGGGGCTGCCTGCAGTTATTCAACTCTGTAAGTGCCTGCAGATAGCATACACAAAGACATCACTTTGGAGATTCTAAGGATTTTAGTTGTTGTATGCCATGAAATGGGATCAAAGACCAAATGTATATTTTTACAATATCACAAGACTAAGTAACAAAAAGAAATAAAATATTGACTTACAAAACAATTGTGCTTAGTAAGAAGCCAGTAAAAATTGAGTACATAGTGTTTGATTTCACTTAAATAAAAGTCTACAAAATGCAGACTAATAATAGTGGACAAAAACAGACTAGTGTGGGTGCGGTGCAGGTGAGGGATGGGAACCTGGTGGCGGAGAAAAAAAGGGGGCAGTTACAAAGCAGCATGGAGCTCAGTTATTGCTGATATAAACCAAAAGTACAATTCTAAGCATCCCAGTGATTGAATGGACCCCTTCTCTCAACCAAGGGGATTCCAAAGAAACCTGAAAAACTAGTCCAGGTCATGATGGGAAGAGGGCATTGGACATTCCTCATTCTACTCTCCTCTCTTTAGAATCCAGGTGCAGTTGATGTCAAAACAGAGATTTTAATGAGATAAAAATAACACTGGGTATTTATAGGAGCATGGAAAAGCCCAAACAACACCTACAACAAAACTAGGCAAAGAAATCACAGGATTACAGAAACCCCAAAATAAGTGAGAGTAAACAGCCAACAAACAAACAAACAAACAAAAAAAAAAAAACCCTGGTCAGGATGACATGTCCATGACCCTTCAAAGCAAACCCAAGTTAAGGAGAAAGCAGGCAGTAACCAGGGGTAGGAGGGTCCTTGAAATCCCCTCCTTTTTCAGAATGTGTAATAATTATTTCATCCCTTTTCCAGAATACCTAATGATTATTCCACTCCCTAATTAAAGAAACAACCATAAAATTAAAACCCCAAACTCCACTATACACAACTCCTTCTAATGAGCCCACCTGCACTTCTCTCTTAAGTGTGGACATTAGTTTTGCAGTAGAATCTTTTTGCCTGTCTCGTCACTCTGACTTGTCCCTGAATTTTTTTCTCAAGACAGTGTTAAGAACCTGAAAACTGGCTGGGGATGGGGTCTCATCCACCTAAATCCACCTAAATGCTCCAGCAACATTAAGACTGAAAAAAACAGGCTCTTTAGCAATAAGATTCCAAATTTCAACTTGATTCTAGCATAGCATCACATAACAGATAGCAGGCCCTGAGATAAGTCAAAGTAACTTACCTCAAAATGTATTTCTTTGACCGGGTGCGGTGGCACACCAGTAATCCCAGCACTTTGGGAGGCCAAGGCGGGCGGATCACTTGAGGTCAGGAGTTTGAGACCAGCCTGGCCAATGTGGTAAAATCCCATCTCTACTAAAAAATACAAAAATGAGCCTAGCATGGCAGCATTCACCTTTAGTCCCAGCTACGTGAGAGGCTGAAGCAGGAGAATTGCTTGAACCTAGGAGGCAGAGGCTGCAGTGAGCCGCGATCTCACCACTGCATTCCAGCCTTGCTGACAGAGCAAGACCCTGTCTTAAGAAAATAAATAAATAAATAAATGAAGGTCTGAATAGGAAACATTTGTCATCTACCGCTTTTAAGGGTGGCCACCTATGAGACTTCATCTGCATTAACAAGAACCTTGGCCTCCACAATTCCTCATTTTAACCCAGATATTCCCTTCTGTTGATTCCAGGTCTTCAGATAATAACCTAACTCTTTTAACCAATTGCCAATCAGAAAACCTTTGACTCCAACTCTGACCTAGAAGCCCACCACCCACTGCAAAGTTGTCTTGCCTTTCTGAAGGCAATGTACACCTTACATGTATTCATTGATGTCTGCGTGCAACTTCTGTCCCCCTAAAATGGATAAAATCAAGCTGTGACCCAACCACTTTGGGCACGTGTCTTCAGAATCCCTGAGGCTGTGTCATGGGTCATGGTCCTCATACTTGGCTCGGAATAAATCTCTTCAAATATTTTACAGAGTTCTCCCTTTTTTTTTTTTTTTTTTTTTTTTTTTTTTAAATCAACACTGCCCCTGCAAAGCCTTTTTGATTACCTAAGCTGATTTTGATGCTGCTTCACATTATGACTCTCAGCACCCTGAACAGCATTCCCTGGTGAATCACACACAATTCCTTAGCAACAACGTCTTACAATTCTCAGATACAAGATACTTACACACCATTATTTTAGGAGAAACGGTCCTGCATTTCCATCTTATTAAAGATGCCAATCAAATTCTCAAACACCATCATCACATTCTTACACACCAATGTAAAACTCCAGCAAATATTTTAGTCATATGTAAGCCATGTGAAACATCAATTCAGCACATTTAACGTATGGCTCCCTTAGACAGCAGTAGAATAAGGCATGGGCATAATGTGAGAAGAGCCAGCATAGCCTTCTAGTGCCTTTCCTGTCCTCTCTCTTGTATGCTCAGGTTTCCAATTTGTATAGCAAATGTGGAGTAACTTGTTATGGCAACTGCCTTTTATAATGAGACTTGGGAGCAGACAGGATCAGCTCCTTCTCACCTCCTCAGAACCATGAACTCTTGCCCCATGGGACTTCCTGTGTGCCTCGGTGGCCTCTGCCACTAGGACAGCACTAGCAGCACATTGTAGCATACAGAGGTAGGCTGAATTTTTCAGATTTGGAAATTATTACATTCCCTTTACTTCCAGCTGCCAAAGCAGTCATCTTAAATTTAGCCACATGAAAAGAGAGCAAATAGAAATTTTCCCATTTAGCATCCAAGTTTCCTTTTTTCTCCAACCAGCATCTCCCTGCCCCCGGCTCTCCAAATGCTTTTTAAATTTTTTTATTTTATTTATTTATTTATTTATTTTGTGCCACTAAATTCTCTCTGGAAAGGACAGGAAAGAAATGAGACTGGAAATCTAAGCTTCCATTGTCTCCCTCTGCTAGCAGGTATGCATGTGCTTCCTTCCTGCAAGAAACCTCCTGACTTCTCAGGCCTGGATGTACTCAGCAAAGCAGCTGCGAGGAATGAAGGTACCGCGGGGGCAAAAGGCGCTGAATGAGATTCCCAGGGTTCAGTTAGAGGCAGCCGGTGGCCCTGGGGCTGACCAGACCTCTGTGTCCTCTGTCCCACCCACCCCATATCCTACAGGGGACATTCCTTTGGAATTTCCTACTGCTTCCTATTCCTCATCTCATGCACCCATTAATCCCCTGTAGCAACAAGCTTCTTCCTTTCTTGTTTATTTCATTTTCTAATTCAAGCCATTTCAGTGAGTATTCATGGAGCCGCAAGCATGTGATGAGCATCTTGCTCAATTTTAGAAACATGCCATCTACTGAAGGAGTCCCATAAATAAAAACTGGACAACATTGTTAAAATCTATTGATCATGTGTGCCCTTATCTATTCTTGAACCCCTCATTTCCTTGCATTGATCTGTCTATTCATCTTTAGGCCGGTATCACAGTAGGGCTTCATGAAGGCCTAAAATTATGCAGTGTAAGTCCTACAAAATTGTTCTCTTTTTTTTTGTTTTCTAAGATTGTTTTGGCTATTCTGGAACTGCTGTATTTCCAAACAATGTGAAATTACCTTTTTAATTTACACTACTACATTTCTGAAAATTTTATTGGGAATACGTTGAATAAATACATCTTTTGAAGAAAAAAATATGTCTTATTGGAGTCTTACAATCAATGAACTTTGTATACATTTTAATTTATTTAAACCTTAATCTTTAATTTTTCTCAACAAACTTTTATAATTTTTACCATGGCAGTCTGAACATATTTTGTTCAGCTAACTCCTGTATACTATATAATAATATACTATGCTATACTATATTAATAATATACTATAAAATAATATAATTCCTATGTTATTTTCATGTTGTTATATATAGTATTCTTCTAAAAATTAATTTAGTTGGTGCTATTTTGTTAAAATACAATAGATTTTTGTATATTATTCTAGAATTCTGTAATCTTGATAAATTCACTTATTTTTTCTAATAGTCTTTAATAGATTCCACAGAATTTCTATATTGCAATTATGTCATCTGAAAAATTTTATTTATTTTATATACATTTTAAAATTCTTGTCTTATAAGACCAGCTAGGACCTCTGTCTGGTACATTGCTGAATAAGTGTGCTACTAAATCTATAAATTATCTTAGTTTTTTTTGGTATGAAAAATGACTTTATTTAAACTTCATTTATGAAGAATAATTTTACTGGATATTAAATTCTTTCTTGGTTCCTTTGCTTTTTCAATACTTTAAAAACATTGTTTTATTTTCTTCTGGTTCGCAATGTTTCTGTCGAGGACCAAGCATTCATTTTCATCTTTGGCTACCCGTATGTAATGCTTTATTTATGGTTTCTTTTAAGATTTTTTTTCTTTATTTTATGATCCTGTGTTTAATCATGATTTTTTCTTTTTTTTGGTGTTAATCTTATCTGTGGTTCTCTTAGATTCTGTTATATGTAGAAATATAGTTTTTATTAAATCTGGAGAAAAAAGGCCATTGTTTCAAATATTTTTCTTCCCCCTTCTGCAACTCCAAATATAACTATGTTAAGATACTTGGTACAGTCCAAAACTCAAGGAGATGTGTGTTTTAACAGTTTTTGACTTCTTTTGTTCTGTTTCTATGCAGCTACTAATCTGCTGTTATATTTTTTATTTCAAATATAACATTCTTATCTCTAGAAGATGCGTTTTTTTATATTTTCAGTTTCTCTTCTTTTTATGCTTTTCCTTTTCTTTAATTTTTGTGAGCATATTTGTAATAGTTGTGTCGTAGCCTCTGCCTTCAATTCCATTAATTTGGCACTTATGGTTTTAGTGTGGTATCCATTGACTAATATTTTTTCCTGGTTATGGTTCAGAGTTCCCTGCTTCATCACAAGTCCAGTAAATTTTAGTTGGAGTCTGGACATTGTGAATGTTACATTCTTGAGTGACTGGATTTTGACTCCAATGTTTAAAGTGTGTTGGATTTTGTTTTGATAGGCACTGAATTACTTGAAGATTACAAGCTTTGTTAGAGTGAATCTAGTTTAGCCTTAATAGTGAAGCATGGTTGTTCCGGCATCTCTAACAAATGCCTGAGCTGGGAATGATGAGTAAACAAAAGCATGGTAGGTGGAGATGCTCCTGCAGCCTGTCTGTGTTATCTTACTGGTTCTCTTCTCACCAAGGTCATGAATGGCCTTGGGGCTGCTGAATTTGATGGTCCTTTTGTGCTCTGTCATCCTTCAGGCTTCTCTGCCGCATTTGGTTGTCAGCCATTCCTTCCTTCTGTAAGGGCTTTCCTGCCTTGACTTCCTCACATTCAACTTATCCTGCTTTTTCATCTATTCCGTCTGCATTGCTCCATTCCTCTTCCACTGATTTTAAATATAAATTGTCCTGAGGGGTATGACAGTGGACTGTTTATTAGCTTTGACCTCTAGTCTATAGTAATTCTCAATCAGTGTCTTTACTTCACACCTCTCTCTTTGGCACTATCTCCATATTCTACTGGCTACTGGCTGTCTACACTTGGAGCTCTCACGAAAACCTCAGACTCAACAGGCCCCACACTGAACTCAACTTCTTTGCAAATTGTTTAGCTTTAGTTATTATCTGTCTGCATGACTCCCTCACCATCTCTGCAGGTGCACATTTCTGATTCCCCATCTTCACGGCAGGTCACGTTCATCTTATCTCCCAAAGATTTGACTATGATTCCCTCCTCTTCATCTTCACTCTCAAGCAGATGCTCTGTGGAGGCTCTGACAAAGATTCTCTGCTTGACCAAACATTAGCCAGGTTTCTGAACCTTCTCCCAGGCCCAATTGTCCACTTCCTTATAAAAGTCAGTTTTAGCAAAACCTTGCTGTCTTAGTTTAGCAAGAACCCCTCATTCTTGATGGTTTTTCAGGTTCCTCATCCGCCACCATTCCCCAGGTGATATCTGATTACCGGGGCCTGTCTTTAGCAAGAATTCTGCTGTTGGTTTAGCCAGAATCCACCCTTACCCTGAGGTTTCCTCTTAGTGATTTTCCACCCACTGACATCCACCCTGCTTCTTGGCTGTAAGTTTCAACTTGCTGCGTTTCAAGTTGAACCCCATCTATATTGCCCACTGCAAAACCCCTGTGCTATGGCCCCTATGCTTATGGCAATGAACTGAATAAAGTATCCTTTATCATGCTTCAACATGTGTCATTGAACAATATTTTCTCTGACAGCTCTCATTATTATGCTTTACTAGCACCATCTCCCAAGTGTCCATGCTCAACCTGTTCTAATTTATTCTTTGAAGGATTATGTGTATGATTTCATAAAATTCAAATTCCATTATGACACCCACCTGATTGAAATGTTTTTAAAGCTATATAGTATTTTTGACAGTAAGCCAAAGCTTTGAAGTATGGCCACACGGTCTTCAATAATATGATCGCTATTTGTCTTCCTAGCCTCACATCTTTCTGTACTTAGGCAGGGACTTGTCTATTCTTTCCTTCCTGATCTACTTGTAATTTGAACATGCTAAACTTTCCCTTTCCTCTTAACACCTATTTCTAAAATTCTCATCCTCTCATTTACCTGACTCTCTCCTACACATTCATCACAAGCCACATAAGGTATTACTATGACCAAAAAGTCTTACTTACAACTCTTAACAAGAGGGCGCCATGCATCCTTTTTGTGTCCCCACCATACTTGCATTCTGCACCATCATTGTACTTTTGATATTGAGATGTGATTAGTTGTTTTCTTGTCTATATATCTTACTGGGTTCTGCGTCTCCTCAAGGTAGGATGTGGCTCAAAGTCAACACCAATACATATTACTAGAAATGCCCTTGGAGAGAAAAGGATGAGTAAAGTCTATATCATTAGGAGAAATAACAAGTATTGACAAACTAACTTATTCATACTTGATTTAGAGTATGTGTTATAGACCAATAAAAAACAAAACATGTTTGGACAGAAAGTAGTAATAAGATTAGAAAGATCCTTGATGTCAGACAAGGAATACCAGAGGAAAGGGGACTACAGGATTTTTTTTGGTTTTTTGTTTGTTTTTCTTAGTAACATAATCAGAGCTGAATTTTTTGAACTAATTGTTTTGAATAGAAGGTCAGAAATAATTTACCAAAGGGAATGAGAATAACCAGAATCCTTCTTCAATATTTTTCAAATGTAAGTAATGAATAAAAACATGTATTGTGGAGTAAATAATGAATTAAAAAATGTGATAAATTAAATGTGAAATGGGAGAAAAACTGACATTTGTGTTTCCTGCCAAGAGGTAAAAAGCCAGTAAGAGAAGCTCCAGGGTAAGGCGCCGCTTGTGAGTCCCTGAAGCAGTTGGACCACTGTCCCTAGTGCTGGATGCCCTGCTGAAAATGCAGCATTAACTCCTTTCCATTCCACAGTTTCTTTCACCTAACATCGATGAAGCCTGGATCAGTGTTTCTCAGAATTTCTTTCTCTTTGAGTTTCCAATTTCTGTTTCCAGGATGGGAGGCATTCACACCCCATTTGGTAGGTAAAAGGGAAGGAGAAGCTGTTTTCCTCCTGCACCAGCGTCAGGAAGCAGCTGCGGTTATTGTCTGTGGCTTTCAATGATGCCATAAGTCCCATGGATAATCATCCCCTTTGGCACTGTGAGAAGCTGAATTATTGATATTGGTTTCCTTACAATCCTTGCATATTAGATTTTTTGAAAATGGCCTTTTGACCTTTCTCCCACAGACTTTCCAATGGTTGTACATGACTTAACTGACTGTATTAAATATATCTTTACTGAAAATATCTAGAGAGGCTTCCGTTTCTCCAAATGAGCACTCACTAATACAGTATTTGGTTTTGAGATAAATTTGGAGATAATAAGAACTTCAATAATGGGAATTCAGGGCTGGTTAGCTTATCAAGTTGGTTTTGAAGGGAGAATTAATTTTATCCAGTGGCAAACTAGACACTGGCAATTGCAAGCATATGGTCACATTAATTATCACGTTAAGTTACCTGGAATAAAGCAGTGATGGAAGCCTTAGTAGAAAGTGACTATTGTAGTAGAAAATTTGCTATGAAGGTGTTGAAGATAAAAGGAGTATAGAACGAGCAAACATTATCACTACTCAGGAGATTATTGAAAAAAAAGAAACAGTTTTGAGGGTTTAAATTTCCAGAACAAGGCATGGTCAAAAAGCTAGAGACTTTCTACATCTGTCCCTAAAACATCAAATACTTCTTGTAGCTTCAGGCCCAATGTTTCCAAATATCTGCACCAAATTTTGACATCTGGGTTTGTTGACATACCACACAAGTTGAAATATGTGAAGTCCGGTTCGATTGTCTACGTTATTAGAACACTGGTAGGGAAAAAGGGAGCCCCTGATAATGGGAATGAAAACATTTGAGTAGAAGCTGATGTGAATATTTTGACCTCCTATAGTCCTCAGGTTTTCTTTGCCAATACAAGCATGCAAAACCTAAATGGAATGACTGTTTTCAAACTTGAAAAAAAAGAGGATCCAGAATTGTCTAAAAATAATGGCAAAGTATACAGGATACAATAGAAAATCTCTCATCATAGCAAGAAATAGAAACATCACGACTTGGACAAGAATATACAATCAAATTGGTATCAACATTGAGATAAAGAAGAAATTAAGAATTTTAAAGCAACCACCATGTAACTGATTCAATAAAAATTAAGGATTCTTTAATAAAAAAGAATCCTTAATATTTTTATTCTCAAATAAAAAATAGAGTGTCTTGGCAAAGAAATAGAAGCTATTAAAAATGGGCCAAATCAAGATCATTGAATTGAAAAATGTAATAAGTATTTTTTTTAGATCGGAATGTTTTAAAGTAGAGTGGAGATGCCAGAGAATAGAATCAGTAAACTGGAGGACAGATTAATTGAATTTACATAATCTTAACAACAAAGATTTAAAGAATGACCAAACAAAACAAAACAAAAAACCCAACAGAGCATGAAGGACCTGTGAGAAAACAACAAATAGTTAATATGGGTTTCACTGATGTCTCAGGACAGGAGAGGTCTGGTACTGAAAGAGTATTCAGAGAAATAATGACTATAAACTTCCCAAATTTGGAGAAAGACACAAGCCTAGAGATCCAGGAAGTTGAGCAAACTCTAAGCAAGATAAACCCTAAGAATTTCAAACAAAGAACACCTCAGAAACTTTAGAGGACTAAAAGAAAACTTTAAAAATCTTGAAAGAAGCCAGAGGGAAATTATGCCTTACCTGTAGGGAAACGATTCAAATGACAGCTGATTTATCTTCCATAGAGACCATAGAGATTAAAAAAAGGTGTCACACAAGTTTTCAGGTACTGAAAAACACTGACAACCCAGAATTTTATATCCTGTGTAATAATCTTTCAGGAAAAGAGAGAAATAAAAATATTTTCAGATAAAAGAAAATTAAAAGAATTTGTAGTAAGTGGGTCAAACCTGAATAAAAGGCTAAGTAAGTTCTTCAAATAGAAAATCATAAAAGAAGAACATTTAGAGTGTCAGAAAAGAAGACAGAAAAATGAAAAGAGCAGAAATAAAGATTATTAACACTAGAATATTCCTTTCCTCATGAGTTTTCTATACTATATTTGATGATTAAAACAAAAATTATGACACCGTCTGATACACAAGACAATGATCTTTTAAAGTGAGAGGATAAGGAAATTTAATGGAAGTCAACTTTCCATACTTTATTCAAACTGGTAAAATGCTTATATTGATAGGTTGTTACAAGTCTCATATATATATTGTAAAATCCAGAAAAACAACTAACAAAAGCTTTACAAATATATATAGATATAGTTATAGACAAATACATATAGATATAGAAAATATATATAGATATAGACAAATAGACATGAAATGACAAAGAAAAGCAATAACCAAAAAGAATGCAATAAAGAACCAGAGAAAGGAGAATTGGAGGAATCAAACAGGAAACAGATAATGAAATGGTAGTTGCAAGCCCTAACATTTCAATAATAACATTAAATGTAAATGGAATTAATATACCAGCTAAAGGCAGAATTTGGCAAAGCAAAACAAACAAACAAAAACAACCACAGTCTAATAAACTGTTTAGAGTTTATTAGAACTCATTCTGAATTCAAAAACATAGATAGATTGAAAGTAAAAGCATGGAAAAAAGATACACTATGGAAACACTGGTTTTTAAAAACAGTGACAATATAAATATTTGATAAAATAGATTCTAAAAATGAAAATTATGAGACAAAGGAGGACATTACATAATGATAAATATTGAAAACACTAGGAAAACAAATGACAATAAATGGGTAAATGGCAAAATACATGAAGCAAAAAGCAATAGAGCTGAAAGGAGAAATAGAGAAATCCACAGGTACAATTACGAACTTTAGTATGCCAACTTAGCTACTGTTAGATCCACTAGACAGAAAAACAGCAAGAATATAAAAAGTTGGAGCAATACAGTTAACCAAGAACATCTAACTTGTCTATATGTATATTTAGATATAGATTAATAGGCATATGTAGATATATATCCACTCTCAACAGCAGCAGAATTTATACTTCTTTCACATGCCTGTGGAATACCCATCATTGTAGGCCATTTACTGATGTTGGAGCATATACTGCAATATGTTTTCTAACTGAAATGGAATCAAACTAGAAATCACAAAAAGGTAAATCTCTAAACACATGCATATTAGTGATACACTTCTAAAGGACGATGGGTCAAAGAGAAAGTCTCAAAGGACACACACACACACACACATACACATAAACCAAAAATTAAGTTCCACAACTGATTGACAGACATTCCTTTTGGCCAAAGGCATTCCAAAGTTAACCTGAAAAACTAGTTCAGGTCATGATTGGAAGTGGGAGTCAGACATGCCTCATTATGCTCTCCTCCCTTTAGAATTCAGGCATGGTTGACCAGCATTAACATGAAAACACAGACTTTAAGACTGATAGAACAGACTCTTTAAGTCTGATAAGAAACATTCCTTTCTATTGATTCTATCTACATAATAGGGACCTTTGTCTCCACAACCCCTTATCTGAACTCAGACATTCCTTCTATTGATTCTAAGTCTTTAGACAATAACTTAACTCTTTCAACCAATTGCCAATTAGAAAATTCATGAATCTACCCAGGACATGGAAGCACCCATTTTTAGTTGTCCTACCTTTCTAGATTGAACCAATGTGTATCTTATGTGTATTGATGGACGTCTTATGTCTCCCTAAAATGTACAAAACCAAACTGTAGCCCAGCCACCTTGGGCACATGTTCTCAGGATCTCCAGGAGTTGTGTCACTGGCTGGCTATTGGTCACTCATAGTTGGCTTAGAATAAATCTCACCAAATGTTTTACAGAACTGACTCTTTTCATCACACACATACACACATATATATGTAACTGGATGATACTGAAAATGTAAAAACATAGCATATCAAAATGAGTGAGATGCAGTTAAAGGAGTTCTAAAAAGAGAAATTTATAGCACTCAATGTTCACGTAGAAAAGCAGAAAATTCTCAATACATATTCTAAATTTCTACATCAAGAAACTAGAAAAAGAACAGCAAAATAAAACTAAAAGTAAGCAGAAGGAAAAAAGTAATAAAGATAAGACTGGGAATCAATGAAATGAAAGCCAAGAAAAAGAGAGAAAATCAATATAACAAACAGCTGATTCTTTAAAAAATCAATAAAATTGATTAGACTGTAATAAATATGATAAAAACAGAATGAACACAAATAACTACAAATACCTGGGATAAAATCTGATGTGTGCAGATCTTGCAGTCATTAAGATGATAATAAGATGACAATAAAAACATCTTTGTGCACATAAATTCAACAACTTGAAAGAAATGGACTAATTATTCAAAAAACAAGAACTACTAAAAGTCAATCAAAATGAAGTAAGTAATATGAATAACTTTAACCATAAGAAAAATTAAATTAGAGATTTAAAACTTCCCAGTAAAGGAATCTTGTGGTACTGATGATTTCACTGGACATTTAAACCAAATAATTAAATAAGAATCAACACTAATTTATGCATAATCTTTTCCAAAACATAAAAGAGAAGGAAATACTTTCCATCCAATTGTATATGAAAAATATTATCATAACCAATAATAACACAGAAAATTCTAAGATTCTACTAAAAAAACAAATAGAGCAATATCTCACACAACTTAAATATAAAACTCCTCCATGAAATGTTAGCAAATTTAATCCACCAATATTAAAACACTATAAATTATAAAAAAGTGAGATTTATTCCAGGTGTGCAATGATATTTCAAGGTTCTAAAATCAATCAATGCAACCCAACATATGATTGGCTAAATGATAAAAATCAGATGATCACATCAATTAACAACAAAAAGGAATTTCACAAATTTTTTTCAGTCAGCAAGTTAGGGATTAGGAGGAACCACCTGAATTTGGGAAAAATTATCCATAATACTGTACAGTTAACATCATACTTAAAGGTAAAAGACTGAAGGCTGTTCTGTAGGATCAAACACAAGGCAAGGATAAGCATTTGCAATTTAAAAGCTCCAAAATAAAGGAATTTCTAGTGATTTCACTGGAGGTTGGAAGTAAATATTTAAAGAACAATTAACACTAAGTTTACATAATTTCTTACATAAAATAGAAGTACTGGATATTCTAGCTACTGCAGTAAGGCAAGTAGAATAAACAAAAGCCATAGAGATTGGAAAGAAGAAACACAACTATTCTTTTTTGCAGATGACATCATTATCTTCACAAAACATCCCAAAATATCCTACAAACAACCCTACTAGAATTAATAAGTGAGTTCAGCAAGGTCACAGGAAAAAAGCCCGAATAGAAAAATAAATTGCATGGATATGAACAAACAATACATCTGTGGGGAAAAATTAAAATATACCAATTATAATCATTTCAAAGAAAATTACTACTTTGGCATAAACATAACAAAACCTGTATAAGGTTTCTATGCTAAAAATTACAAAACTATTATGAAAGAAATAAAAGCGTCCTAAATAAGTGTAGCTGCATGCCATGTTCATGAATTGGAATATTAACATACTGAAGATATCAATGATCCTAATGCAATCTACAGGGTTAATTAAGTCCCTGTTAAAATTCCAGCAATACTTTTGTGTAGACTTAGATATAAAACAGTGAACACTATTTTGAATAAAAATAGAGTCAGAGAAATTGCTCTATCCAGTATTAATATTAATTCCTATCTAAACCTGCAATAATCAACATCAGTTGCTATTGGCAGAAGCCTAAGTTTCCACCATATGCAAAAATTTTCTCTAAATGGAACCCAAACTTAAATCCAAAGCTAACACTATCACACTTTTACAAAACAGAAATAGAAAAAATCTTCAGAATCTAGGGCTAAGCAGAGTTAATCAACTTGACACCAAAAGCATTATCCATAAAAGAAAAATTGATCAGTTGGATCTCATCAAAATTAAAAACTTTTGTTCTGTGAAACACTGTTTGCAAACTACATATCTGACAAAGGACTAGTATCTAGAATACATAAAGAACTCTCAAAACTCAGCAGTAAACAAAACACAATGAAACCAAACAAAAACCAATCCAATTAGAAAATTTTAAAATGACAGCAAGGGACATTTCTCCAAAGAGGATGTACAGATGGCAAATAAGCACATGAAAAGATACTCAATATCATTAAACTACAGGGAAATGCAAATTAAAATAACCATAAGATGTTGCTACACACCCATAAGAATGACTAAAATAAACAGTGAAAGTATCAAACACAGGCCAGGATGTAGAGAAAATGGGTCACTCATGTATATTGCTGGTGGGAATGTAAGATTTTATAGTTACCCTGAAAAGCAGTTATAAGACTGTAAAACTTATGAAACTATCCAGACAGTTATGTAAAAGGGACACATGCTATCTTAGTATTATTTCTTACATATGCATTTAAATCTATGATTATCTCAAGAAAAAGTTAACTAAAAATATTAGTCCCATGTTATATGTCCAGCTTTCTCCCTTACCTGTGGTAACACTCAAGCTGGGGAGAACCTTGGAAGAGCCTAGGTTCTGCTGACCACATATATTTAATTGACTAGCCACAACTTGCTGGTTGGTTTTCAATTTGCGTTTTTAGCAGCCTAGAAAGAAATTTTTGAAAAACAGAGGAGCAGGTCCCTTCTATCTGCCCATCTGACCTGTTAATACACAGTGTGAAGACAGATCCTTTACTTCTCCTACTTTTCCCTGCCTCAAATCTACCTTTTCCCACTTTCTGCTGACTGCTTTAGTGCTTTCCTGTCTTAGGTCAGCTAGTGTGCCTATAAAGAAATACCTGAGGCTTAGTAATTTATAAAGAAAAGAAGTTTATTTGGCTCACAGTTCTGCAGACTATACAAGAACAAGTGCACTGGCATCTGCCTCTGCTGAGGGTCTCAGGCTGCTTCCAAAGGGGAAGGGCAGCCAACATGTCCAGAGATCACAGGGTGGGAGAGAGAGCAAGAGGGAGGGGTTGGGGTGCCAGGCTCTTGTTAACAGCCAGCTCTCTCGGGTACTAACAGACAAGAACTCACCCACCCAGGAGGGCATTAATCCATTCACGAGGGATCCTCCCCCATGACCAAAATACCTCTCATTAGGTGACACCTCCAGCACTGGGATCCAATTTTAACATGAGATCTGGTGGGACAAACATCCAAACAGTAGCATTTTCTTAATGCCAGAGTCCTGGCTCTGCATACTGGTATCTTCCCAGGAAATCATCTCTCGTCTCTGATTTCCATCTAATTTCAAGCTGGAAGGGACTTCATTCCCTAGGAGAATGGGAATGATGATATGTTACTTTTCTATTTTTCAGATTTGGGGCATTGAGCTCTTTCATAGGGTAGAATGTGTGTGGTTCTAACATTAGATCTTTGACTGTAAGATATGCCGACTTCTGAAACATCTGCTGTGACCCATTTACTTCAATAAACCCAAACTCAGAGCACTTGGCACTGTTATCTCAGCCCTGATAGTGTTCCCCATCTCACCTCCTCAGCCCGCCAAACTCCTCCCTTTCTCTCCAACCACATGCACTGCTCACCCTTATTTGGGGTCAGTTTGCCTGGTTCCTCCTCTCTGCTTTGTTCGTGCAATTCCCCCTCCTGATACATCCTTAACTGCTTCCTTGTATGTGTGCATTTTCACCATTCAGCTTTAATGTTCTTTGTGCCGTGAGGATTTTTACTAGTATTTCCTCCAAAATTCGTAACATTAATCTGTGCCTATCTTGTGGCCTCCCTGCTCTCTTAGATATGGTATCTTTAATTTGTATTGAAATTATTTATATACCGTCTGATCTTCTCTGCCAAGTATCTCCAGTAAACTGGCAGAATGCCTACTATATGGTATGAGCTCAATACATACATGCTCACTGAATCATGACATGAATTCATTACAAAGAAAAAAAGGTCCATTGGAATAAGTGGTCCTAATTTTCAAAGTGTAACAAGGTACTAAAATGAAAAATACAATCTAAGTTTTCCTGCTTTTTGTTGAGTATTAAAGCACAGTGAATTTTATAAGAATGTATTGTATTATGTATTTTTCACTTAAAAAAACCTTGAACATCTTTCTAATATGTTTAATGAACTAATATGTATATAACATTATTATTAACTAAAATCCATACTTTATCCACATTTCTGTATTTTTTTCTAATGTCCTTTTTCTAGTCCAAGATCCCATCTAGGATACCACATTACACTTAGACAGCATGTTCCTTTAGTCTATCTTTGGCTGTGACCGTTTCTCAGATCTTCCATGTCTTTGATGAGCTCGGCATTTGTGGGGAGTATGGTCAGGTATTTTTCTAGAATGTCCCTCCATTGGGATTTGTCTGATTTTTTCTCATAATTAGACTGGGATTAAGGGTTATCAGAAGGAAGACCACAGAGATTAAGTGACATTCTCATGACATAATTCCAATGACACATACTATCAACATGATTCATTACTGTTGATGTTGGCCTTGATCAACTGGTTGAGATACAGTTTTTTAGGTTTCCTTTTTTTTTTTTTTTAATGACCATTACCTTAAATATTGAGGACTTATTTAGTTTACAGATTGAAAATAATGTCTAAATATAAGACCTATTGGAGCACATTATGTTGCTTTTAGATAATTATTCTGGGGAAGTTAACTTTTCAAATTTCCAAGATTCTCTTCTTGCTTCTCTTCCTCTTTCATTCTTCCTACCTGTGGGCTAGTTCAGTCCCAATTGCAGCTTCCTCAAACACCACTGTGCGGGTGGCTCCTCAATGTACAGCTCTAGTAAATGTCCATTTGCAGTTTCAAACCTATATTTTGAATATCATCAAATTGTCATTAGCATCTCAAATTTATCATGTGGAAAATTGTACTTTTTATTTCTACACACACACACACACCCACACACACGTGCACACACACACACACAGGGGCATTTACGGCTTCTCCCGTGTCCATCACCTAATTCCTTGGTCTCGTTACCAACCTCATCAGTCTCTCTGAACACCTTGGATCCCTTCTTAAGCCTTTCTAAATGTAAATTTAAATAGCATATTAACCTACCTTTTAATCCTTTTAGAGAAAAATACATTTTTTGACTGATTAGAGATATAACAAAAATAGTTCTGCTTTTGTAATTATGTTCAGACAACTCATACTAAAATATAGGAAAATTTTAATTAATTCATTTTTTTCCACAAAACTGTTTTATAAAGAATAAATATATTTTAAAATAAAATAGATTCCGAAAATTCCTTCATTTTAGTTTTTTAAAACTTCCTTTGAAATCCATGCCATTCTGCTTTTTTTTTTTTTTTAATGCTACCTAAATGTTATGACAGAGGCTTAAGGAACTGAAGTATTCTTTTAAGATTTATTTTCCTAAGTAAAACATTCTTTAAAAATAAATTTAAAAGCTCATTTCTCTTATTGTTAAAGAAAAAAGCTAAGATTTTTTTTCTAAGTTAAACTTTTGTAAACATTTGAAGACATCAAAGTCACTGGCAAGTTTAGTTTAAACATGGAATATAAATTCTTCCCCTTAATATATCACACGTGACATCACCCACCCCCACCCTGGCACATCCCATGCAAAGAGACCACAAAATATTCTAACTTGACATCCGTGTATGTATGACATCTGTGTATCTAACTTGACATCCGTGTATCCGTAGATGTCATTCTAATGACATCCTTATGAAATAAAGATGCATTTCTTTATTTCATAAGGAGATAAACATTCATTTTTAGGTTGAGCACACCTAAGTTTTTTAGCTTTTTTTTTTTTTAGTTGCTTGGACACAGTGTGTCAACATCCCCTTGTCTTGCACAAATATTTGCCAGGGCACTTGCCATTCTGTTCCCCAGCCTCACCCTCCACTTAGTGCCTACTCATTCCTTGAATCCGGACTTAAAAGGAAGCCTCCATAACCTCCCAGACTGGATCAGGCACCTCTGTTGAATGTTTTTGTGACAAATCTGCACTTTTCCTTTGTGAGACTTTGTTGTCCTAAGAGCTAGTGGGAATTGGATTTATGTCTGTCTTGTGCGGATGAAAAGCTACACAAGGGCAGAAGCCATGTCTGCGTGAGCTCTTGATCCTAATATCCATTGAACACTCATTCCACAAGTGGTGTTGGGCATCTGGTGATGCCAGGTGGTCTGCCAGGTCCTGAGGATGGAGAAATGAGAGAGAGACAGTCTGAGCAAAGGGGCTATGTCAGTTCCCCTGGGTTTTGAATACAATGGAGACAGGGCACTGGACAGGTGTCAGGTGTCCCCAGGGTTGGTAAGAAAAGCCTCTGAGAAGGGAGGACTTATTTGAGCCGTCTTGAGAAAGGGGTCAGCGCTGGGGAGGCTAGAGGAAGGGACGTCCACTGAGGTCAGGTAGAGAGGAGAGTTGAAATTGCCTGGTGCAGTCAAGGTTCACGCAGCCTTAGAAGCCCTCAATTCCCCACCCTGCCCCCTACCAGACATACAGTATAAAAAGGTGACGTTTCAGTGAACTGAAAGGCTCAGTAGAGATTTCAAGGCTGGTACTGGTGTGGGATCCATGGTATGAACCAGAAAAAGGAAGGAGGAAGACCAGTTCTGGGATGGGCAGACCTGTCTGAAAGGGATGCTGGCCTGAGGGCTCCCGGCAGCCTGCCTCTGCAGCCTGGCCACTCAGAGCCTGAAGCAAAAGGCCACCATGGCCACAGGGTGTGGAAGGTGCTGGAATCTATGCTGCTTTGGAGACCAGCATAGTGGGAGTGCTGGGAGATGGAAACAGGGAATGTCCTACTCTCCTCCATTCCCTGGACTCATAGTAGGTACCGGAAGCTGCCTTAGCTTGTTTTAATGGTCTCATGATTAGACATGTCAATTGTGAGGGTTGTGCCATCTTTTTATTTTAGAAACTGAAAATTTGATGCTCAAAGAGTGAAGTGACCTACTCCAGGATGTACAGGTAGACGATGGAAGAACTGGAACTTTATCTGAATCCTTACATACCTCATCAGTCTCTTAGGAAAATACGATTATTGTTTTAAAAAAAAGTTTACTTTTTATAGAAAAAGAAAAATTTTGTTAGAAATTTAAGGTGTCTAGAAGACTACAAAAATTGTCGCTGCCCTTAGGAAGTGGGGATAAGTGAAGGTAGGTAAATTTATACTTTACATTTGTCTTGTTTACTGTTTTGGAAGTTTACTATATGTATGCTTTAATTATAGAATAAATAGACTAACTTAGAATTTATAAGGGGGCCACCACTCGAATAATAGAGGTTGAATGCGTTATTTCTTAAGAAGCAAAAAACAACCTGAGAATCTAATAAAAGATAAAGAAAAAAGACATTTATACATTACCAGGAATAAACAATAAGTGATGGCTATGTGCTTCCTTGAGAGACATCAAGCAGATCTGAAGTTTACCATGCTCGTGTATAGGGAAATTCAATACTATAAGGAAAAGTGGGCCTTAGGATAGAATCAGCATAATCTTTTCTGTGACAGAGCCCGATACAAAAGCCGTTTGATTTATGGGGACAGACTCAGTCTCTAGCTAAGTGACCAGTGGAAACACAAAGTATAGAATTCTATATGGAAACGAAAATTTTTATTAGCCATATTTTTAGAAAGATGACAAAAGAAAAAAATGTTTCTCATAAAATGTTGTTTAATTTAGTATATCCAATATATTATAATTTCAACCTGTAGTCAGTACGAAA
Source organism: Macaca nemestrina (assembly GCF_043159975.1). Classification (NCBI taxonomy): domain Eukaryota; kingdom Metazoa; phylum Chordata; class Mammalia; order Primates; family Cercopithecidae; genus Macaca; species Macaca nemestrina. The sequence continues at coordinate 116,540,563 of NC_092128.1, forward strand.
ATATTGAAATATTTTACTCTTTTTGTGCCATGTCATTAAAATCTGGTTTATGGTTTACACTTACAGCACTTCTCAATCTGGGCTCATGCGGCTGTTGACTTCACATTGGAGAATGTAGCTCTGAGTGGACTAGTTCAGAAACCTGCCTCACTTCTGTTGCCTGTTATCACAGCAAGCATCAGAACATCCAGGGTTCAATCCATGAGGAAAGCACCTTAGCTGGAGCACAGCATAAATTAAGCCAAAAATCACGTGATAAGCCAAGAAAATATTTGCAGCATTCATAATTACAAAGAGATCTCTGATAATCAAGTCCACCAACCACAGCCTGTGGCTCAGAATCTCGTGATGCAAAGGAGTGGGGAGCAGGGACTTCCTTCTGCCTGTGTGCGGGGCCACAGACTCTTTCCAAAGGCACCTCACGTCACCCACTGATGGAGGAGAAATAACCACTCTCCCCTATTTGCACTCACATGGCATGCAATAATCCATATACTGATACATTCATGCATACCCCAGGGAGTGCAAATGATCTGGTATTCCTTGTGCTTATCTCTTTGTCTTTACAGCCCATTGACACTCATGTAATCAGCTGCTGGGAACAATTTTTAATGAATGAATCTTTGAATGAGTGAGCAAATCTGTCAATGGTAGCATAAGCCCAGGGAGTCTTTCTGATTTTATAGTGACTTGATTTTATTAATTATATTATTCTTCTTCCATTGTGTATAAACGTGATGACAGTTATTAAAGTTCTTGTTTCCTCTACAGGTCTTTTAAGACTCCATCAGCCTTGAAGTTCATTTGTGTGGCACCAAAAGCAGGAAGCTAAGTGTGGAATCTTTCACCTCTAATGCACCCTGACCTTGGCTATTTCATGTTAGGGTCTGTGCAGTCCGAGCCCAGGCAGCCAACATGCTTGGAGGGTACTTCATGTAGTGGTAGGTATGCAATTTGCAAAGCTTTGTCGCTTAAAGTATAGATTATTTCTTTTTTGCATCCTTTAAATAAATTGAGGTAATTACATTTATACAGAAACATCTCTGTACCCATTTTTCACAAAGGAATTCTATTTAGCAGCTTGCATTGTAATTGGAGTGAATGTGATCGGAAGTTTATTTCAGGCCTGAAAGTGTTGATTTCTCTTTTGAAGAGGCCTTTTCTCACAGAGCTCCTGGAGAGAGAGTTCCCCCAAGACAGTAATCTCAGGTTATATTTGAGGAAACCATAGACGCTCTTGCAACCCTTAAGCAATGACAGGGAGTGCAAAATTATTACATTTTCCATTGTCTGGACTCCATATTCTAATTGGGTGTCTGCTCTAAGAAATATGCTGTGAATGTGAACAAGATGGGCTGTCAGCCCTGGAAAGAGATGACCCGGAGCTGCTCTTATTTCCTGCGGGCCTCTGCTTTCTTCTGTCTGCTTTGATGTGGGTTTTGGCATCGAAAGCTTCAGCCAGAATGACTTGGAAATGGTAAGACCAAAAGCAAATGGAAGAATTTGCTTTCTGAGTTGATCTTAGATGAATGAAATTCCCATCTAGACACATTTTCTGTAGGTGTTATTATTTATTCTTCTTAGGATACTTTAAACAATTTTTTCAATTGCATGCTTATTTCAATGTTTAAAAGTGAGGGCCAGATGGAAATATTCATGTCTGGGTTAGTAATACTTTTTTCTGGATTGAATTCTCAACAAGGGGTGAACTGAGGAGTTAAGGGGTGACCAGAGTGGCACCTAATGATAGTAAGGCCAATGACAATGAGAGGGTTGATGACAAGAAGGATAAGAATATTTTTGAGACATGTGACAATCCCTGTACACATATCAGGCCACTGAATCCCCATAATCTATAAGGCAGGTGCCATTACTAGTTTCATAGAAGATGGACAGAAGCTTAAGATTAAATAACTTGTCTTATATTTCACAACTCGTAAAAGGCCCAGCAAAATTCAAACCCAAGTCACATAATTCAATAATGCTGATTATCTAGAATCCTGTAGACACTCATAAAAGACACAGGTATTTTGCCCCTCATTCAATATGGCCTGCTCATTTCCAAGATGTTGCTTACAGAAGTGCATTTATTTTCACTGTTTTATTCATTGCACACACATGTATTGGCCACTGACAATATAGCTAAGCCTATAGCAAGTCTCAAACCCCAAATCTCAATCTCTCTCTCTTTTTCTCTTTTAAAGTGCACCCATTCAGTTAAGGTTGTCAGTTCTTCACTCACACATGCCAATTCACCATTGCTTTTCTTTCTCCCTGAATACAGCTTAGTTTAAACCTACATCACTCTAGATTTCTTAGGGCTTCCCACCATTAATTTTTCCTGTACTTGTACTTTTACTCAACTATCATTTTGCATAACTCTTTGCACAATAATATTCAGTGTCTCTCCTCATTTCTGAAGTTGCAAAAACATGAAATCTTTCTGCTAACATTCAAGGTTCTGAATAATTCATTATTGGGTTAGATCATGTGTAATGATAAAGAAGTCTGAATGTTGAAAGCCTTTGACAATTGCATGATTAGAACATCTCAGATTTGTCCTTTTTCCCCATTTCTGTCCAAGTCCTTCGAAGCACGAAGACTTTGAAGAGCCAGACATTTGAGGAAAAACCTTCTTTTGTTCACTTTCTTCCCTGAGAGTTTTTGAGAATTTACATATTAACCAAATGTTTCTCCAGTGTTCCAAGTCAGTTAGACTCCTCCTGTCAACAAAAGTCAATGCGGTAAAGATAAAAAAGACGGATTTCTCCTCATTTGATAAACGGAATCTGGAATTTAGGGCTTGGGGATTTGGCATTGAGTATTCAGACATTTTGCTATGGCTTTCTTGGGATCCAGGTGATACTCTACACATGCCTTCTTGCTGACCTAGGACACTGTTGCCTTCCCTTACTGCTGTCCCCAGGGAAGTGCTGCAGCACGTTTCATTAGAGAGGACAGGTGGTAACATGTGGCCACACTCAGTAAGGATTTGGGAGGGAAATTCTAGCTGAGAAGCCAAGATCAGACACTATCCCTTTCAGCACCACAGCATTCTCCTACAGAACACTTCTTATTTTTTGTTTTTTATATATTTTTTGAGACAGAGATTCACTCTGTTGCCCAGGCTGGAGTGTAATAGCAAGATCTGGGCTCACTGCAACCTCTGCCTCCCTGGTTCAAGCGATTCTCCTGCCTTAGCCTCTCGAGTAGCTGGGACTACAGGTGCCCACCATCAGGCCTGGCTAATTTTTGTATTTTTAGTAGAGACAGGGTTTCATCATATTGGCCAGGCTGGTCTCAAACTCCTGACCTTGTGATCCTCCCACCTCAGCCTCTCAAATTGCTGGGATTACAGGCGTGAGCCACCCCACCCACCGGCCCCTAGGGAACACTTCTAAGGCCAGAATCTGACCTGCCTGGGGGAACAGGAACCAGTTTTCCTTCCCCGAAAGAAAAGCCTGAAAATCTGTCTCCCTCTACTCAAAATACAGAACCCTAAAAACTTGAGGTCCACAGAAAAAAAGCAGTACTCTCCTTGTTAGATTCTTTTCCCCTCAGACCTTCTTCCAAGTTCCACACGACAGGGAGGGGGAGTGTTCTCGTTTCAGTCTTCCCAGTGCAATAGCACAGATGCATTCACAGTGTACCAGCATATGCCTCATGTGAGGTTTGATAGAGAACGAGTTTTCCCCTCCATCCTGCTTTCTTATTCCTGCTCCCAGTCCCCTGTGTACTCGGGCATGTACACACATTCAGCATGCCTGCTGCTATGCACTGGATGCTTGAGTCTACTAACAATCCATCTGTTGAAGCCCTAGCCCATGATGTGTGGGACCGTGGAGGTGGGACTTTGGGAGGCGATTGGCATAGAGGAGGTCATGAGGTGGAGCCTCAGTGATGGGATTAGTGGCCTTATAAGAAGAGGAAGAGAAGAAGAGAAGCCAGAGTGTGGGCTCTCTCTCTGTCTCTCTCTCTCTCTCTTTTTCTCTCTCTCTCTGCCATGTGAGGACAATGCATGCAGGTGGTCATGTGCAAACCAAGACAAGAGCCCTCACCAAAAACCCGACCATGCTGGCACATGACCAAGGACTTCCAGCCTCCCAAACTGTGGGAAACAAACATCTGTCGTTTAAGCCACCCAATCTTTAGTACTTTGCTATGGCAACCTGAATGGACTGAGACACCTGCTGAAAAACATCCTGGGGGAAATGCTTTTCAGGGACTTTCCAGTGAGAAAACATTTTGAAAGGCAACGATTTCTGAAGGGAAACAGACTGCAGAACTGTGACTCTGATTTTAAAGAAAATCAGTGTTGCATTATTCCACTGAGCTCTAAACCAGTGTTGTGAGAACAGCTTAGATCCTAGAATCATATGGCCTCAAGCTCTCTGTTTTCCAGAATGGTCTGCATCTGACTTTTGTGTAACCAAAAGGTCATAATAGTGTTATTCCTAGAAAGTTGACTCTAGCACCCAATACCCACATCTGGAATCTTGGAACCATTTTTCCAAGATTTTTAGCTCCATCAAGTTCTCCTCTTCATCAGAGAACAAGTTCAACACATGACAGATGTTTCTTCTGCTAAGAGCACCCACAGAAGGAATATTAAGCATGCACATGGCCTGGGCATGATGCTGCCTCAAAGCCAGGACTCTACTGGACCAAAGTTGTGTCCTGCCCCGGAGCCTAGACGACCACATTGCAAGATCAGAGGGCCTTAGAGCTCCCTGCCTGAGTGGTCCCGAGTCTATCTGGGCCTTTTACAGGGAAGTGGGTGGTTCCCACTGAGTCAGCTCCCCACATCACAGTGTGCCAGTGTGGCCCCCCGGGCCTGGAGCATGGTCTCAAGGAAGACATTTGGGGAGGTCTACCTTAGACATGCAGGCTTGGTGGCCCCTCCAGGTACAAAAATCCTGTAGACTAGAAGACAAGGCAGGCGTGAGCCCTCATACACCGAGTACACCTTCCATTTGCAGGTGTTCTATTGGCTCTGGGCAAGTGAGAGGCTGTCCTGCTGACCTGTCTCCTGCATGCTGTTGGCTGCAGTACTCACATGTAAGAAGTCAGTATTTACCCTCACAGATCTGATATACTGATTTTACCACATAACACATTTTCATATGTATCTGATTCTATTTCTAGACTTCAGTTCCACTATTTTGTAGGTCTTTTCATATGTGACTGTTAATGTATTTAAATTACTATCTTTACAGTATTTTTGACTACCTAGTAAGCCCAGTGCCTCTGTAGAGCTCTCTCCTGCTTTTCAGGATTCTACCTCTTCCGGATTTCTTTTGCTTACTGAAGTTTAAAGTGTGCTGCTCATTTTTTGTGGTGGTGATGGTGGTGGTGGTTGTCACTGAGAGTGCATTAAATATGACAATCAAGCTAGATAGAATTGGCCTTTTCATGATGTGGGACCTCTCTTTGAAGAACATTAAGTTTTTCACTGGAGCAAGGCTACATTTGTATCGATAGATTTTGCACATTTATTTTTAACTCCTAGACATTTTTTTTTTTTGGTATGGCTATTTTCAATCAAGTTTTGAAAATTACTGGTATTATTTGAATAAATTCCTGGTATTATTTAGAATGAAGGTGGGAAAACTTGCATACTAGTTTTCTACATAATTAACCTATGAGAAAGCTATTTTGTAACAATTATGCATTGGTTTAAGTCATTCTACAGACTATTTAAATAATTATTCCAGTTTATTTTCTTTGTAACAAACATTTATATAGGACTTATTATGTCTTAGGTACTGTCCTAGGCAATTTAAAAATATTAAAATATTGAATTCTTACAGCAGGTCTGTGAGATAATTACTATTATTTCCCCAATTTTAGAAGTGACAACACTGAGCCCTAGCAACTTGGTTACTGTCACAAATAGGTGAGCTTCCAGTTGAGACCAGAATCCAGGCCATGTGGAGCAGAGCTTCTGCTGGTAATCACAGCACTATCAAATTATTTAATTTCAAGTTTGCATCCAAAATAATGTTTCTCCATTGTAAAAAGTGAGTCGATGTGAAACTTTATAAGCTAGCATTAAAATGTTGAAAATACTGAGCTTTGTATGTTTCAAACACCAGAATGTCCATAAAGCACCAACCCAGCATGGCATGGACAGAGCGTGCTGTAGGACAGTGTGCTCCAACACTGGGTCATCATGTGCATCTGCCCACCAAGGATGCTGAAACCTACCATCTTTAATCAATGTCAAGGGATTGACCTATTTTAAGTAATTATAGGATGAAAAAAGACATTCTGAAATAAAAAAGCATGCAGTTTCTCAACAGTTTTCCACACTTTTGGGTCACAGGGTTTTGCACAGGGAAATTGACCCCATTCATGTGTGATTGCATGGGACTCCCTTGATGACACTTCTGACTTTTTCCTTTAGTTAATTTATTGTCTTTATTTATGGATAATAGGGCATGGACTGGAGGTGAATTAAGGAAAGTCTATTTTTGTTTAGTCTAGTTTGGACCTGGGGCTAAAATGCTTGGCCCTCCCCTCCCTTCCTCTCCTCCTTTCTTACCCCCAGCCTCTCCTGGGAGTGAAGATCTGCAGATAACCAGTCTTAAAAAGAGTGTTTAGAATATTTTTAAGGCAAGTATTTTTAATAAAATGCACATACACTGGGTAATACATAAACTTTACATACTTGGTAAGTTTTTTTTTGTTGTTGTTGTTTGTGCATTCTTGGCTCACTAGAGCCTCCGCCTCCTGGGTTCAAGCAGTTCTGTCTCAGCCTCTCAAGTAGCTGGGACTACAGGCATATGCCACCACACCCACTGAATTTTGTACTTTTTTTTTTTTTTTAAGTAGAGATGGGGTTTCGCCATATTGGCCAGGCTGGTCTTGAACTCCTGACTTCAGGTGATCCACCCGCATAGTCCTCCCAAAGTGCTGGGATTACAGATGTGAGCCACCGCCCCGGCCGGTAAGTTTTTATTAGATATGGAACACTGTGAATTTTACATTGTGGGGTGCTGAATGCTGAGTAAGTTTTGTTACTATAATGATTTTTGAGGCTTATCCCAGGATGTAGTAAATTAACAGACACAGTCTGATTCTTTCAGAGCTTACTTTAAAGCTTTGTTATGTGGGAATGAACATAGGGCTGGAACTAATTTTGGCCCGCTAACGATGCTTTTGCCTACTATAAGCAATATCTTGTGGATTAAATGATTTTTTACTCTGGCTGTTGGGTGAACACCTTGCTAACTAGTACAGGCCCTCTTCAGCCACCTCTGCACTGGGTAAGTTTAACAGGCCCCCATAACCCTGTCTGTCCAGCTAGGGAGCTGCTCATGTCTGTCCCCAGGTGTGGTCCTCTGAGAGACCAAGTTTCTACATTTTCCTGGGACCCAGTGAATTTTGTGAAGCTGGGCCTGGGATCTGTGGACCTGCATGCCCCTACACTCCAGGGCTTTCTGCAGCAAGGTGGGAACAGAGCAGAATAAAGGGCACAATGAAGCAAGGGCTAAGAAATTTGCAAAGGGGAGACAGATCATTACAGAAACACGTGCAGGTGGTTATACCAGTCGGCTCCTTTCCTGAACCAGAGACTCATGCTCCTGTTAAAATGTTAGTCCAGTCAGCGGGTTTCCTGCTTCCTGGCCATCCTGAGAGATGACCCTGAGCCCAGGGAGATGGGGCCAGGCCGAGAAAAGAAACCTCAGGAGAAACCAACCCTGCTGACACCTTGATCTTGGACTTCTGGGCTCCAGAACTGTGAGAACTAGTTTCTGTTGTTTCAGCTACCCAGGCAGTAGGATTTTGTGAAGGCAGCCCCAGCAGACTAATACAGGTGCCCTCCCTGGGCTGCTTGCAGATTTCCCCAATTGCAGGCACACCTATTCAGGACCCCTCTCCCTCTGGGTTCTCAGAGGAGGTCGTAGTAATCTGGGAGGATGATCAGAGAGAGCCATCCATGCTCAGCAGGCTGGGGTCGTGGCGCTCTGCCTCATGACCTGCCTCCATGTTTCTTCCATGCAGTACTCTGTCCAGGGATTAGAGTTCTAACTCCTGGTTTCTCAGCCCAAATTTTTCATGTCAGCTTTTGCCCGGTTTTTAATTGATCCAGACTTACTATGTGGACTTGAGCTTGCCCCTGCCTTTAGGAGCCTATGGGCTGATCAGGTTTTGTAGGGCCTGAAGCTTCTGCAATCCTCTTAAAAAAAATCCTCTTAAGAAAAATCCTCTTAAAAACGTTACACAATTACAAAAACAGAACTGCAAACTTAGAATTAGGTGCAAATTAGAGTATTTATTTAGAATGAGGGAAGAAATCACAACAAATTTTAAAAACCTGACAAATACCATAAATGCTTTTTTCAGCTCATTTTCCTTTAGTAAGAATACTTTGAGAAAATTGGCTAGCCATAAGTAGAAAGCTGAAACTGGATCCTTTCCTTACTCCTTATACAAAAATTAATTCAAGATGGATTAGAGACTTAAATGTTAGACCTAATACCATAAAAATCCTAGAGGAAAACCTAGGTAGTACCATTCAGGACATAGGCATGGGCAAAGACTTCATGTCTAAAACACCAAAAGCAACGGCAGCAAAAGCCAAAATTGACAAATGGGATCTCATTAAACTAAAGAGCTTCTGCACAGCAAAAGAAACTACCATCAGAGTGAACAGGCAACCTACAGAATGGGAGAAAATTTTTGCAATCTACTCATCTGACAAAGGGCTAATATCCAGAACCTACAAAGAACTCAAACAAATTTACAAGAAAAAAACAAACAACCCCATCAAAAAGTGGGCAAAGGATATGAACAGACATTTCTCAAAAGAAGACATTCATACAGCCAACAGACACATGAAAAAATGCTCATCATCACTGGCCATCAGAGAAATGCAAATCAAAACCACAATGAGATACCATCTCACACCAGTTAGAATGGCGATCATTAAAAAGTCAGGAAACAACAGGTGCTGGAGAGGATGTGGAGAAATAGGAACACTTTTACACTGTTGGTGGGATTGTAAACTATTTCAACCATTATGGAAAACAGTATGGCAATTCCTCAAGGATCTAGAACTAGATGTACCATATGACCCAGCCATCCCATTACTGGGTATATACCCAAAGGATTATAAATTATGCTGCTATAAAGACACATGCACACGTATGTTTATTGCGGCACTATTCACAATAGCAAAGACTTGGAATCAACCCAAATGTCCATCAGTGACAGATTGGATTAAGAAAATGTGGCACATATACACCATGGAATACTATGCAGCCATCAAAAAGGATGAGTTTGTGTCCTTTGTAGGGACATGGATGCAGCTGGAAACCATCATTCTTAGCAAACTATCACAAGAACAGAAAAGCAAACACCGCATGTTCTCACTCATAGGTGGGAACTGAACAATGAGATCACTTGGACTCAGGAAGGGGAACATCACACACCGGGGCCTATCATGGGGAGGGGGGAGGGGGGAGGGGGGAGGGGGGAGGGGGGAGGGGGGAGGGGGGAGGGGGGAGGGGGGAGGGATTGCATTGGGAGTTATACCTGATGTAAATGACGAGTTGATGGGTGCAGCACACCAACATGGCACAAGTATACATATGTAACAAACCTGCACGTTATGCACATGTACCCTACAACTTAAAGCATAATAATAATAAATAAATTTAAAAAAAAAAGAATACTTTGAATTTGCACGATCAATAATTTTTAGAATAAAGAAACGAGTCTCAACATATTAACAATTAAACCATATTGTTATATACTACTGTGCTGTTTTGCACCACATAATTGTATTATTAAAGTATTCTTGGGCTGGGGGCACGCTGTAATCCCAGCACTTTGGGAGGCTGAGGTGGGACTATTGCTTGAGCTCAGGAGTTCAAAACCAGCCTAGGCACCATAGCAAGACCTTGTCTCTATTTAAAAAAATCCATATGTGGTGGTACCTGCGGTAGTCCCAGTTGAGGTGGGAAGAACATTTGAGCCCAGGAGATTGAGGCTGCAATGAGCTTTTGACCCTGCCACTGCACTCAAGCCTGGGTGACAAAGACCTGTCTGAAAAAAAAAAGAAAGAAAGAAAGAAAGAAAGAAATAAAGAAATTACTCTTATCCTGGACATTGCGACTTGTCACAGCCTGGGTAGGAGTTTGTTGCTGGTGCCCTGGCTTCTCAGGTTTTTTCTGGGCTGATGTTTTGGGAACAGCTTTGCCTGTGGTCCCACCTGGAAATGCCAGATTTCATTCAAATAAGACTTGTCAGGTATTTGAGGCACATTTTGATATATTCGGTTGTATGAAACGCTGGCCTAACACACAGACCTACCTGGTGGAGGTAACGCTGCAGGTTTGAACACTACAATCGAGAAGCACGAGGCTCCCATTAAAAAGAGAATAAGAAGTGTGTGTTTATATTCGTATCCCCTGCGTAACTGAGTCTGTTCCTCAGAAGGGGAGAACTTGTAGTCAAAGGAGCACAAAGCTTTATGTCCAGTGTCCAGAAAGCAAAGTTTGTGTTCCGGACACACTTCCTGTTTCTGCTCTGGACATTTCACACCTCTATTCTCTATTTGGCATGGATGTCAGTGAGGCACCTTAGAAATGGTCAAGTCACTGTGTGACTTCCAGTTTTGATTTTTGGGTACAGATACCTGGTGAGAGGCTCTGAGGGTACAAGATAGATTTGGAAGAGCCATTTCTACTTTGGGTTAACTGGAAGTAATCTAGTTGTATGTGTCAATGACTGAGAACTACACAGCTATCCCAGTAAACTGAGTTGATATGTATCTCCCTCCCTTTCCAGTCAGACCCCCAAATGTCCTCAGTCCTAGCAGTGCAACTGACCCTACAGAGTCTGCAGGAGGAGAATGTGTCCCTGATCAAATGCAATCAAAATAGATAACTTTTGAAAATTTTGCAAAATCAGCAAATGTATAATAAATGTTCACATTGCTAGGACCCCTCTCAGGGTCTTGGAAGGAACCTTTGCAAATGACAGTTTTCCAGGTCTGCAACTTGATAAGCTGCTCAGTAATCCGCTGTCACACGATCCTGTCCTCCCTAAAATGTTCAACATCCAGCTTCACCATAGCTCCTGTCATCCTTAGAGAAACTTCTGAATGTGGTGTTTTGAGGCCAGACACATCTTCACTGGACTCCTGGAGCTCAAGCTTTCTCAGTTTCTAAGGCACATTCCCTCTGATGCCATTACCTGACAGCTCTCCCCAGCACCTTCTAGTTACCTAAACCCTCCCAAGAATTCCCTCCCTCAACCCAAATCCCAGCCCCTATCCCAGTGGACAGTGCTTGACCCAGTTCTCCTTTTCTACCTTTCCAGAAGTAAAGAAATTTACTCCTTGGCTCCAAACAAGGTAAGGATAGTTATAGAAAGTGGTCGTTCTTCAGAAATGAGGATCAGAGGCTTTGCAGTTTAGTTTACCAAATTCTTCATTTTCCTCCCAGCTCTCCCAACAATCCAGTGAGGTATGGGCAGTTATTTCTATTGTACAGATACAGAAGCTGAGGCTCAGAAAGGCTAATAAATGACCCCATGCCTCACACTTGAGGGTGCAGAGCTTGACTTAAATTCAGATGCTCTGACCTAGCCACAAACTTTCACAAGTTCACTGGGCTTCTTAATGGGTGTGTGAACTCCCAGGCCAGAGGCCTCTGGTCATGAAGCCTGTGCAACCACACTCAGCGATCAAGCTAGTTGTGTACTTGTTGGGAGACTGTTCACTCGCCAATTGATACATTGCTCACACCTGTCCTAATACAGGAAGATTCAGGTGAAATGTCATGATGAGAAAGGTAAAGTGTGTATAAAATATTAATTTAAATGATTTTAAATTCTCATCTTCAAATCATTGGGAAATTAAAAGTTTTTATTTTCTTCTAACATTTGGTTATTCTAATATGAAATATTAAGTCAAGCTTCTTGCTTCATAGAGAGTTCTGGTGGTCTGTTTCCCAGAAATTTACCTAGTACAGTTAATCTACTTACGCTCAGTGTTATGCAGTCTACCCTTTCCCAAAAACAACGTAGATCTTAAAAATGCCTGACTTCCAGACTCATATTAGCAAGTGAGTGCCTTTTTTTTTTTTTTTTTAAGAACATAAAAAAAGCTTTGGTGCTCAAGGGAACATTTATACAAAAGTTCATAGATTTGAAAACAACTAGATTTTCCTGGAACTATCAAATATATCAGACACAAACAAACCTATAAAGTAAAAAAAATAGTTTCTGCTGATGAATCTGTTGGGAGAGACATCATGGAAGATGTAACTTGCATTTGGGAGACAGCAGAAATCTATAGAGTTAAGCTCTAAAAAATAATATGCCCCAGAGAGTGTTAGTTAAGGCAGGGGAGACCAGGCATTGCTAGGAGTAAGAATACATGTAGAACTTGGAGATGTCAAGGAATTTATGCAGAATTGTTGTGGTTTTGCCCACCGTATCTTCTTATTGGTGCCGCCCCCTAAGGTCATGAGTTGGTGTCTGAAGTCTTTCTCAGTCCAGAGGTAACTTCTTCCTCTATGATTTTTTTTTTTTTTTTAACCAGACTTAACTTCTGCCAAAGTAATTACGTAACCTCCACTTCCAAGAAACGGCTTTCCAGTTCCCCCTACACACATCTGCTGTCATTCCTTCATGCTCTGCCTCTTCTCTCTTGCAGACTAACCAAGGATTTAGAACTGTAGGGCTGGGAGATGCTAATGAAGTATCCTAGTCCACAAAGTTTAGGGAATGCTGGCTTGAGCTGGGCGCGGTGTCTCATGCCTGTAATCCCAGCACTTTGGGAGGCCAAGACAGGTGAATCACTGGAGATCAGGAGTTTGAGAGAATGCTGGATTAAGTAATATTAAGTAGGCTTGTCTCCAGTGGAATTTGCAGAGCATTTAGCACACCAATGTACTCTGGAATATTCTAAAGGAGGATCACATCCCATTGTGCACTGGAGCTCCTGGTGGCCACTGTGGGCCACTGAGCCTCCAAGGAGTATACTTGGAAAACATTGTTCCCTATTCTGTAAGCCAAGCGTGTATCATACAGTATGCATTTCCAAATTCTATAACCTATGTCATTAGCAGTGGACTTTACATTATAATATTTCACATATTTAAATATAAATTTTAATATATTTTAATATAAATTTAAATGACAATATAAGACACTATAAATTTAATATAAAATTTGAAGTATTTAATGTAAATATAATTAAGATACTTTAATATTAAAAATGTAGTTCTTAAGTTTGGTCTCCATAATTATCTGATGAGATAGAAACAGCTCTTTTCACTTAACAGATTAGGAAACAGTCTGAACAATCAAGTACTACACCCAAAATCTTACAGTCATTTAAGTGACGGAGCTAGGACTGGAATCTTCTCATTCATGGGTCTGTGTTCTCTCATCCTTAACATAAGCTCATCTCAATCACAAGTAGTAAGTGGATAGATAGGAAAAATGCTGGTAGAGCAAATATTTTACAAAAGTAGAAATTCAACAGCAAACATATAAAAGCTTTCCAAATGCATAACAGTTTTAAGAACAATACTTTCCTTATTTTACCTACAAAATTTGCAAAATACTTTAAAATATTTTTATTCTGAGATCATTTTAGATGTACAGAAGTGTTGCAAAGACAGTATGGAAGGTTTCCACATATCTGTCATACATCTTCCTCTGTAGTTAACATCTCACATTACCATGGTTACCTTGCAATATTGATCGAAATCAAGAAATGATTATTGGTAAAATATTAATAATTGCATTGCAGGCTTTATTCTAATTTCAGTAATTTTTTCCACTAATGTCCCTAGTATCTGAACTAGGGTCCCTCATTGCATTTGTTTTCAAGTCACCTTAGTTTCCTTCTTTCTGTGGTAGAACCTCGGCCTGTGCTTACCTGCCATGGCCGTGGCATTGTTGAAAAATACTGGTCGGGTATGTTGTAGAATGTTCCTAATTTTGATTTGTCTGGCATTTTCTGATGATTTAGACCAGGGTTATGGATTTGGGAAGAAGATCACAGAGATGAATGTGTCCTTCTCATCATGTCACGTCGCGGGTGCACAATGTTGACATAGGTTATTACTGTTATGTTTGCTTGGATCACGTGGCTGAGGCATGGTCAGCTGGGTTCCTCCACTGTCATGTGACCATTGTCCCCCTTCTGTATCTGTTCATTAGAGCCACTAAGTCCAGCCCCACTCAAGGAGTGAGGAATTAATCCTACCTTCTAGGAAGATGGAGGAGTCACAAAGAATTTCTTAAACTCTTAGCATATATTAAAATCATCAAAAGTAATTGATGAGTATTTGGGGGAAGATACTTAGAGGTTATGCAAATATCCTGTTTCCCCTTAAAATCTCACCCACTCACTTTTGTATCATCAGTGGTTCTTGCCTGAAGTAATTATTGTGAAAATGTTCTAATGACAAATTCCTATTTCCCTCATTCCTTCTACAATTATTAATTGGAATCATCTCTGTCTTTCTCTCTCCCACCTTTTCTTCCTGCCTCCCTCCCTCCCTTCCTCTTTGTTAACTTACACATGTGCACACATCTATATCTATTTGTCTCTGTGTGTGTGTGTGTGTGTGTACACATATGAGTTCATACTGACAAACCTAACTCCAGTACATTACTGCAGCTTCATTCTAAATTCCCTCCTGCTTATTTATGACTTCTTGGTCTGACAGTAAAAAGCATCATTCTCATTACCTACACTATATTTGCTAATTTTTTCAATCTAGTCTACATGTAAAGTTGTTTCAGAATTGCTAACAAATATTTCAGTGTGAAACAAATTTACTATCTAAAGTGTTTGAATATAATGTTTTTTGTCTGTAGACTTATAGTACATTGCCAAACATCATAATCCAAACTTTCTCCAAACCCATTTAGTGCAGTTATGCCATACAACCTTGGTTCCCCATGACATACTAGTTGATTGTTTTACATTTGTATACATTTAAGTTTTTGTGGTATAGAGCTTGTGAATTTTGAAAAAAACATTGTCATGTGTCAATTAATATGGTGCCATATGGAAAAGTTCCATCACCCTAAAATTCCCTATGTAGCCCTTTTATAATCCAATCCCTGATGATCACTCATCTGTTTCTGGTCCCTACAGCTCTTTCCAGAAGGCCATGAAAATTGAATTACATGATATTTAACCTTTTAAATTTGTCTTCTTCCAGTTATCAAGACTCATTTAAGATTCATCCGCTGTGCATCAAGCAATAGTTCTTCTTTGATTGCTGATATTGCATTCTGTGAATGCACACATCTTGTTTACCCATTCATCTATTGAAGAATATCTGGGTTGTTTCCATATTTTGGGAATTATGAATATGAATATTTTGGTAATTATGAATATAAATAAAGCTGCTATAAGCTTTTGTGTACATGTTTTTTGTATGAATATAAATTTTTGTCTTCTTGAGTAAATATTATGAGAGATTGTTGAATACTATGGTAAGTGTATGTTTGCCTTTGTAAAAAACTCTCAGATTATTTTCAAAATGGCTGTATAATTTTGAACTCGCACGAGCAATAAATAAAATACAGACAGTCCTCAAATGACGATGGGTCAATTTATGATTTTCAACTCTGCGATGGTGGAAACATGATACATATTCATTAGAAGCCGTAGTTTGATAACCCATACAACCTTTCTGCTTTTCACCTTCAGAACAGTATTCAATAAATTACTTGTGATATTCAACACTTCATTACAAAATAGTTTTTGTGTTAGATGACTTTGCTCACCCATAAGCCAATGTAAGTGTTCCTGAGCATATTTAAGATAGGCTAGGCTAAGGAATAATAGCTGTTTGTTAGGTTAGATGTTGATATGGTTTGGCTTTGTATCTCTACCCAAATCTAATCTCAAATTGTTATCCCCACGTGTCGAGTGAGGAACCTGTATCCTCATGTATCCAGAGAAAAAAAAAACGGTGGATCATGGGGGTGGTTTCCCCCACGCTGTTCTGATAGTAACTTCTCACGAAACCCGATGGTTTTAAAGTGTAGCACTTCCTCGCTCGCTCTCTCCTGCCACCTTGTGATGACGGTACTTGCCTCTCCTTTGCCTCCCGCCATGATTGTAAGTTTCCTGAGGCCTCCTCAGCCATTCGGAACTGTGAGTCAATCAAACCTCTTTCCTTTATAAATTACCCAGTCTCGGGTATTTCTTTACAGCAGTACAAGACGGACTAAAACAGATGTATTTAATCCATTTTTGACAGGATATTTTCAACTTATGATGGTTTTTCAAGAAGTAACTTCGTCATTAATTGAAGAGCGCTTGTATGTGTGTGTATATATAGCTCCAGGTTATCTATTTCTTTCTTAGTGAACTTTGGCAATTTATGATTTGAAAGAAATTGGGCTATTCCATCAATGTTTCCAAATTGATAGCATACGGTTGTTTGTATAGTTTCCTATTTTTCTTTCAATGTCTGTGAGTTCAGTAGTGATACGATCCCACTCGTTTCTGATATTGTTATTTTGTGCTTTCTCTGTTTTCTGTCTTTTTTTCTGGACCAGTCTTCTTTAAAGTTCATAAAATTAAATAACCAGCTTTGTTTTATTGATGTTTTCTATTGTTTTTCTGTATCTCTTTTCTTTTCTTTCTCTCTTTTTCTTTTTAGACAGGGTCTCACGCTGTCACCCCGGCTGGCATGTAGTAACATGATTATGGCTCACTGCAACCTAGACCTCCCAGGTTCCAGTGATCCTCCCACCTCAGCCTCCCAAGTAGTTGGGATGACAGACCTGCACCACCCTGCCTGGCTAACTTTATTTATTGTTTGATCGATTGATTGTAGAGATGGAGTTTCATTATGTTGTCCAGGCTGGCCTCAAATTCCTGGGCCCAAGTGATCCTCTGCTTCAGTGTTCCAAAGTATTAGGATTACAGACATGAGCCACTGCACCCAGCCTGGTGTTTTTCTTTTCTTTCTTTTTTTAAAATTTTTTAAAAATTAAAAAAATGTTTTTTGTTTGAGACAGGGTCTCACTTCATTGCCCAGGCTGGAGTGCAGTGGTTCGATCACGGCTCACTGCAGTCTTGACTTCCGAGCTCAGGTAATCCTCCCACCACAGTCACCTGAGTAGCTGGGACTACAGATGAGGGCTCACCATGCCTGGCAATTTTTTTTTTTTTTTTGTATTTTTTTGTATTTTTTATAGAGATGGTGTCTCACTATGTTTCTGAGGCTGGTCTCGAACTCCTGGACTCAAGCCATCTGCTCACTTCAGCCTCCCAAAGAGTTGGAATTACAGGCATGAGTCACTGTGTCTGGCCCTGACTTTATTCTTTTCTAATAAAAGCACTTAAAACTGTATGTTTCTTGCTAAACACTTTGTAATTGCATTTTGCATAATTCAACATGTGGTGCTTCATTTTCATTAAATTCAAAGTATTTTTTTAAATTTCCCTTGAGTCTTTTTTTGACCCATGGATTATGTTTTTTATTATTATTATTTTGGAGTCTTGCTCTGTCACCCGGGCTAGAGTACAATGGCACAATCTTGGCTCACTGCAGCCTCCGCCCCTCGGGCTCAAGCAATTCTCCTGCCTCAGCCTCCTGACTAGCTGGGATTACAGCCACACACCACCGTACCCAGCTAATTTCTGTATTTTTAATAGAGATGGCGTTTCACCTTGTTGCCCAGGATGGTCTTGAACTCCTGACCTCAGGTGATCCACCCACCTCAGGCTCCCAAAGTGCTGGGATTATAGGCATGAGCCGCCGTGCTTGGCCAGCAGTGTACTTTTTAATTGCAAAATATTAATAGAATTTCTAGCTATTTTTTGTCATTATTGATTTTTAGTTTAATTTTATTCTATTTGTATAATTTCTATTATTTTAAATTTGTTGAGGTCTGTTTTGTAACCCAATACTATTTTGGTGAATGTTCCATGTGCACTTGCACTTGAACATAATGTGTATTCTGCTCTTATTGAGTAAAACATTCTATTAATATCAATCAGGACAACTTGACTGATAATGTTGTTTAGGTTATTTACATCCTTACTAATTTTTGATTAGATGTCATATCAAATATTCAGAGAAGAATGTTGAACCTTCCAATTATAATTGTGGATTTCTCTGTCTCCTCTCAGAACTACCAGTTTTGGCCTCACGTGTTTTCAAGTTAGGTTATTTGGTACAACTATATTTAGGGTTAGTTTGTTTTCTTGTAGAAATTACCTTTTTATTGTTACATAATATACATCTTCTTCTCTGATAAATCCTGCTTGTTCTGAAGTTTACTTTGTTGGATATTAATATATAGCAAAGCTCCTATTTTGTTTTTGTTAGTATTTTTATGGTATATCAGTCTTCATTCTTTTAACTTATTTATGCCTTTATATTAAAAGTGAGTTTTTCATAGATGCCATAAATGTAGGTCTTGCTTTTATTAAAATCTAATCTGACAACTCTGTCTTTCAATTAATGTGCTTATTCACACTATTTACATTTAAATCGTTTATTGATTTGGTTGAATTAACCCTATTTTACTAGCTATTTTATACTGGTTCTAATAATTTTTTGCTTCTTGTGTCTTTTTTATCTTCTGTAGGTTTACTTAAGCATTTTATATATCTTCCTTTTGTCTTCTCTACTGACTTATTTAGTTTCTTATTTTAACATTTTTAGTGGTTAACCTAGAGTTAACAATATTTGATCCTAAAACATTTGCCTGAGGTAGTGATCTCAAAATAAACACCATGTACAGATATGTTAATAATTACATCTCCTGTGAAGATTAATAATTATTATAATGCTTAATATAATATTTATAATACTTATTATAATAATTATTAAAACAAGTATTATAACAAATATGTTAATAATTCTTCACAGGAAACATTTTTAATTTCTCTAAATGCCTAACCACATATCAAAGGTTGAGTCAACTGTGGCACACCCTTTGGTGAGATGATTACCCAATATTACAAAAATGATTACAGGGCAGATGTTAAGATAGTTTTAAACAAAAGTGTTTGAAGCTTCAGATATAAACAAAGAAAAATAGGTTTAACCTGTGCTGAGTAACGGCTGTGACCTCTTAGCTCTCCTTACCTACAGAATGCCAGTAGTGACATAGTTTCTCACCAGGTTTACTGTCTGTAGGACTAAGTAAATTACTAATGAAAGTGTTTGAACATTCTGGCTAGGTCAGGGAAGGAAGGGAGTGCATATTAGTTTTTTTTTTTTCTGTGTGAGATGCATTATGGGCTGAAAAAAATTTCTGACAAGTCCTTGGTTTGGAACCAAGCTCTACCACTTATTAGTTATACAAACTTGTTCAGGTTTTTGAAATTTTATGTGAGTTAGTTATTTGGTCTAAGTGGAAATAAGCTACCCATTAACAGGGTTGATAAGGGGATCAGGTGCAGAGAAAGGGATAAATTAGTTTGGCTACTCAATTAGCTTTACGGAATAAATGTATCATTGTCTTCTCCTTAGGACGTGGTTCTGTAGGTGCTGACCACAAACAGACAAAGCAATAATCACTCTTGTCTATTGGGTAAAAAATAATACTAGGATATACTGAAGGCTTATTATTTGCCAAGTTCTTGGTGTGCATGTGAGAATTTCATGCCAGCCACAGCTACAAAAAACAAAAACAATCAAACCTATATATTTTAAGTAAAAAACAAAATGATAGAGTTGGGTGCCTTGTAGTGATGCAGTACCCAGTCTTTCAAGATTCAAAAAAGGCTTGAGGTTCATTGCAATAAGTTGTGTATATCCAGAAAGAATCTCAGAAAAGGCCTTAATGAAAGTCATTCCTTTTAAAGAACTTGGGAAGAGAGGGAGGGGAGGTGCTTGGATATGAACCTTTGAACAGCTCTTTTGAATGAAGCAAAGCTGGTCCTCTTTAGGTAATTACATTCCACAAAGGAAATCTGGCTTCATTTGCTTTAGCATATTTTTTTTAAAATTATTTTTAGGAACACAAAAGCAAGGAAGTTTCTAACTTCCATTTACTTCTTTCATGACTTGTCTTTGTCCCATTCTCTTTTCTGCCTGCACCTGTGGCTTAGTGCAAAAGATCACTTGTCTGCAGTGCAGAGGGGAAATTCTCTGCTCTCTGCCTGGCTGGGGTTTTCCTGAATGAGGGAATGGGGTGAGATGTTGAGGGCATTTGCCCATACATGGAAACAAAGCCTTTATCTACCTAAAGTGGCGAGGCAAAGAGGTGGTTTTTATATGCATTGCAATTGCCACTTTACTTTTTTCATTAAAAGTGAGTCTAACCTTTTAAAATATATCATTTATAGTAGACTGGGACAGTTCAGTTGTCTTTGCTGGTGGTTTAATAGCCAGAGGACAGAATATGAGGTTGAATTTTTTGTTTACATTAGGGTAAAGGGCAAAATGAATCTTTTAACATAGTTTAACAAAATTTTACAAAGAACACTGGGCTTTCAGTGACTAGATTTGTTTTTTTACAGATTCATTAAATTTAAAAATAAAAATTCCATCTCATCATCAGAATTATTTCATATATGTGGATATATAAACATATATGTAATAACCTATGCATACAAATGTCTAGTCAATTTATGCTCTTGAGAACTCAAGCAAACTTTTGGAGCTTGAGTTTGGGAGTTGAGCTGCGTGAAGTTGAGTAACTAAGACACCTAGAACAGTTGTATCCTTTGTTAGTCCAGTTAATAAGAAGAAGTTTTATAAATATTAATTTGAAAGGCTTCAAGTTGATGGTAGGACGTTTCTGAGTTGAGTTCCCAGCTCCACATTGTCTAGCCGTGTGATTTCAGGTGATCTGCTAGATATGTGCTGAGCTTCACATTCCTTATATCTAAAGCCAGGGGTGTGGTGTCTACCATGTTTATCATGAGGGTTTTCTCAGCTATAAATATCTATGAACACTTAAAAAGTTATTATTAGTGCATCAGATGATTAAATTCTTAATGGAATATAAGTTTTTAGTCTATGGATTTCCATTCCTGTAAAGCCTTTATGTTCTTTCATGTGAAATATTAACAAATAATGCCTGCCCCTGAGCCAGTCTTGAAGAAGTGCGAGAAGGGCTGTAAATGAGATTCCATAGGGGATCCATATTGTGAACCAGCATCAACGATGTGTGTGTGTATGAGCGTGTGTGTGTGGATATGTGTGTGTGGATGCACATTTTATTCAATAAGCCGGAACCAATGTTAAAAGTCTTTTTTTTCCCATCAAAAAGCTTTGAAGAAAGCTTCAAAGTTTTTGGTGTTCTACATGATATTGTCACATATGAAATAGCAAGATGCAGAAAATGTTTAAAACAATGCTACCTCCTCAGTGTGTGTGTGTGTGTTCTTTTATTAGGAAAATATGGGAGAAAACACAGAAGATAAGTGGTTCAAATGAATTAACTGAAGTTATTCTAAGAGAGTTAAGACAAAGAGATGCACAAAGATAGGGGAAGAGTAGAAGCAAACAAAAAGAAAATAGAAAATAGAAACCTTAGACTAAAAAGGAACAGCATGATAAATATCTTGGTTTTACTTTTGCAATTATGCAAACTACTGTGTCTGTATACACATGAAGAAATTGAATACAACAAAATATACCAAATCTG
The DNA here is from genome assembly GCF_043159975.1 of Macaca nemestrina. Taxonomy (NCBI): domain Eukaryota; kingdom Metazoa; phylum Chordata; class Mammalia; order Primates; family Cercopithecidae; genus Macaca; species Macaca nemestrina. Next base: position 116,562,172 of record NC_092128.1, read on the forward strand.
CCTCTTTGACACAGAGCTCAGTAAAGCCCCTATGGGAAAGAAACGGAGGTGACCTCAGCAAAGGGAGAACCCTCAGGAAGAGGAAAACTGGAGAGTAAAGAGCAGCAAGGCAGGTGCCAGGCCCTGGGAAAAATTCATTAGAAGTAAGTCTATCCCGGCCCGGTGGGAGTGGAAGTTTTCGAGTTCTACTGGGAATAAAATCTCTTGACCTCAGAGAGGTGACGTCACCGAGGCATGTGAGGAATAGTAACAGTGTGGGATCCAGATGAGTTTCACCTTCACTGGCACAAGGCGAATAGAACGAATGGATGCACAGTCCAAACAGGAAAAAGGGAGCTTTACCAAGCCCTGCCTGGCTGCAGAAGGGGCTGAAAGGTGCTGGTGGGGGAGGGTTTTCTTCAAGGCCCAGGAGGATCCATCTGAACAACAAAAGAACATGAGAAACTGAAATCAAACACATCCTTCCTGAGCCAACACCACTGCTACAGAGGATTTTTAGTTCTGTGCTTTTTAAAAAGTTAATACCAAATAGCAATTATGACTACTTTCTATGGATGACATTTGTTAGGAGCTGCGTGCAAGGCCGCGTAGTGTTTGCTCACTGCTTCCTTTTGCCTCTCAATCTTGCTTCTGGGATAATTTTTCTTCTTCATGAAGCACCTGCTTCTTTGAATGCAATGCTTTTAAAAATTCTTTCCATTTTTTGGATTATATTTGAATATCTTTATTTCACTCTTTGAACGATATTTTTCTTTGTACACATACTAGGTTGACGGTTATTTTCTCTCACGTGTTTTTGAAGATAATATTGGACCGTTTTCTTTCTTCCATTGTTGATATTGAGAAATCTATATTTATCTTGCCTTTTTTTTTGTTTGTTTAAGTCCTCTGTTTTTCCTACCTGGCTATTTTTGAGATTTCTTCCTGTATTCTACAGTCTTAACACAGTGTAGTTAGTGGCAGGTTTTTTATTTTTTATCTTCTCTGGTATGGTATGCGTTGATCTGTATAATCCTGTTTTTCTTTATTAGTTATAGAAAACTTCCAGCGTTGAGCTCTTGAAGATTGCCTCACCTCTGTTTTCTCTGCTCTCCCCTTCTAAGACTCTGATGAGGCCTGTGTTCAAATGTGACAGTCATCAGGCCAGCTCATCAAATGTGTGCAGCTGACTGCTCTGAACACTAGCAGGGTTGCCCTTTCTGGCTTCTTTGGGTTGCCTGGGGCCATGTGCCTATTGCTAGCTAATGACCTGTAGGCTACAATGGTGCATTGGCTTTCAGCCTGGAGCATTTCTCAGCCATTGTGAACCTTCCTGAACCCCTTTTACCAGGGTGAACAACAATGCTCCAAGTTGTGGTAGCTTGAGCCTTGGGTCCCAGAAGAAAGACAACAGGGAACATAGCCTCGAAGGGCTCATAATAGACTTGTAGAGTGGGCAGTAAATTACATTTGGTTGATTCAAGGCACTGAGATATTGGGACTATTTGTCACTATAGTTTTACAAGATGTAGCCAAGCCAAGAGACTATCTCATTATATCATTCATATCCATTCATGTCTATTTTATGTATTTCATCTTATTGCACATAATTTCTTTTCCTATATCATCTATTTTCACTAGATATTGAGTTATACATAAATGTATTTAACAGTTATATTAACATTTCTACATGCTTTTTTTCTTAATAGTCTCATGTTGATTGATCATTTTTTAAATTATGCATTTGAAACATTTGTATGTATTTGAAAATCTCCAACTCTGTATGTCTTAGGGATCAAACCTGTTATTTGTTGTTTCTGTTGACACTTAATCCTAGTGGTTTTTGCTTTCTCTGGATTTTGTGAAATTTGGTTACTACCTCTTTGCTTAATCTTGGCGGTGAGATCCCTGTGGACCTAAATTGCAGAGAAGTGTTTCCCAGTATAGACTGGTTTCTACTTCTAGAAGGAAACTTGACCACCTCAGTCTGTGTGCAAGCCTTGACTCAGCTTTCTGGTCAACCTTTCCCTTGTCCTTGTTGCTCGCTCCAAGGTTCAATTTGTTGGTTGCTATAGACATCTCTGCTAAGGCAACTCAGCCTCTTTTGGATTCCTGCAGATCTGGCTCTAGTCAATTCCACCTTCTTGATGTCCCAGTTTCAGCTCATTATAATATGTGCGGGGGTGTGTGTTGTTTGCTTTGTTTGGATGAGGTGGGAACTTGGAGTATATGTTTTTGTCTGCCTTCTTTCATTCAGCATAATTTATTCTGAGATTTATCCACGTTGTATTTCATTGTGTGAATATATCATTGTTTTCATTCATCTATTGATGAACATTTTGGTTGTTTGCAGTTATTTGATATTTCAAATAAAACTGTTGTAAATCCCCATGTATTAGTTTTTATGTAGACATAATTTAATTTTTTCTGGAGTAAATCTAGAAGTGGAGTGACTGAGTCTTATAGTAGTTGTATATTTAACCTGATAAGAAAAAAAAAAAAACAGTTTTCAAAAGTGCTTGTACCACTTTACATTTTTACTATCAGTATATAAAATTTCGGCTAGGCACGGTGGCTCATGCCTGTAATCCCAGCACTTTGGGAGGCCGAGGTGGGCGTATCACGAGGTCAGGAGATCGAGACCACCCTGGCGAACACGGTGAAACCCCGTCTCTACTAAAAATACAAAAAAATTAGCCAGGCGTGGTAGTGGGCGCCTGTAGCCCCAGCTTCTAGGGAGGCTGAGGCAGGAGAATGGCATGAATCCGGGAGGTGGCGGAGCTTGCAGTGAGTGGAGATTGCACCACTGCACTCCAGCCGGGGCGACAGGGCGAGACTCCGTCTCAAAAAAAAAAAAAAAAATTCTAGCTCTTTCATATTCTTGTCAACATTTGGTATGGGCAGTCTTTTTGGTTTCAACCATTCTAATAGGTATGTAGTGTGATCTCATGGTAGTTTTAACCTGCATTTTGCTGATGACTAATGACATTGAGCATGTGAGTACTTGTCATCTGGATATCTTATTTGATGAAGTCTCTGTCCATATGTTCTGGCCACTTTTTGAATGGGGTTAATTTTTCCTCTTATTATTGAGTATTAAAATTTCTTTATACATCCTGGATTCAGGCTCTTTATCAGACATATTATTTATAAATATCATCTCATCTTTGAATTTGTAGTTTGAGCTCATTTTACTCTTTAATGTTTTAGCACATTCAAAAAAGGAACTGAATTTTTAATGTTGATAATATCCAATCTATCATTTCTTTTATGAATTATGCTTTTGGTGTTGTATCTAAAAGACCTCTGCCTAACCCAAGGTCACAAAGATTTTCTCCTATATTTACTTCTAGAAGTTTTATAGTTTTAGGTTTTACATTTAAGCCTCAGACCAGAGGACTCGATTCTTGTTTTACTGAGTAATTGTGGACAAGTCACTGTGTTAAATTGAATTCTACTTTCCTCAAAGTTTGGTAAGTGCATTGGGAGTGAGGGCAGTTGAAGGGAGAACAAAATAGGTCAGAGAGCAGCACAGGGCAGGTAGCATGCCAAGCTGTGTCTTGTGCCGGCCACTTTTCTCTATGTGCTGTAAGTTGTTTAGGGAAGTATGGCAGCAACAACAAACACCAAGCTGCTTTCAGGACAGTGTAACCTCAGGGGGGAAAAAGCAATTTTTAAGCCATAAAGCATTTTTAAATTTAATTTTTATTGATATATAATAGCTGCACATATTTTCAGGGTGCATGTGATAATTTAGTACATTGTATAATTAGTAAATATCCAATCAGTATAATTAGGATATCCATCACTTTAAATGTGTGTCTTTTCTTTATGCTAGAAACATTCAAATTATTCTCTTCTAGCTATTTTAAAATATGCAATAAATTATTGTAAGCCACAGTCACCTTGCTGATCTATCAAACACTAGGTCTTACTACTTCTATCAAATTGTATATTTGTGCCTATTAATTTACCTCTCTTCATTTCCCCCACCCTTCTTACCCTCTGATAACCACCAATCTACTCTCTATCTCCATGAGTTCCACTTTTTTAGCTTGGACTGTGAATGAGAACATGTGATGTTTGTTTCTGTGTTTGGCTTTTTTACTTAACGTAATGACCTTCAGCTCCATCCATGTTGTTGCAAATGACAGAAGTACAATGCTGCAAACTTGCAGTTCCAGCTAACTTGGGAGGTTGAGGTGATGATCAGGAGTTGGTGCCCAGGAGTTAGTGTCTAGCCTGGGTAACATAGGGAGATTCTATCTCTTAAAAAAAAAAAATCACAGAAAGACATGTATCCCATCTCCTGACCCATAATATGGATTTTTAGTGTATGAACTAGTTTCAGTGTGTTTGCTCCTCAGGTGGGTGTATGAGTACCTCCCCACTCCAAGCTTTCATCTTCCCAGTGTCTGCCTCTCTAGAACGCCACCATCTGAGGGAAGGACTCCATGCAGTTTGCAGCTCCCTATGCATTTAAAACCCAGCCGCAAATGTCTAAATTAGGAAGGTCTGATCCATAGTCTTTACAAATGGCCTGAAATCATGATGTAGCAAAAATTACTTCTAAATCTTAATAGTGCTCTGTTCCTTTCTGTAACCTCCTTTCTGTGTGCGTGCAAGGCACTGCAGGATTAAATGTTTGGATGTTGTTAGAGCAGCAAAATAAAACTAATTATTTCTGCAGTGGCATTTTGGCTTGTATGAACATGAACATGAAAAAGCTATCTTTTATACATTTCTCAACTGGTGCATTACAATCCTTTATATTCAGCAATTTCTGTCTGAACAAAAAACAAAGGGGCAGGTATAGTGGTGCATGCCTATAATTTCAGGATTTTGGAAGGTCAAGGTGGGAGGATTGTTGAGACCAGGATTTTGAGACCAAACTGGGCAACATAGCGAGGCCTTGTTTCTACAAAAAATAAAGTAAAAATATTAGCTAGGCATGGTGGCACACGCCTGTAGTCCCAGCTACTCAGAAGGTTGAGGTGGGAGGATCGTTTGAGCCCAGGTGGTCAAGGCTGCAGTCAGCCATGACAGAACCATTGCACTCCACCCTTGGCAACAGAGCCAGACTCTGTCAAAAAAAAAAAAAAAAAAAAAAAAAAAAGGTTGAAATTGCAACATGAGAATGTGAAGGAGCAATTTGCCAGTCTTTATCTTTCTATAGCATGCCTTTTCTCTGAGGTGGTCAGCCACCAACCATTGACAGTACTTACGTGACAGATACCAGCTCAACTCCAGGCAAGGAACAAGATAGAGGATAGTTCTCACCACCCTTCCAAGTGACAGTGATGACTTAACAACCACCAGTGGAAAAGTCATTTTAAATAATATCTATTTTAGAATTTAGAAAATTGAAGCTCTGAGAATTTAACTAACTTGCTCCAAGTCATGCAGTAAAAATGACAGAGCTGGGACATGAACTCAGGTAATATAGTCGAAATCTGGTGCCTGAAAAGAGAGTGTACCAAAATGATTGAGCTTATTTTCACTTGGCTTTTTTTAAAAAATGGATTTATATCTGGGTAGTAGAAAGAACTTGAAGAATCAATGCACCAAGATTTGAGGCCTTCCATGGATTATTTGCCGAATGGGGATATCATTTCTCTGTTGTGTGCTTTTGCTTTATTATAAAAAGCAATCTTTTATTTTATTTTTGATTTTTTTTTTCCAGAGTCTGGCTCCGTCACCCAGGCTGGAGTGTAGTGGCACAATCTTGGCTCACTGCAACCTCCACCTCCCAGGTTCAAGCAATTCTTCTGCCTCAGCTTCCCGAGTAGCTAGGATTACAGGCACCCGCCACTACACCCAGCTAATTTTTGTATTTTTAGTAGAGACGGGCCATGCTCGCCATGCTGGCCAGAGTGGTCTCGAACTCCCGACCTCAGGTGATCCGTCCGCCTCGGCCTCCCAAAGTGCTGGGATTATAGGTGTAAACCACCGAGCCTGGCCAATAGTCTTTAAATATACTCCTGACGATGTAGCTGGGGTGTACCTTATGTGTTAGGCAACCAAAGAATATATTTTTTGACATTTTTCTCTTATATGTGCCAAATTAGTTTCAGTAATAGACATGAAATAATCAATCATCATTATAATTTTCTAGATTCATCCTTTAATGATGAAATAAGTTTTCGAAAGGATAGACGTCATTTAAAAATCCATTCTTCAAATTCAGTAAAATATTTAATATAGGAACTTACTTTAATATTAAACATAAAAATATTTAATATAGACATTTGCTCCTCCTCAACAAGGAGGTCACACCTCCCAGATTGTGCTCCAGGTTCACAGGGCCAGAGGAAGACTGAGATTGCTTCTCCACCCTGATGGTCACTGTGTCATCATCGCTGATTAGAACGTCCCGCTTAAAACTCAGGGATGTGTTGTACCCCAGGGTTTGGGCACACAAATTGCGCTCAAATGGAACCCAAAGGATTTCTACCCCTTACAAATTTATTCTAGAAGTGAGCAGGTGTAGCTGAATCCTCCAGCTACGTAGCTGGGAGCAGTTATTTAGGTCATAGGCCAACAACATCTCTTTGGGATGAAGGAGCATTTTATCACCGGTGTTGTTTAGAATCTCTGGCAAACACTGGTGATGAAAACCAGGCTGATTTTTACAGGGTTTTATGATTGTCTTAAAGTTTTCTGCAGACAATGTACCCCTTACTGCCTGCACCCACAGTGGGAGGCATGCCCACTGCCCTGCCATTGGTACAACGTTGCACAGAATCCCACTTTTGTATGATTTCATTGTGCTAAATGCCTGTGTTGCTGGAAACCTTTTAGGTCAGCTTTATTCCGACATGCAATCATTATACCTCGGCCCCTGTCTAGGAAGCTTTAGAGAAGAGGGTTCAGGAGTGAGGCTTGGGCTCCTGAGCCCATTGCTTTAAGTGGTGTTGACATGTTTGATAAGACCCCCTCCTGCTGGGTCAGCAGTAGCCTCCAGTGCTGGCACTAAAGACTTGAAAATGAATGTCCCGCTTCACAGAGAAGGGTCCACATTAAATGTGTAACTAGGAGGAAGTAGGTCCTTTATTCAGCCTCTGGATCCTAAAGTGCTGCTGACCCGACCTGCTTTTCTTCCAGTGGCAGTTCAGATTCAACAAGCAGGAACTGAGTGTTGACTTTCTGCACTTAACCTCTGTTAATCAAGGTTTTATAAACTCTAAAAAGGAAGGAACTGGTATTTAGTGAATACCTACCCTGTTGCATGGGGACTGTAATTCCCCCTTTTTTAAGAGACTAAGTTGAGGCTTTCGGTTTTCAGGGCTACCTGGTTAAGAATAGAAGTCTCCCAGATGTCCAGACGCCAGGACTTGGTGCCACTGAGATGGCTCAGTTGGGACACACAGTCAGCACACTCAACCCAAAGCTGTCCCTGGAAATGGCCCCACTTGCTTCAGGGTGTGGTGCAAAACGTTGATTTAATCTGGGAAGCTGCTCTCTGGCTTTAGGCCAGAGGAGCGACCCACCCAGCCAGCGAGGAGCCAGGCCACCATTACTCAGACCTCTCCTTTCTGGAGAGGGATCGCACAGCTGGCTCTGTCAGGCGTGGCTCGCAGGACTGCCAGAGTCATTCTGATCCCATTACCTGGGATTAGAATGATCAGAATGATTGCCCATATTATTCCAGAGGCCCCTGATCTCAGCCCACAACTCCAGCCAAATACATGCATCTCACCTGCACGACATCTCTCAAGGAGGCTGTGAAAGGGATTTTGTCTCTTATGTGTGGGTGGATGGGTGATGCAACAAGAATACCCAGGGAGTGATTGATCATAGTTCTTGGTCACCTGAAAGTCAATCTGTTTCCTTGGTAGGCTGGATTCTACTGAGTAAGGACATCATGTAACTCTGTGCCTTGATTTTCTAGAAAAAGAAAGCAAAACAAAACCAAGAACACAAATAAAACAATGATCAAACCGAATTAATGAATTAGTGACTTATTCCTTAAATGTGTCATTTGAGAATCCTGAGCCCATTCTGATCTGGTCTAGGATAAACAGTCACCCCTCTTACTTGTCCATCTGCTTAACAAAACTGGCAGGTTACGTGCAGTGTTATTTTTAATCATTCATACTAAAACTTGATGTGTGAGAGCAATATACTAATAGTTTCAGGGAACACTGACTCAGCCACAGTCAAAGCCCTTGGGGTTTGAAATCTAAAAATAATAAACATGCTTTAAGAGTAAATTCCTTGATACAAAGAACAAGCTGTTTCTTAGTTCAGCATCTGGGATTACCCATCCTTTGCTGTAAAGAAGCATTCGTTTTCCCAGTAAACAGGGGCTCCCGTGGCCTCTGTCAACAGAGCTCATAACCTGGAGCCTGTGGGACCGGCACAAACAGGCCATAAACCCCACACTTCACATGACTATTGCCAATCCATCCCAGAACTGCCAGTTCAGGAGAGGAAGAATGAGGAAGTTGCTGTTTGGTCCGTCTTCTTTTTTCCTTTGTATTTGTTACTGTTGTAGGATTTATTTATAACTGTACCTGTTTTATTCCTATTTGAGTTTGAAATTTGGGCTGGAAATTAAAAATTAAAAAGCCTCAATAGTGAATAGATCAAAGATGTACTTTTCATTCCTTCTGACATCTCAATTGCTATAGACAAGAAAACACACATAAAAAAAATACCTCTATTCTGCACAGAAATAGCCTCAATTTTAAGTATTGGAGAAAGAAAACAGCCACATACACTCAGAAAGTTAGATGTGGCTAACTTTACTTACAGACTATGTTCATTTCTAAATGGTTCAGTTATAAAGTTATACTGACAATGGCTGGGGGTACTGGACATTCTCTAACAGCCAACTGTTGGGTCTTGCTTAAGATGCATTTGGGAAAAGGATCTGTTCTCTGGATCCATTTGTCTATTTCTCACTTTATTTTTCTTTCATTTTCTCTGATGAAGTTTTATATGCTACCCGCAAAAGTCTATTTTAAAAACATAGTATTTTTAATAAAACTGTTTGTTTAAAGTAGAAAATTCAAGTGTCATAAAATAATGTACTAAAAAAGTATTTCTTCTCCCCCGACCCCACACCAGGCTCACTAAGGGAGTCCCCCATGATCGTCCTCCTGCTGTCTTTGTACCCTTGCAGACATGAGTGCACAGGCATTTATGTGACAAAACTTGCCACCCCACTTCTTTACACACTTTTTCCACTTACCTCCTTTCCCTTAATCTCTACGATTTCTTTCCTTTCATCACTTGGAGAACATTTTAATGTCTATATTGTGTTTCATGGTTTCAACGAACTCTATTTAGCCACGATTTATAACCTACTGCTGAACACTGAGGATGTTCTCCAGTCATTTTCTACCACACTGAATTCGGTGAATGTGTACACGTCCGTACACATGTGTGAGCACATATGTGCACATATGCAGCTCGACTTGTTAAAAGTGAAATGATAAAGGTGATGCACGCTTATTTTCCACATGGCTAGAATTTCATGTCGGATGAAACTGCCAGCACTGCCACATCAACTGCAAATAGGTGTGCAGTGAACGCTCACAACTGAACATTTATATCCGAGGTTCCTCTTTTCCAATAACTTCAAAAGAAAAGTGAATTACTAAACATATTGGTGTCTACAGTCTGAGAGGAGGAGCATGATATTTTGTCCTTGTTTCAGTTATGAGCCAGGTTCTGTCATCTAGCAAAGCTTCAAGTGGCATTTGGATTTTCTTTTCAGGAAATTGTCTATTTAACGCACCTTGCCCATTTTGCTGTAGTTTCTTGTCCCCCACCTTTTGAATATCTCTAAAAACATCCACACACAGACACCCTCTCTTTCTTCCCTTTTTCTGCTATGCTGGAAGAAAAAAATGACAGCGTGCATTTTATTTATACATTTAAGGAAAACATCCTCCTACTCAAACTAAATTTATAAAAATGACCCATGTTTTCATGTTTTCTTACTTGTATGGCTTATTGTGTTCTTCTGATGTAAACAGGCAATCCAACCAGAGTTTACTTGGTTTTAAGGAGTATTGTAAGGATGCAACTTCATTTTCTTCCATATATATTTCCATTGCCAACAATGAAATAATCCATCTTTTCCTTTTGATTTAGAATGTAATATCTATCATATATAATTTCTAATATTAATTTAGTTCTATTTCTGTATTCTGTATTTTCTTTCATTGATTTCGGTAGTCTTTGAATAAAATTGTTGTATTCTAGATTTGTTTTATTATGTGATGAGGCTTGTGCCTGTCTTCCGATTGCTTTTATCTTTTGGATATTTTGTAGACATTCTTTCATCCTAATTTTTCCATATGAACTTTGAATTATGTATTAAAAATGTTCTTTTATTACCATTATTGGTAGCATTTTTATTTTTAGATTAAAGATAAATTATGTATTTTTTGAGATTCAATCTTCTCATTAAACAGCTTACATCTTTTAATTACTGAATTTGTTAATCTTTGTGTTGCTCCATTAGTTTTTTAAAGCTCTCTACTTACAGATCTTACATATTTCTTATAAAATTATCTGCAGGTGGGCTTGACTGAGATCAATGCCTGAGACTTGTCCTTCTTGAGAAACGGATGTCTGCTGCCCACTTGTGAGAATGGCTTGCAGCCGAACATAAGGCTGTGGGCCCAGGTAGGCACCAGAGGGCTCATCAGCCCATTGTCGCCCACTTCAGGCTGCTGAGATCCCACCCACTTTATCTTGTCAGGAGAGAAGGCTGGTTCTTCCCCAGTCATCAGGGACCAGTGTCACCCTTGCAGAGTATATGAGCGCTGAGGGTCAACTCCTCTGCTTTAGGGTCCCCACGAGCTTGTCAAACAGCTCTTGTCATTCACCTGTGAGTGCTCAGTTGAAGCATTTCATCACTATTGAAGTTTATGACAAATGGATGGGTGCCTGCCAAACACAACTAGAAACCACAGGAAGATCGGGAGGGAGGGAAGGAGGTAGGAGGCTGTTTAGGACCTCAGGACTTGAGAAAGAGCACAGGGTGGGGGTCCTGTGTCCCTCACCAGGTGGCCATTCAGACCTGATCTTTGCTGATCCCCACCTAACAACCAATGTCAGTACAGGCAGACTCCTCCTTTCCCTGGATTGTATGGAAGACCCTCTGAGAACATCAGGCAATCCTGATAACACCTTAAGGGAACTGCCAGGGAGCCCGGCCGCCAGGGGAGTTGTCCTCCTGCCCTACCAAGCAGTCATTTGTCCACCTAGAGACAACAGATGGGAAGGCAGAACAGGAAAGAGGTCCCCAGTCAGACAGCAGCCCAGCCATGAAGCCTCTGTGTCCTCATGGCCCAAGACCCTCCAGACTGTCTAGGCATGAGCGGGGGATGACTGAGGAGTTGAATTTCACCACATGCTGTCTTCCCCAATAGACAGGCTGGGGAAAACCTTTCTGCCCTTCAGGTGGCACAACAGGAACCAGTGGGAGCCCCAGCAGTACCAGATCTAGCAAGGAGACCGAAATGACACTGAAAAGCTCTGATGAGTAAACTTCCATTAGAACCACACAGCCTGCAAAGCAAGCCAGACCTAACAAAGGCAACTACTTGCTAAAGTAAAATATTTAACCAGGTCCTAGAGTTGCCTTTTATAATAGGTAAATGTGTAGGATGCAGCAAACATTACCAAGAATTAAGAAAATCATAACTGGAATGAGAAAAGACAACGAAATGATGCCCACACCAAGATTAAAGAGCTACTGGAATTATCAGATGGGGTTTTAAGGCTGTCATAAAAAATGATATGGCAATTGGCCAGGTGTGGTGGCTTACACCTGTAATCCTAACACTTTGGGAGTCCAAGGCGGTTGATTCATGAGGTCAGGAGCTTGAGACCAGCCTAGCCAACATGGTGAAACCCTGTCTCTACTAAAAATAATAATAAAAAAATTAGTGGGGCATAGTGGCAGGCACCTGTAATTCCAGCTACTCTGGGGGCTGAAGCAGGAGAATCACTTCAACCTGAGAGGTGGAAGTTGCAGTGAACCAAGACTGTGCCACTGCACTCCAGCCAGGGGACATCCCCCCATCCCCCCCAAAAAAGATATAGCAATATATTGGAAATTCTTCTTTTTAATGTTATATACTTAAGGTGTATAACATGATATTTTGATAAACAAATACATAGTTAAATGGTTACTGCAGTCAAATACATTAACATATCCATCATCTCTCATAGTTATCAGTTTTGCTGTGCATATGGTAAAAGCACCTGAAATCTACTTTCTGGACAAATTTCCAGTATACAATACAATATTATTAACTACAGCCAGTTAATGTTGTTGTTGTAACCAGATCTCTAGACTTATTCACCTCACATAACAGCAACTTTGTACCATTTGACCAGCATCTCCCCATTTATCCCACCTCTCCATCTCTGGTAACCACTGTTCTACTCTGTGCTTCTATTTATTTGCCTTTTTTAGATTTCACATATAAGTGAGATCATGAAGTATTTGTCTTTTTGTATCTGGCTTACTTCTCTTAAAATAATGTTTACCAAGACTCTTCATATTCTTCAAATGACAGAATCTCCTAGAATCTCCTCTTTAAAAAAAAAAAAAAAAAGCTGAGTAATATTCTATTGTGTGTGGAATTTCTTATCCAGAAATCTATTGATGGGTATTTAGGTTGTTGCCATATCTTGGCTATTGTGACTAATGCTACAATAAACATGGGAGTGCAGATATCTCTTCAAATCTGGTTTCAGTTTCTTTGAATATACACTCAGAATTGTGATTGCTGGGTCACATGGTAGCTTTACTTTTAGTGTTTTCGGGAACCTTCATACTATTTTCTATATTCTACATCTAGTTTGATGTAGTTCCACTTTTTAATTTTTTCTTTTATTGTCTGTTTTGTATACTCTCCCTGTATGTGAAGAGAAACTAACTCTTGTATACTGTTGGTGGAAATGTGAATTGGTGCAGCCAAAATTCACCAATTCACATTTCTACAAACAGTGAAAGTAGTTTTTCTTTCTATACTCATCAACACTGGTTGTATCTTGTCTTTTTGATAATAGTCATCCTAACTGGTGTGAGGGGATAGCTCACTGTGGGTTTGATTTACATTTCCCTGATGATTAGTAATGCCAAGCACCTTTTCATACATCCATTTGTATGTCTTTGGAAAATGTCTATTTAGCTTCTTTGCTCATTCTTTAATTGGGTTACTTTTTTTTTTTTTTTGGCTGTTGAATTATACAAATTGCAATTTGCTATATATTGGATATTAACTACTTCTCAGATATATGATTTACAATCATTTTTCTAATCTGTAGGTCAACTTTTCATTTCCTTCATTGTTTTCTTTTCTGTGTAGATATTTTTTAGTTTGAGGTAGTCCCACTTTTTGATTTTTGTTTTTGTTGCCTGTACTTTTGGTGTCATATTCAAGAAATTTACTGCCAATTAACCCTAGTGTAAAGGAGGTTTTTTTCTATGTTTTCTTCTAGGAGTTTTATGCTTGATCAACTAATTTTTAATGAGAGCACTAAGAATACACAAGGAGGGAAAGAGTAGTCAAATAAATGGTGTTGGGAAAACTGAATATCTACATGCAAAATAAAGGCTTTGGACCTTTAACTTATATCATACACAAAAATAAACTCAAACCATTTTGAGTTAAAGGCTTAAACATAACTCCTGAAACCATAAAACTTCTAAACAATTATTTTGGAACAAATGAAAAAAGCAAATCTTTGCAAAGAAACTGAAGTTCTTTAAAAGAGAGAAAGGAAAATGCAGAATTGATAAATAAGAGGAAAAAATAACTTGCCAAGTGAGATCAGCAGTAGACTGGAGATGACAGAGGCTAGAAGTGAGGAATTTTGATGAATCAATGGCAGTCATTCAATCTGAACAACGGAGAGCAAATAGGCTGAATAAGTAAACAAAGACCAAGAGATCTGTGGGCCAATAACAAAAACTTGAACATTTATATAGAATGACTGAAAGACTCTCAGAAGAGAGAAGAAGGTTAGGCTGAAAGACTATTTAAGCAAATATCGAGTGAAAGATTTCCAAGCTTGGTGAAAGATACAAATCTACAGATCCAATAAGCAGAACAAACCTTGAATAGGATATCCCTAAATAGATTCGTGCCAAGAATAAATCATAAGTAAACTATGAAAATTAAAGGCAAAGAAAAAAATCTCAATAGTAGGTGAAAGGAAACAATGCATAACATATAGGAAAACACCAACTTGGATGAAGTTGATTTCTTGTGTGAAACCTCAAGGAAAACCAGTACATTTCTCAAGTGCTGAAAGAATTGTCAGCCACAAATTATGTAACCAGTGAAACTATTCTTCAGGAATGAAGGAGAAAGAAAAGACATTCTCAACAGTAAAAAACCAAAAAAAAGTAAAAGAACATGTTACTAAGAAGCCTGCCCTTAAGGATTGCCAAAGGAAAAATTTTCAAACAGAAAGAAAATAATAAAAGAATCTGCAGGCATAAAGAAGAAAGATTAAAAGTCTCAAAATAAATAAAACTATTCATATTAATAAATGAAAGCAAAAAGACTACATATCAAAGTATGTGAGATGCAGTGAAAGTAAAACTGAGAAGAACATTTATAGTCTTAAATGCTTACGCTGGAAATGGATGACAGTCCTAAAGGAATAATTAACTTCCTAACTCAAGAAACTAGAAAAATAAGAGCAAAATAAGCTGAAAGTAAGAGGAGGAAAGAGAATAAAGATAAAAGCACATATCAATGAAATTGAAAATATAAAAATCTCCCCATTTATCCCACCTCTCCATCTCTGGTAACCACTGTTCTACTCTGTGCTTCTATTTATTTGCCTTTTTTAGATTCCACATATAAGTGAGATGAAGTACTTGTCTTTTTGTATCTGACTTACTTCTGTTAAAATAATGTTTACCAGGACTGTTCAAATTCTTCAAATGACAGAATCTCCTAGAATCTCCTCTTTCTTTCTTTCTTTCTTTTTTTTTTTTTAAGCTGAGTAATATTCCATTGTGTGTGGAATTTCTTATCCAGAAATCTATTGATGGGTATTCAGGTTGTTGCCATATCTTGGCTATTGTGACTAATGCTACAGGAAACATGGAAGTGCAGATATCTCTTCAAATCTGATTTCAGTTTCTTTGAATATACACTCAGAATTGTGATTGCTGGGGCACACGGTAGCTTTACTTTTTTTGAAAGTAAAGCTTTTTTATTTTGTTTTGAAAGCTTGTGTAAAGGGGATGAAAAGACAACCTACAACCTACAGAGAAAAATCAATAAAATAAAAAGTTGCTTTTCAAAAACAATCAGTAAAATTGATACTGTTAGCAACACTGAAAAAAATAAAAACAAATAAATCACCAATATTGAGAATGAAATGGGGTAAAACACTACAGATTCTGTAGCCATTCATAAGATAATAAAGTCAAACTGTAAATGACCTTATATCACAAATCCCACAACTTTGATTAAATGAACCAGTTCCTTGAGAATCAAAAACTAACAAAACACAACCAAAATGAAATAGAAACTCTGACTAGACATTTAACTATTAAATAAATTACATTGGCCATTAAAAGCTCTGGAAAAAGTAGTTTCCAAGACCAGATGGTTAGAAGATGATGGAGTAGTACTTCCCAACTCACTTTATGAGGCCAATATCACACTCTAATAGTAAAACCAAGGTAGCGCGCGCATGCACACACACATACACACACACACACACAGAGAAAGAGGGGGAGAGAGAGAGAGAGAGAGAGAGAGAGAGAGAGAGAGAAACTAAGACCTATTTTTTAATTAACATAAAACTTTTCAACAACATATTAGCACCTCAAATCTAACAATGCCTTACAAGTACTTTACACCATAGGCAAGTGATACTTATTCTTGGTATGCAAGGCTGGCGCAACATTTGAAAATGAAGTGATGTGATCCACCGTATCACCAAGCTAGAAATATCATATCAATTGTTGGAGAACAGAGTATTTGGCAAAATTTAACACTCATTAATTATTTAAAAAACTCACAAAAATAGGAGAAGAATTCTCTCAGCTTGATAAAGAACATCTGCAAAGCACCTCCAGCTAACATTACACTTTACAATGAACAAATGATTGATATTTTTTTGTTAAAATTCAGACTAAGGCAAGGATGTCCACTCTCACCACTTTTATTCAAAATATTATTAGAAGGTCTAGCCTATGTAGCAAGGTAAAAAATGAAAATAAAGGCATTCGGGTGAAAAAGGTAGAAATATGAATATCTGTATTGCAGACAACATGGTTGTCCACATAGAAATCCCAAGAAATCTACAAAAATACTCCTAGAAATAATAAGTAAGTTCAGCAAGTCTACAGGATACAATATCAAACTCCCAAAATTAATTATATTAATGTATATTAAAAATAAAAGTGCTATGAAAACACAAAATTATTCTTAATTACTTCAAATAAAACTTTATGTGCTTTTAACATGTATAGTATCTGTATGATGAAAATTATAAAATTCTGATGAAAGAAATTTTAAAAGGCCTAAATAAATGAAGAGGCACATTGTGTTAATAGATTAGAAGATCCAGCATAGTAAAGATTTCAGTTCTACCTAAATCAATTTATAGGCTGAATGCAATTTCTGTCAGAATCTCATCAAGGTGACTTTTTTTGAAAACATAGACAAACTTTTAGTAAAATATCTATGGAAGAGGAGAAGTCTTAGAGTAGCTCTGGAAAATCATGGGAAGAATAAAGTGGGAGGAATCACTCTACTTGATATTCCTACTATATAGCTATAGTAATCAAGACAATGTGGTATTGACTAAACAATAGATAAAAACATCAATGGAAGAGACTAGAAAGTCCAGAAGTAGACCCAGACAAAGGTAGCCAGTTGATATTTCACCAAAGAGCAGAACCAGTTCAATTGGGCGGGGCAGGGGCTGATAGTCTTTTCAATAAATAGTGCTGGAACAAACAGATATCTAGATGCAAAAATCGATAAGTAAAATAAGACAAAAACCCAGGCCTTAGACCTAAACCTTATGCTTTCACCCAAATGAACTCAAATTGGATCAACTGATTTTTAACAAAGGTGCAAAAACAATTCAATAGAGGAAGCATTGCTTTGACAACAAATGATGTTTGAGAAATTGGACTTCCATAGGTAAAAATTATTCTCCAGTTAAGTCTCAGACCTTATATAAAAATCAACTCAAAATGAGTCATGAATTTTAATGTAAAATGTAACACTATAACATTTTAAAAATATATATTGGGAGGGCGGAGCAAGATGGCCGAATAGGAACAGCTCCAGTCTCCAACTCCCAGCGCGAGTGACACAGAAGACCGGTGATTTCTGCATTTTCAACTGAGGTACTGGGTTCATCTCACTGGGGAGTGCCGGACGATCGGTGCTGGTCAGCTGCTGCAGCCCAACCAGCGAGAGCTGAAGCAGGGCGAGGCATTGCCTCACCTGGGAAGCGCAAGGGGGAAGGGAATCCCTTTTCCTAGCCAGGGGAACGGAGATACACAACACCTGGAAAATCGGGTAACTCCCACCCCAATACTGCGCTTTAAGCAAACAGGCACACCAGGAGATCATATCCCACACCTGGCCGGGAGGGTCCCACACCCACGGGGACTCCCTCATTGCTAGCACAGCAGTCTGTGATCTACCGGCAAGGCAGCAGCGAGGCTGGGGGAGGGGCGCCCGCCATTGCTGAGGCTTAAGTAGGTAAACAAAGCTGCTGGGAAGCTCGAACTGGGTGGAGCTCACAGCAGCTCAAGGAAACCTGCCTGTCTCTGTAGACTACACCTCTGGGGACAGGGCAATAACAAACACAGCCGAAACCTCTGCAGACGCAAACGACTCTGTCTGACAGCTTTGAAGAGAGCAGTGGATCTCCCAACACGGAGGTTGAGATCTGAGAAGGGACAGACTCCCTGCTCAAGTGGGTCCCTGACCCCTGAGTAGCCTAACTGGGAGACATCCCCCACTAGGGGCAGTCTGACACCCCACACCTCACAGGGTGGAGTACACCCCTGAGAGGAAGCTTCCAAAGCAAGAATCAGACAGGTACACTTGCTGTTCAGAAATATTCTATCTTCTGCTGCCTCTGCTGCTGATACCCAGGCAAACAGGGTCTGGAGTGGACCTCAAGCAATCTCCAACAGACCTACAGCTGAGGGTCCTGACTGTTAGAAGGAAAACTATCAAACAGGAAGGACACCTACACCAAAACCCCATCAGTACATCACCATCATCAAAGACCAGAGGCAGATAAAACCACAAAGATGGGGAAAAAGCAGGGCAGAAAAGCTGGAAATTCAAAAAATAAGAGTGCATCTCCCCCGGCAAAGGAGCACAGCTCATCGCCAGCAACGGATCAAAGCTGGACGGAGAATGACTTTGACGAGATGAGAGAAGAAGGCTTCAGTCCATCAAATTTCTCAGAGCTAAAGGAGGAATTACGTACCCAGCGCAAAGAAACTAAAAATCTTGAAAAAAAAGTGGAAGAATTGATGGCTAGAGTAATTAATGCAGAGAAGGTCATAAACGAAATGAAAGAGATGAAAACCATGACACGAGAAATACGTGACAAATGCACAAGCTTCAGTAACCGACTCGATCAACTGGAAGAAAGAGTATCTGCGATTGAGGATCAAATGAATGAAATGAAGCGAGAAGAGAAACCAAAAGAAAAAAGAAGAAAAAGAAATGAACAAAGCCTGCAAGAAGTATGGGATTATGTAAAAAGACCAAATCTACGTCTGATTGGGGTGCCTGAAAGTGAGGGGGAAAATGGAACCAAGTTGGAAAACACTCTTCAGGATATCATCCAGGAGAACTTCCCCAACCTAGTAGGGCAGGCCAACATTCAAATCCAGGAAATACATGGAACGCCACAAAGATACTCCTCGAGAAGAGCAACTCCAAGACACATAATTGCCAGATTCACCAAAGTTGAAATGAAGGAAAAAATCTTAAGGGCAGCCAGAGAGAAAGGTCGGGTTACCCACAAAGGGAAGCCCATCAGACTAACAGCAGATCTCTCGGCAGAAACTCTCCAAGCCAGAAGAGAGTGGGGGCCAATATTCAACATTCATAAAGAAAAGAATTTTAAACCCAGAATTTCATATCCAGCCAAACTAAGTTTCTTAAGTGAAGGGGAAATAAAATCCTTTACAGACAAGCAAATGCTTAGAGATTTTGTCACCACTAGGCCTGCCTTACAAGAGACCCTGAAGGAAGCACTAAACATGGAAAGGAACAACCAGTACCAGCCATTGCAAAAACATGCCAAAATGTAAAGACCATCGAGGCTAGGAAGAAACTGCATCAACTAACGAGCAAAATAACCAGTTAATATCATAATGGCAGGATCAAGTTCACACATAACAATCTTAACCTTAAATGTAAATGGACTAAATGCTCCAATTAAAAGACACAGACTGGCAAACTGGATAAAGAGTCAAGACCCATCAGTCTGCTGTATTCAGGAGACCCATCTCACACGCAGAGACATACATAGGCTCAAAATAAAGGGATGGAGGAAGATTTACCAAGCAAATGGAGAACAAAAAAAAGCGGGGGTTGCAATCCTAGTCTCTGATAAAACAGACTTTAAACCATCAAAGATCAAAAGAGACAAAGAAGGCCATTACATAATGGTAAAGGGATCAATTCAACAGGAAGAGCTAACTATCCTAAATATATATGCACCCAATACAGGAGCACCCAGATTCATAAAGCAAGTCCTTAGAGACTTACAAAGAGACTTAGACTCCCATACAATAATAATGGGAGACTTCAACACTCCACTGTCAACATTAGACAGATCAACGAGACAGAAAGTTAACAAGGATATCCAGGAATTGAACTCATCTCTGCAGCAAGCAGACCTAATAGACATCTATAGAAGTCTCCACCCCAAATCAACAGAATATACATTCTTCTCAGCACCACATCATACTTACTCCAAAATCGACCACGTAATTGGAAGTAAAGCACTCCTCAGCAAATGTACAAGAACAGAAATTATAACAAACTGTCTCTCAGACCACAGTGCAATCAAACTAGAACTCAGGACTAAGAAACTCAATCAAAACCGCTCAACTACATGGAAACTGAACAACCTGCTCCTGAATGACTACTGGGTACATAACGAAATGAAGGCAGAAATAAAGATGTTCTTTGAAACCAATGAGAACAAAGATACAACATACCAGAATCTCTGGGACACATTTAAAGCAGTGTGTAGAGGGAAATTTATAGCACTAAATGCTTACAAGAGAAAGCAGGAAAGATCTAAAATTGACACTCTAACATCACAATTAAAAGAACTAGAGAAGCAAGAGCAAACACATTCGAAAGCTAGCAGAAGGCTAGAAATAACTAAGATCAGAGCAGAACTGAAGGAGATAGAGACACAAAAAACTCTCCAAAAAATCAATGAATCCAGGAGTTGGTTTTTTGAAAAGATCAACAAAATTGACAGACCACTAGCAAGACTAATAAAGAAGAAAAGAGAGAAGAATCAAATCGACACAATTAAAAATGATAAAGGGGATATCACCACCGACCCCACAGAAATACAAACTACCATCAGAGAATACTATAAACACCTCTACGCAAATAAACTGGAAAATCTAGAAGAAATGGATAATTTCCTGGACACTTACACTCTTCCAAGACTAAACCAGGAAGAAGTTGAATCCCTGAATAGACCAATAGCAGGCTCTGAAATTGAGGCAATAATTAATAGCCTACCAACCAAAAAAAGTCCAGGACCAGATGGATTCACAGCTGAATTCTACCAGAGGTACAAGGAGGAGTTGGTACCATTCCTTCGGAAACTATTCCAATCAATAGAAAAAGAGAGAATCCTCCCTAACTCATTTTATGAGGCCAACATCATCCTGATACCAAAGCCTGGCAGAGACACAACTAAAAAAGAGAATTTTAGACCAGTATCCCTGATGAACATCGATGCAAAAATCCTCAATAAAATACTGGCAAACCGGATTCAGCAACACATCAAAAAGCTTATCCACCATGATCAAGTGGGCTTCATCCCTGGGATGCAAGGCTGGTTCAACATTCGCAAATCAATAAACATAATCCAGCATATAAACAGAACCAAAGACAAGAACCACATGATTATCTCAATAGATGCAGAAAAGGCTTTTGACAAAATTCAACAGCTCTTCATGCTAAAAACGCTCAATAAATTCGGTATTGATGGAACGTACCTCAAAATAATAAGAGCTATTTATGACAAACCCACAGCCAATATCATACTGAATGGGCAAAAACTGGAAAAATTCCCTTTGAAAACTGGCACAAGACAGGGATGCCCTCTCTCACCACTCCTATTCAACATAGTGTTGGATGTTCTGGCTAGGGCAATTAGGCAAGAGAAAGAAATCAAGGGTATTCAGTTAGGAAAAGAAGAAGTCAAACTGTCCCTGTTTGCAGATGACATGATTGTATATTTAGAAAACCCCATTGTCTCAGCTCAAAATCTCCTTAAGCTGATAAGCAACTTCAGCAAAGTCTCAGGATACAAAATTAATGTGCAAAAATCACAAGCATTCTTATACACCAGTAACAGACAAACAGAGAGCCAAATCAGGAATGAACTTCCATTCACAATTGCTTCAAAGAGAATAAAATGCCTAGGAATCCAACTTACAAGGGATGTAAAGGACCTCTTCAAGGAGAACTACAAACCACTGCTCAGTGAAGTCAAAGAGGACACAAACAAATGGAAGAACATACCATGCTCATGGATAGGAAGAATCAATATCGTGAAAATGGCCATACTGCCCAAGGTAATTTATAGATTCAATGCCATCCCCATCAAGCTACCAATGAGTTTCTTCACAGAATTGGAAAAAACTGCTTTAAAGTTCATATGGAACCAAAAAAGAGCCCGCATCTCCAAGACAATCCTAAGTCAAAAGAACAAAGCTGGAGGCATCACGCTACCTGACTTCAAACTATACTACAAGGCTACAGTAACCAAAACAGCATGGTACTGGTACCAAAACAGAGATATAGACCAATGGAACAGAACAGAGTCCTCAGAAATAATACCACACATCTACAGCCATCTGATCTTTGACAAACCTGAGAGAAACAAGAAATGGGGAAAGGATTCCCTATTTAATAAATGGTGCTGGGAAAATTGGCTAGCCCTAAGTAGAAAGCTGAAACTGGATCCTTTCCTTACTCCTTATACGAAAATTAATTCAAGATGGATTAGAGACTTAAATGTTAGACCTAATACCATAAAAATCCTAGAGGAAAACCTAGGTAGTACCATTCAGGACATAGGCATGGGCAAAGACTTCATGTCTAAAACACCAAAAGCAACGGCAGCAAAAGCCAAAATTGACAAATGGGATCTCATTAAATTAAAGAGCTTCTGCACAGCAAAAGAAACTACCATCAGAGTGAACAGGCAACCTACAGAATGGGAGAAAATTTTTGCAATCTACTCATCTGACAAAGGGCTAATATCCAGAACCTACAAAGAACTCAAACAAATTTACAAGAAAAAAACAAACAACCCCATCAAAAAGTGGGCAAAGGATATGAACAGACATTTCTCAAAAGAAGACATTCATACAGCCAACAGACACATGAAAAAATGCTCATCATCACTGGCCATCAGAGAAATGCAAATCAAAACCACAATGAGATACCATCTCACACCAGTTAGAATGGCGATCATTAAAAAGTCAGGAAACAACAGGTGCTGGAGAGGATGTGGAGAAATAGGAACACTTTTACACTGTTGGTGGGATTGTAAACTAGTTCAACCATTATGGAAAACAGTATGGCGATTCCTCAAGGATCTAGAACTAGATGTACCATATGACCCAGCCATCCCATTACTGGGTATATACCCAAAGGATTATAAATCATGCTGCTATAAAGACACATGCACACGTATGTTTATTGCAGCACTATTCACAATAGCAAAGACTTGGAATCAACCCAAATGTCCATCAGTGACAGATTGGAATAAGAAAATGTGGCACATATACACCATGGAATACTATGCAGCCATTAAAAAGGATGAGTTTGCGTCCTTTGTAGGGACATGGATGCAGCTGGAAACCATCATTCTTAGCAAACTATCACAAGAACAGAAAACCAAACACCGCATGTTCTCACTCATAGGTGGGAACTGAACAATGAGATCACTTGGACTCAGGAAGGGGAACATCACACACCGGGGCCTATCATGGGGAGGGGGGAGGGGGGAGGGATTGCATTGGGAGTTATACCCGATGTAAATGATGAGTTGATGGGTGTAGCACACCAACATGGCACAAGTATACATATGTAACAAACCTGCACGTTATGCACATGTACCCTACAACTTAAAGTACAATAATAATAAATAAATTTAAAAAAAATAAAAATAAAAATATATATTGGAAGAAATCTTTGAGATTTGGAGCTAGGAAAAGGTTTTTTTTTTTTTTTTTTTTGAGACTGAGTCTGGCTCTGTCACCCAGGCTGGAGTGCTGTGGCCAGATCTCAGCTCACTGCAAGCTCCGCCTCCCGGGTTTACGCCATTCTCCTGCCTCAGCCTCTGGAGTAGCCGGGACTACAGGCGCCCGCCACCTCGCCTGGCTAGTTTTTTGTATTTTTTAGTAGAGACGGGGCTTCACCGTGTTAGTCAGGATGGTCTCGATCTCCTGACCTCGTGATCCGCCCGTCTCGGCCTCCTAAAGGGAAAAGGTTTTTAGACTTAACACCAAAGGCATGATCCAATAAAAAAATAAAATTGATAAATTGGACCTCATAAAACCTTTTTGTTTTTGAAAGCTCATGTAAAGAGGATGAAAAGACCAACTACAGACTGGGAGAATATATTTTCAAACCACATATCTTAAGATGGATTAGTCTATAAAACATACAGAGAACTCGTAAAATTCAGCTGCTATAAAAACAAACCAATTAGAAAATGGGCAAAAAGCATAAAGAAACATTTCACCAAAAAGCATATAGAAGTGGTAAATAAGCACATGAATAGATTTACAACATTATTAGCCATCAAGTAACTGTAAATTAAAACCACAGTGAGGGACAACTACATACCTATCAGAATGGCTAAATAAGTACAGTGACAACATCAGATGCTGACAAGGATGTGAGAAAACTGGATCTCTCAGACATTGCTGGTAGAAAATGCACATATATGCACTCTACAAAACAATTTGCCAGTTTCTTTTAAGACTAAGTATGCAATTAGCCTGTGACCCAACAAATGTACTCTGGGGCATTTATGCTAGAGAAATGGAAACCTATGTTCACACAAAAACCTGTACAGGTATGTTCATAACAGCTTTATTCGTTATTATAAATGTGTGCTGTTCTTTCTTGGAACTGGAATCAGCCCAGATATACATAAACAGGTAAATTGTTAAACAAAATGTTGCACATCTATGCTTTGGAATACTGCTCAAGCTGTTGAGATGTGCAATAACTTGAGTGAATTTTGAGGGAATTATGCTGAGTGAAAAAAAATTTGAAAATGTTACATATTTTACAATTTTATTTCTACATTTTTGAAATGACAAAATTCAAAATAGATGGTAGATTACATTTTGCCAGGAGATAGGCCTGTGGGACAAGGCACAGGAATTAACATGGAAGATCCCTGTGGTATTGGAACTGTTCAGTTTTCTGACAGTGGTGGTGAATACACAAAACTACTTGGATGATAAAGTTGTATAGAACTGAACACACCCACGAGTCCTACTAAAATGGGGCATCCGAGTAAGATTGGATGATTATATCCATGTCAATATTCTGGTTTTATTATACAATATTATAATTATATGGTATTTTTGCAAAATATTACCATTGAGGAAAATTGGGCAGTAGGATTTCTCTGTATTATTTCTTACAACTGCATGTTTAACCTACAATTATTTCAATAATTTTTTTAATTAAAAGGGGAATGAAAAGTATATAGATCTTGAAACGAGAAGAAAATTTAAGAGCAAACTGTAAATTCTAATGTCAAATATGTTTTTTCTCTCTTTTCCTACATTTTAAGAAGTCTGAGCCACAAAGAGGTGCAATAACACAGCCAATATATCACACCATACATGATAACTCACATGTGATTTGAACTTGTCTCTATTTGGCTAAATCTGGGCTCATGAATACTGGATAAGTCATAGTAAATCTGTACTGTTTCAGCAACAGTTTGGTAAGCTTCACTGTGAAAGCTGCTAAACTGTCTTTACATTTAAATGTTTAATTTTAAAATTTTTCTTTCTTTTTTTTTTTTTTTTTTGTTTAGAGAGACAAGGCTTCACTCTGTTGCCCAGGCTGGAGTGCTATGATGTGATCATGGCTCACTGCAACCTCAACTTCTTGGGCTCAAGCACTCCTCCTGCCTAAGCCTCCTGAGCAGCAGGGACCACAGGTGTCCACCACCAAACTCAGTTAATTTCTTAAATATTTTTATAGAGAAGAGGTCTCATTTTGTTGTCCAGGCGGGTCTCAAACTCCTGGCTTCAAGCAATCCTTCTGCCTTTGCTTCCCAGTGTTGGGATTACAGGAATGAACTACCATGCCTAGCATTTTCCATTTAAATTTCCATCACAAATATTGACTCAAAAATATGTTGACTCTTCATTTTTTAAAAATTATTTTGCATCTCCAGTCTTCTAATATCAGCTAGAGTGTGCATGGAGTGGGACATAAAGGAAAGGAAGATCCTCGTTGTAGATAGCACAATGTGTACTAAGATCCAGGCTAAGCTATGCTTTGATACTTTTATCATGAGTATATTCCCAAGAGTTTGAGCTTGTCTGAGTGTATTAGGAAAGCCCTATTTCTCACCTGCACATTTGAGGTATAGAAGTTGCAGTGAGTTTAATTTACTAATGCTGAGCCTGCACTGTGGGTTGGCTGGGTTCAATCAGCTCATCTCCCTACAGACAGAGAGGCCATAGAGGTTTCCTGTGTCCCTTGCCTTCCTGAGCAAGCCTCTTCCTGCTCTAATGTCTATGTGGATCATGAGGACCTCATGCAATGCAGACACTCTTTCAGAAGGTCCAGGGTGGGTACTTGGAGCCTGTGTTTCTGACAAGCTTACGGGGAGGGCTGATGCTACTGGTCCCGTGGCTGCACTTTGAGGAACAAACTTGTGCTGTTCTGTTTTGTCCACAGGTGACCATCAAAGAGACCTTGACATGAGTAGGCTTTCCCCTCACTGTAGTGCACTTGGACTGGGCCGATCCCATTTTCCTCACCCACATTTTCTAAAAGCTTTCTTTAAACACTGAAGAAGAGAATATTTTTCAGGGGGTGGGATGGATTTAATAGGTTTGAATTTGAAGAATATTTGGACATCAAAGTGGAGGTGTCCAGGGAGGGTTGGAAGTGGAGACTGGAATTTTTCAGATCAGGATTGAGTCCGTGGGAAGGTGTAATTTTGCTCAAGAAATGTATGTACAAAGAGAGCAACAGATACGATCTTAGGCAACAAGAAGACAAAGAGGTAAAGGAGAGGCAGTGTCTTGCTGCCTGAATTTGGAGAAAAGTAGTGAAAGAATACTTGGTAGGACAAAGCCCAGTGGAAGTGCTATGGCCTTAATCAAAAGATGGTGGCTGTATTAGTGTTCTAGGGCTGCTGTTCCATTTCCACCCCAAGGTGTGTGTTTCAGTTTAATTCAATTTTGACATTAACCAGTAGTAGTTAGCACAGACCTCACAGGTTAAAGGGCTTAGTCCCGTGAGGCTGCCCCCATTTCAGACAGCAGTCACAAATCTCAGAGGCCATACACACTAAAAGGCTATACATTTGGTGATTCCCAGGACAGATAATTCCCTAGAAAGACTCATAGAACTCAATAAAGCACTATACTTACGATTACAGTTTTATTACAAGGAGTATAATTCAGGAGGACCAAATGAAAAGTTGCATAGGGTTGGAAGATTTTGAATATGTTATTCATAAAATTTTCTAATTTTTCTTTTTTTAAAGATCCCTTTATTTCTGATTTGGAAGACAATGGCATTAATTTTGGTTTCTAACCCATGATGTGTTGATTGGGAATTTTAACTACCTATATGTTTTGACTTCTGATATTAAAAAAATACATTTCTTTAATTTTGAAATACACAAATTTAGTGATGTTTTCTTTTTTAATTTCTGTATTTTTTGTGGGTTTTAAAAGCCCTCTCTATAGCTATGCTATAAAGCTCTATCTACAACTTCATTTTCTAAAAGCTTTAACTTTTTACTTTGTATATTGTCACTTTAAAATAGTTGGAATTTCCATATATGGCATTTATGGAGTTTTTGGAGTCTTCTTTTTAAATAATTCTATTGTTTCCAAATCATGAGAGCTCTCTTCTTTTGCTTTCCAATACTCACCCTTTTCATGTCTTTTTCTTGTTTCACTTTACTGCATGTCACATTCCCCATCCCTCCACATGCAATGTTTGAAGCTATTGGATGTTGGCCATTCTTGTTCCTAGTCTCAAAGAAAAAGCTTTTAGGGTTGTAACTTTGTGACTTAAGTTTGCAGAATTATATTTATAGGTACATTTATCTGGCTTAAGTGATTTCCTTTCCAGGGATTTTTAAAAATATTGTGAATGGAGGTTGACATGTATCAGATGATCTTTCAGCTTCTGCTGAAAGGTGATCATATGATTATTCAATTTCTAATCTGCTAATTTGGGCACTTGCCCACTCAGCAGTTCATTTGGTAGACCCAGCGTAGCCATGGGTTATTGTTGTCTTTGTTGTTATTATTTTTAATATTGCTGAATTTTGTTTGTTAATATTCAAGTGCTATTGGGTTTTGTTGTAAAGTGTTTTCTACATTTTATTTTTTCATCTTCTATTTATTTGAAAGTTGTATACTCTGATTCTATTCTTTAAGTATGTACCATAAAATACATAAAATGCAAAGTTACCCTGACAAAGTCTAAGGGTGTTTAATATCTTTATCCTTAAGTATCTAGATAATGCAAGGGCCTTACAGTATTTGAACTTCTGAACTCTTTCTAGTCATTTCTTTGCCGTTGTTGCCATTTGCATAAATTTAAATGTTACCATATTTTTAACACAAAGTACTGTTACTATTGCCTCATACAGGTTCAAATTCACCTGAATTGTTTCATATGTTGGCTACTTTATTTGTTCCTTACTTTCTCTTGTGCCCCAAGCCTCCTATTTAGGGTTACTTTGCTCTGCCTTAGGTCCCTCCTTTAAAATTTTCTTTAATGAGAGTCTGCAAGGCAAACCTTCTCAATATTTGTTTGTCTAAAAGACTATTTGCCCTCATTCTTGGGAGATGGCTTGGCAGTCATTTTCCATCAGCACTGTGGAGATGCTCCAGTGGTTACTCTTTCTTCTAAAGTCTGCTCAAGCGAGCTCTCCTTCCTTTAATGATAATTTAAATTTTTTTTTATTACATTGAGGTATGTCCCCTGTATGCTGATTTTGCTGCGACTTTTCATCATAAAGGATGCTGGATTTTGTAGAATGCTTTTTCTGCATCTGTTGAGATGATCATGTGATTTTTGTTTTTAATTTTGTTTATGTGGTGTATCACATTTACTGACTTGCATATGTTAAACCGTAACTGCTTCCCTGGTATGAAACCCACTTGACCATGTGGAATCATCATTTTTCCTTTATGATTTTGGATTCAGTTAGCTAGTATTTTGTTAAGTATTTTTGCATCTGTGTTCATCAGGAATATTGGTCTGTACTTTTCTTTCTTTGGTTATGTCCTTTGGGTTTAGTATTAGGGTGATGCTGGTGTCATATAATCAGATCAGCATTCCCTCTTTCTCTATCTTGTGGAATAGTATCAATAGCATTGATACCAATTCTTCTTTGAATGTCTGATATAATTCTGCTCTGAATCCGTCTGATTCTGGACTTTTTTTTGTTGTTGCTGGCAATTTTTTTATTACCATTTCAATCTCCCTGCTTGTTTTTGGTCTGTTCAGGGTATCTAATGCTTTCTGATTTAAGCTAGGAGGGTGGTATCTTTCCAGGAATGTACTCATCTCCTCTAGGGTTTCTAGTTTATGCATGTAAAGGGGTTCATAGTAGCCTGAGTAATCTTTTGTATTTCTGTGGTGTCCGTGGTAATATCTCTGGTTTCGTTTCTAATTGAGCTTATTTGGATTTTCTCTCTTCTTTTCTTGGTTAATATTGATAATGATCTATTAACCATTTTTATTTATCTTTTCAAAGAAACAGTTTTTTGTTTCATTTATCTCTTGTTTTTTTTTTTTTTTTAATTAAATTTCATTTAGTTCCACTCTGATCTTGGTTATTTCGTTTCTTCTGCTGGATTTGGGTTTGGTTTGTTCTTGTTTCTCTAGTTCCTTGAGAGGTGACCTTAGATTGTCTGTTTTTGACCTTTCAGATGTTTTGATCTAGGCATTTAAGGCTATGAACTTTCCTCTTAGCACTACTACGGTCAACATAATACTAAATGGGAAAAAGCTGACAGCATTCCTTCTGAGAACAGGAACAAGACAAGTATGCCTACTCTCACCACTTCTCTTCAACGTAATACTGGAAGTCCTAGCCAGGGCAATCAGACAAGATAAAGAAATAAAGGGCAACCAAATGGACAAAGAGGAAGTCAAACTGTCGCTGTTTGCTGATGATATGACTGTTTACCTAGAAAATCCTAAAGTCTCCCCCAGAAAGCTCCTAGAACTGATAAAAGAATTCAGCAAAGTTTCCAGATACAAAATTAATGTACAAAAATCAGTAACTCTTCTATACACCAACAGCGACCAAGCAAAGAATCAAATCAAGAACTCAACCCCTTTAACAAAAGCTGTAGAAAAAATAAAATACTTAGGAGTATACCTAACCAAGGAGTCAAAAGACCTCTACAAAGAAAACTACAAAACATTGATGATAGAAGTCATAGATGACACAAACAAATAGAAACACATCCCATGCTCATGGATGGGTAGAATGAATATTGTGAAAATAACCATACTGCCAACAGCGATCTACAAATTCAACACAATTTCCATCAAAATAACACCATCATTCGTCACAGAACTAGAAAAAACAATCCTAAAATTCATATGGGACAACAACAACAACAACAAAAGCCCACATAGCCGAAGCAAGACTAAGCAAAAAGAACAAATCTAGAGGTATTATATTACCTGATTTTAAACTATACCATAAGACCATAGTCACCCAAACATCATGATATTGGTATAAAAATAGGCATATAGACAAATGGAATAGAATAGAGAACCCAGAAATAAACTCAAATAATTACAGCAAACTGATCTTCAACAAAGCAAAGAAAAACATAAAGTGAGAAAAGGACACCATTTTTAGCAAATAGTGCTGGGATAATTGGGTAGCCACATATAGGAGATGAAACTGGATCCTCATCTCTCATCTTATACAAAAATCAACTTAAGATGAATCAAGGATTTAAATCTAAGACCTGAAACTATAAAAATTCTAGAAGATAACATTGTAAAAACTCTTCTAGACATTGGCTTAGGTAAGAATTTCATGACCAAGAACCCCAAAACATATGCAATAAAAACAAAGATAAATAACTGGGACTTAATTAAAGAGTTTTTGCATGGCAAAATGAATGATTAGCAGGGTAAACAGACATCCTATAGAGTGGGAGAAAAGTGGGAGAAAATCTTCACAATCTATACATCTGGAAAAGGACTAACATCTGGAATCTACAATGAACTCAAACAAATTAGCAAGAAAAAAACAACAATCCCATCAAAAAGTGGGCTAAGGACATGAATAGGCAATTCTCAAAAGAAGATAGACAAATGGACAATAAACATATGAAAAAATGCTCAACATTACGAATGATCAGGGAAATGCTAATGAAAACCATAGTGCAATACCAACTTACTCCTGCAAGAATGGCCATAATCAAAAAATAAAAAACACAATAGGTGTTGGTGTGGATGTGGTGAACAGGGAACACTTCTACACTGCTGGTGGGAATGTAAACTAGTACAGCTACTGTGGAAAACAGTGTAGATTCCTTAGTGAACTAAAAGTAGAATTACCATTTGACTCAGCAATCCCACTACTGACTATCTACCCAGAGGAAAAGAAGTCATTATACAAAAAAGATACTGGTACACACGTTTATGGAAGCACAATTCACAATTGTAAAAAAAGGAGAACCGACTCAAATGCCTATCAATCAGCAAGCAGATAAACTGTGGTGTGTGTGTGTGTGTGTATATATATATGTGTGTGTGTGTGTGTGTGTATATATATATATATGATGAAATACTACTCAGCCATAAAAAGGAATGAATTAATGGCACTTGCAGCGACCTGGATGAGACTGGAGACTATTATTCTAAGTGATGTAACTCAGGAATGGAAAACCAAACATTATATGTTCTCACTCATAAGTGGGGGCTAAGCTATGAGGATGTAAAAGCATAAGAATGACACAATGGACTCTGGGGACGTGGGGACAAAAGGTGGGAAGGCGGTGAGGGATAAAAGACTACAAATTGTGTGCAGTGTATACTGCTAGGGTGATGGGTGCACCAAAATCTCACAAATCACCACTAAAGAACTTACTCAAGTAAGCAAACACCATCTGTTCCCCAATAACCTATGGAAATAAAAAAAATTTAAAAAGTAAAATTTAATTTAAAAACAAAACAAAAACAAAAAGAAATAAATTTTATTTTATTTTATTTGTTAACTTTTAAGTTCAGAGATACAAGTGCAGGTTTGTTACATACTTAAACTTGTGTCACAGGGGTTTGCTGTAGAGATTATTTCATCACCCTGCTATTAAGCTTAGTACCCATTAGTTGTTTTTCCTGATTCTGTCCCTCTTCCCAACCTCCACCCATTGAAAGACCCCAGTGTGTGTTGTTCCCCTCTATGTGTCAGTGTGTTCTCATCATTTAGCTCTCACTTATAGATGCGAACATGTGGTATTTGGTTTTCTTTTCCTGTGTTAGTTTGCTAAGGATAATGGCCTCCAGCTCCATGTACATGCCTGCAAAAGACAAGATCTCATTCTTTTTGATGGCTACATAGTATTCCATGGTGTACATGGACCATATTTTCTTTATCCAGTCTATCATTCATGGACATTTGGGTTGATTCTATGTGTTTGCCGTTGTGAATAGTGTTACAATGAACATATGCATGGATGTGTCTTTATAATAGAATGATTTATATTCCCTTGGGTATACATCCAGTAATGGAATTGCTGTGTCTAATGGTATTTCTGTCTTTAAGTCTTTGAGTAATCACCACATTGTCTTCCACAATGGTTGAACTAACTTACACTCCCACCAAGAATGTATAAGCATTCCTTTTTCTCCACAACCTTGCCAACATCTGTTATTGTTTGAATTTTTAATAATCGCCATTCTGAGTGGTGTGAGATGGTATCTCATTGTGGTTTTGATTTGCATTTCTCTAATGATCAGTAATGTTGAGCTTTTTTATATAATTGTTGGCTGCATGTATGTCTTTCTTTTGAAAAGTGTATGTTCATGTCCTTTGCCCACTTTTTCCTGGGGTTGTTTGCTTTTTTTCTTGTAAATTTGTTAAAGTTCCTCATAGATGATGGATATTAGACCTTTGTTGGATGCATAGTTTGCAAAAATTTTCTCCCTTTTTGTAGGTTGTCTATTTACTCTACTGATAGTTTCTTTTGCTGTGCAGAAGCTCTTTATTTTAATTCGATCCCATTTGTCAATTTTTGCTTTTGTTGCAATTGTTTTTGGCGTCTTCATAATGAAATCTTTGCCTGTGCCTATGTCCTGAATGGTATTACCTAGTCCAGGGTTTTTATGGCTTTGGGTTTTACATTGAAGTCTTTAACCCATCGTGAGTTAATTTTTATATATGGTGTAAGGAAGGGGTCCAGTTTCAATCTTCTGCATATGGCTAGCCAGTTATCCCAGCACCATTTATTGAATAGGGAATCCTTTCCCCATTGCTTGTTTTAGTCAGGTTTGTCAAAGATCAGATAGTTGTACATGTGTGGTCTTATTTCTGGGCTATTTCATTTCATTGGTCTAATTTAAATTTTCTGTGGATGCTTTTTAGATGTTGTCTTTTTTTTTATATTTTCACTGGGATATATTTTCACTTCTTCACCTCTGTTGCCATTTACGGAGGTGAAGAAGTGAAAATATTTCCTAGTGAAAAATATATGCTGTCTTTATTTGGGACTTGATGGGCTACTTGAATTCTTGAGAATTCTCCAGCACTGTCCTTATCTATTCAGTCATTATTGCCTTCACTCAGTCCATCTTTCCTCTTTCCTGGATTTCTGATTAAGCTCACCTTAACCTTATATATCCTCCCCGCCTCTTGGATTTTTTTTTGTTTTTTCTTTCTCTCTCTTATTTTTGTTCTCTCCAATATCTTCCCCCTGAATAGACTTGAATTTACCTTTGTTTTGGATATAAATCCATCGTGCTTTCAAGATCTAGTAAGGTCACCCTAAGAAGCTTAGCATGCATTAATTGAGCAATAATTTATTGA
Organism: Macaca nemestrina; assembly: GCF_043159975.1. Taxonomy (NCBI): domain Eukaryota; kingdom Metazoa; phylum Chordata; class Mammalia; order Primates; family Cercopithecidae; genus Macaca; species Macaca nemestrina. The sequence goes on from NC_092128.1 coordinate 116,595,697, forward strand.
GTTACAACTATAAGCATGGCATTATATTAGCACTAGGTGGTATTGGCAGTTTTATAAATAAAGGATGTGACTTTAACCAAGGATAGGTGATGTTTATTTAAGAGAACTATTCCAAAATGAGATTTTAGAACTATCTCAGCAAAGGGTGACAGTAAAGGATAAAGAAAAAAATGTGCCAAACCTTATTATCGAGGCTTTTCACATGAAATCCAGATTTTCACACTAGCACTGAAAAATGTATGTGATTATTCTCTTTTGGATTATTTTTTAATTGGCATATAATAATTGTAAACATTTATGGGGTACAGTGTGACATGCCAATACATATGTACAATGTGTAATGATCAAATCAGGATAATTGGCAAATCCATACCTTCAAACATTTATTATTACTTTATATTGAAAACATGCAAAATCTTCTCCCTAGCTATTTGAAAATATACAATAACTTGTTGTTAACTATAGCTGATCATAAATAACACAGGGGTTAGGGATATTGACACCTACACACTCAAAAATCCACATATAATTTTTGACTCCCCTAAGACTTAGCTAATAGCCTACTGTTTACTGGAAGCCCTACCAACGACAGAAATAGTTGATTAGCACAGCTATCCCCAACCTTTTCGGCACCAGGCACCAGTTCTGTGGAAGGTGATTTTTCCATGGCCTGGGGTAGGGGAGGTTTGGGGATGATTCAAGAGCATTACATTTATTGTACACTTCATTTCTATTATTATTACATGGTAATATATAATGTAATAAATATACAACTCACCATAATGTAGAATCAGTGGAAGCCCTGAGCTTGTTTTTTTTGCAACTAGATCAAAATCTGGTGGTGATGGGAGACAGTGACAGATCATCAGGCATTAGATTCTCATAAGGAGCATGCAACCTAGATCCCTTGTATGCACAGTACACAATAGGGTTTATGCTCCTATAAGAAACTAATGCCACTGCTGGTTTTACAGGAGGTAGAGCTCAGGCAGTAATGCAAGTGATGGACAGTGGCTATAAATACAGATGAAGGTTCACTCACTTGCCTGCCACTCACCACCTGCTGTGTGGCCCAGTTCCTAACAGGATTGAGGACCCTGGATTGATACATATTTTGTATGTTATATGTTTTCTCATATACTGTATTCTTAGAAGGAAGTAAGCTAGAGGAAAAAAAGGTATTAAAAATCATGAGGAAGAGAAAATATATTTACTACTTATTAAGTGGAAGTGGATCATCACAAAGGTTTTTATCTTCACACTGAGTAGGCTGAGGGGGAAAAGGAAGAGGAGGGGTTGGTCTTGCTGTCTCAGGGAAGGCAGAGGCAGAAGAAAATCCACATGTCAGTGGACCTGTGTAGTTTAAAACTGTGTTCTTCAAGGGTCAACTGTACAGTGCTATGGAACACTAGAACTTAGTCCTCTTATCTCTTATTCCTCTGATCTAGTGTCCTTTTTGATCTGTTAACAAACTTCTGCCTATACTCTCTTACCCTGTCCCCGAGCTTCTGCTAACCACTATTCTACTCTCTACTTCTACAAGGACAACTTTTGTAGCTTCTGCAAATGAGTGAAAATGTGTGGTATTAATCTTTCTCTGCCTGGCTTGTTTCACTTAACATAATATTCTCCAGACTCATGTACGTTGCCATGAATGACACAATTTCTTTCTTTTTATGGGCAAATAGTATTTCATTGTTTATACTACATTTTCTTCATCAATTCATTGTTGATACACACTTAGGTAGATTCCATATCTTGACTATTGTGAATAATGCTGCAATGAACATGGGAGTGCTGCTATCTCTTTGACATACTGAGTTTCTTGCCTTCAAATATATACATGCAGTAGTAGAATTGCTGACAGATATGGTAGTTCTATTTTTAATCTTTTGAGGACCCTCCATACTGTTTTTCATAATGCCTGTACTAATTATATCCCTATCAACAGTGTATAAGAGTTCTCCTTTCTTTATATCCTCATTAGTATTTGTAATTTTTTGTTTTTTTTTATGATAGCCATTGTAACTGGGTTGAGATGATATTTCATTATGGTTTCAATTTACAATTCCCAGGTGATTAGTTGTGCTGAGTATTTTTTCATATACGTGCTGGTCATTTGTATGTCTTTCTTTGAGAAATGTCTATTCTGGCCATTTTTCCACTTTTAAAATTTAATTATTTTTGTTGTTGTTGAGGTGTTTGAGTTTCCTGTATTTCTAAATATTATTCCCCTGTCAGATGAATACTTTGAAAATATTTTCTCCCATTCTGCAGGTTTTGTCTTCACTCTTGATTATTCTCTTTGCTGTGTTGAAGCTTTTTAGTATGATATAATCTCACTTGTCTATTTTTGTGTTTGTTGCCTGTGCTTTTGAGGTCTTATCTATACATTTTTTTGCCTAGATTAATGTCCTGAAGCATTTCCCCTATGTTTTCTTCCACTTGTTTCATAGTTCCATGTCTTACATTCAATTGTCTAATCCATTTTGAGTTAATTTTTATATATGGTGAGAGACAGCAGCCTGGTTCTATTCTTCTGCATACAGATATCCAGCTTTCCAGTACCATTTATTGAAGAGGTTAACTTTTCTCCAATAAATGTTTTGGCACCTTTGTTGAAAATCAGTTGGAGATAAGTGCATGGATTTTTTTCCGGGTTCTCTAGTTTGTTCCATTTGTCTGTCTTTTTTTACACTAGTGTCATGCTGTTTTGGTTATTATAGCTTTGTAGTATATTCTGAAGTCAGGTGGTGTGATGTCTAGAGCTTTGTTCTTTTTTTTGCTTAGGAATGCTGTGGCTACTCAGGGTCTTATGTGATTCCATACAAATTTTAGCTTATTTTTTCTATTTTTGTGGAGAATATTATTGGTATTTTGATAGAGATTACATTGACTCCATATATTTCTTTTAGTGGTATGGTCATTTTTTTCACAACATTAATTCTTCCAATCAAGGAACATGGGATGTTTTTGCATTTTTTGGTGTCCTCTTCAATTTTTTATCAGTGTTTTATAGTTTTTCTTTTAGAGGTTTTTCATCTCCTTGGATAAATATATTTCTAGGATTTTTTTGGTAACTATTGCAAACAGGATTGCTTTCTTAATTTATTTTTTGGTTAGTTTGCTGTTGGTGTTTAGAAATGCTACTGATTAATTTGTGTTGATTTTGTATCCTTATGATATCTATCTCTTTGTTGAATTTTTTATTTTAAATCATAAATTATTTTTCTGATTCTGTTGAATTGCTTATCTGTATTATCTAATATATTTTTGAGTTTCCTTAAGAGCACTATTTTAAATTTCTTTTTGGGTAATTTGTAAATTTCCTTTTCCTTGGGACTGTTACTGTAGAATTACCGTATTCCTTTGGAGGTGTCATGTTTCCTTGCATTTTCATGTTTCTTATATTCCTACATTGATATCTGTGCATCTGGGGGAACAGTTTTATTCCCCCAATTTTATAGAATAGCTTTTGTAGGGAAAGACGTATTCCTGTAGATGGGATCTAGGGTGTTATTGGATAGGGTGTGTTGGCTTTTGTTCTGGGTGGACCCAGTAGTATAGTTTAGTTTTGTCAGCTATAATCCATGTTAGCAATGTTTGCAAGCACCTTAGTGACCTAGGCTATAGGAGTTTGTGGAGATGGTGTAGTAGCTTAGCTTGGGGTAAGCTTGCCAGGCTGGTCTTCAGGCCAGGGGCACATGCTTGCATGTGATGGATCAGCAAGTTTGGGGACTGGTTCATTGGGAGCAGGGCTGCCTGGCTGTTTTTCTGTCTGGAGGCATAGGCATACAGTGGTTCAGCAGCTTAGGGGTTGAGCCGCCAGGGGTGGATTCCTTGACTCTTTCTTGCTAAGTGGCTTTTGTCTTGAATTGTTTGAAAAATGTAATTTAAAGTTGGATGGAGGCAGACCAGCTCCACTGGGCACCCAAGAGATTCAAATGGATCCAAATGCAGAGAATAGAGTTCTTATTCTCACTTTTTATGAGTGGAGATCAAGAGATGTTAATATTTTCAAACTCATGCCTTTTGTCTTGGCAGATCCAGGAATCAAAGCTGACTTCATTTTAGCGTAAAGGCCCTCTTAATTATCCTACAACATGCTGCCTCCATTTATAAGCCCTTTCTCCTTCACAACATGTTTTCCCATACAATGTTCTGTGATCTTTGCAACATGCTCAAGGACTAGGTGTTGTTAGAAATTCCATTTTATAATTGGAAAGTGAGACTCAGAGAGGTAAATTATTGTTGTATGTCACAAAATTGTAAATAGACATTCTGCATGCATAACGAGAATTTCCTGAGCTGTGTTGATCGCATAAGAGGTTGTCTTGTTTCTGTATTGATTCCTAGAGATATTTGAACCCTGAACCTTGAGGCACTACACCATGCATGGCTGTATCACGTGAAGCCTCCTGCATACCCTGAAGAGTTTATGAGATGCTTTGAGGGCCAGAGTCTAGCTAACCTCCTGAAGCAGGAATAAGAGGATATTTACACCAATGAGAAGGCTTTACCCTTAAGAGGTCTATAGAGGCCAGGCAGTCCAAGTGTGGGATGTAGAGACTAAATCTCAGTGGATCCAAGCCAGGCTCTGGGACCAAAGTACCCAGGTGGAACTCCAGCTCTGTTACTTTCTGTCTGTGTGGTTTTGATGTGATATTTTATTCTTCTCTGCTCAATTTTCTCATTTTTATGTTGGAGTAATAATTGCCTACCTATTAAAAAACTGAATGTCAATCTGTGTAAACTCCAAAGAACACCGCTTAACATGTGATAAATGATCAACAGCTCTAAACTCTTTTGATGCTAGAATTTATCAGTGGATGTCTGGAACCCTGTGTTGAAAATGATTCTGACTGTGAGCTCAGCAATAAAAGATGCTGGAAACAACTGTGATTCTTGCACAACATGCAATTAATACTGGCCATTCATGGACTAGTCAAATTGTTTCCTTTCACGGACAAGGAAGATGGCTCCAGGCAGAGAGATGACAGTCTCTTCTGGTACGCTGCTACTCAATAGCAGAGGAGGGCCTAGTAACCCATTCTTTAGGTGATCCAGTTTAATTGTCTTTCATCTGCATTTCACAATTTGCTCTACATGTGGCAGATCAATTACTGTCACGTGGCTCAGTGATCAACAGGATATCAGCATGAATTTGGGAAGACTTCTTGAACTTATGAGATACATTCTATCATTTCTGATAAACGGAGTTTGAGATGATGGCTGATAATCATAGCTGAGACCATTTGCTGCTCCATAATTTCTATTTTTCCTTTTCTTCTCAATGAACATAATCCCCCATTTATTTCAGGTAGCAATGTCTCAGCTAAAAAGCAACATTTTCTCACCTCCTTCCAGCTGAGTGTAAGGGATGTCATTAGTTGGGACTTTCAGGAACTTTTCTCAAAGGGTCTGACCTAGCTGGGACATGTAATATTTTGCCCTTAATCTCTTCTTCCTATCTGGAATGTCGCGAAATGGTTGAAGCTCCAGTAGCCGTCTTGTATTATGAGGCAGATTAGAAGATAAAAGCCACATTCTAAGGACAGAAGGTGCCAGTGTGTAGATGAAATCGTGGAGCTGGCACACTAGCGCTTGCCCTAGACTTGCTATCTCCAGACTTTGTTTATATGAGGAAAAAATTAATCTCTGAAAGTAATTATTTGGATTTTCTGTGTCTTAAAGCCAAATGTAATTGTTACTGAATATTTTAGCCTAGGCAAATTCTTAGAGTAAGTCAACGAGGAAAGCTATACTTTATGTGTCTTCTCTTTCACTTCTTTCAGGAATACAGAAACTGGGTGCTGAATGTGATCTACAACCCAGGAAACCTCACAAAGCACATACGCAAACCATTGTCATTTGGTAATCTCGTTATTACCATGTATCTTTCCTGTCTCTGGGCCCAAGTTCTTTCTCCTGGAAGATGCAGACAATCATTACTAGCAAGCAGGGTTGATAGGAACTTTAACTGAGAAAAAAAATCTATATGATAAAATATAACTATTCTGGTATCTATGTTATAAATATTTTCACCATCTAACCTGTGAGAGTGAAAGCTCAAGGCAGGAATGAAGTTGGTGAAGTTTACACAGCTAGGAGATGTTAGTACTAGAATCTAGCCTGCTCCAGACCAGTTGCCCCCAAACTTTCTTAATCCTCAACAAACCTAAATTCTTGAATCCCAGACTTCACATTGTAAGGATATTTCTCAGACATCTCCGTGAGAGCCTGCAAAAGCATAAAAAAGCCTGACAGAAATGTCAAAATATCCCAAAGCTATCACATTTGTATTTGATTCAACACTAAAGAATCCTCTGAAGTCCATATTTAGGACACATCGAGTTTCTTCACACAGTTCCTGCTTCCCACTGTTCCTGAAGAGGCACAGATGAACAATTTTTTCCCTCTCGCCTCTTCTAAGAATGCCACTCATTCCTCCTATGACAGCGTGCACAGTCGAGGTTGACTTTTTAATTTTAGCAACTGTGTTTGAGGCAAAGTTGGACTTTCCAGTGTCATGAATGGGATCAGATCTTGGGGAAGGAAAATGTTGACATTTTCTAAGTGATTCTCTCTGTGGCTGGAAATGTAGGATGGAGCGCAGAAGATAATTTGATTTGTGGAAGTGGACTTTGGTCATGATCTTAAGTTGTCTAGACAACACACATCTGGCTTATATGCTGCATGCTATATTTCTCTTGGCACCTTCAAGCCCTTGTCATAGTTTCCGTTGTGGTACTCAGTCCATCTGTGGAGCTGCAACGTACAGTTTGGTACAGAAGCAGGATTACAGGTTATGCCTTTGGAAGGAGTGAGTTTAGGAACCTGCCTCTGCTCACTCCAGCTCTCAGACTACACTGGAATTATTGGGTCACTAAGAAAATATCAGGGTGAGAGATCTCATGTAATCTCTTCATTTTACACAGAAGTAAACAGTCAAGTAGGGAGATTAGTGTCTTGCAGTAGAGGCAGAACTGGTCTTCAAGACCAGTGTTCCTACTCCTGATCTTATGACCTTTCCAAATGACTTCCAAGTATTCTGCAGATGTTACCTTATTTACTCCTTAAAATAACTCTATCAGTAGGGATTAACCCATTTATGAATGAGCAAGTTAGGGCTTAGAACTTTGATTAAATTGGACTTCCTGCTTCATTTGACATGCCTTATGTTGCCATGAGCCTTGATGCCTAGATTTAAAGTCCTGGGGATAACTGATGTTGTAAGATTCTCATCATCCCATCCTGATTTCCTCACATGGCCTCAGACTCAGAGGCAGACAGAATCTCATGGCTCTAGGTCATGATGTCTGGGGCAACCCCAATGCCTTCTTCTGTGGTAGTAATAACAAACTTGCACATGTACCCCCATATTCCATTTTCCCTTTTAAAAATCTGTTTTCCTCATTTGAAAAAAAACGACACAATAATACTGCCTGTATATGCCTAGTGTGGGACTAAAAATACTAAATTTAATGGATATATGAACAATACTTAGCAATGTATCTGGTGCCTGGAGCCTTCAACAGGATGAGACCCATGTAAGGAGAGTATATTGGATTGGCAAACAATTACTTGTTGATAAGATCAACAATATTGTTTCTCTGTCTAGAATAACCATTTCTCTTCTCATTCAGGGTGTTTCTCTGGCTGTGATGATGCCTGGTGTTGACATGTATGCAGGATACGTGGAATACTCAAGGCTGTTGCTTTGAATTTAAGTAAAGTTTGGCAGTTTTTCTTTATTGTCTACTTCCATGTCTGCTTTTGTAAATGGCTAGTTTATGCATTTTCTCCAGTTTTCCTTTTTATGTGTTGATCTTTCTTACATAATTTTAAAAATAATTTTCAACTTTTATTTTAGATATGGGGGTATATGTGCAAGTTTGTTATTAAATATATGGTTATATTGCATGATGCTTAAGGTTTGGGGTACAGATCCAATCACTTAGGTAGTGAGCATAGTACCCAATAGGTTGTTTTCCAACCCAGGTGCCCCTCTCCCCATGTCCCAGTAGTCTGCAGTATCTGTTTTTCCTATGGTAATGTCCATCTCACATAATTTTGTAAGAGATTTTAATGAACCAAGGACATTCACCTTTATCTCTGGGTGGGGTGTGCTGCTCAACTTTCCCAGAGTTTGGCATTTGTCCTTTATCTTTCTTTATAGTGGGATTGATACTCAGGGTATTAGTAGTATCCTCAGAATCAGGACATACAGGTGGACTCAGTTTCATGGAGCAATCAAGGGAATGATCCAGTGATGCGTGTTTGTTTGTGTGCCATGCACAACTATTTCAACAGCCACTGTTTTTGACATTAGTGTTTGGCAGGGAGAACAAAAAATGAACTTTTGATTGATTTAGAATAATTTGCCTGTCTCCTCCGGGATTTGTGAGGTTCAGTCTTCATACATACTTTCATATCCCTCCTTTGCCATGTCTAACCCCGATTCTTTACTGCATATTGGGGAAGATGCTCTGTTTTGGTTACTTCCTTAATCCAGTTTGTGTGTCATTCTTTCCACTCTTAAATGAACACAGTCATATAGCCTGCTTTTTTGGTAGTATCTGGGTCATTTTAGCATTGTTATTATAATCATCCTTATTTTCATCACCTGAACCCTTAAAAAACAGTCACTGTTTACATTGCAAAAAGTAAACCAGCGCTATGTCCATAGAAACCACAACACAAAAGCAAAGATGGGCTGTTGAGGATGGCAACACACTTAAACTACAGACTTAAGTCCCATCACAGGAGTGATGCAACAATGGGAAGTCTGTTGTTGGAGACCACAAATCATGGTTGCCAACTTCAGCAGCAAGTAGAGAAAAAAAAATGTGGAAAAAAAAACTATTGAAGGCAGATAATTCTATGCCATTGAATTGACACTAAAATTAGCATTGCTTTCAACCCCTATTTTGGGAGCTTCTCCTACGAGGGTGTTGTACTTTAACCCCTATTTTCTGCATTATTTGTTGAAAACAGGACTTTTCTCAGGGAGGGAAGTGTAAAGACTTGGGATGTGAAACTTTCAGTGATAAAACTGGGATGGCTCAGGCAAACCAGGATAGTAAATCCTCCCGGCTAACAGGACAGCCAGCACCAACCACCCAGCATGAGATGAGCACTCAGAGCTGTGCTGCCCAAGTCAAGCCTTTCAGGACTGCACCATCAGCAATATGTGACAATAGCTGGATCCCAAGCCAGATCTGCTGGGCTGAGCCTAATCAATCCATAGAACTGTGAGATATGGCTATTGTTGCTGCTGGTATTAAGTTTTGGGATAACTCATTAACAAGCAGTAGGTACACATAGGAAGAGGATCCTAGGAACAGAAAGTGTCTTGTTATGACAAGCATCACACAAGAGTATGAGCCATTGCTTTGCAGAGAGCAAATCTCCTGGATGCACACAAATTAGATGCTTTCTTGATATGGCAGCTCTTTGGTTCTGAGACATGACCACATTCACTCAAGACCAGTCTTTTGTAGGACACAGAGAGTAACTAGTTGTATGCTGTAAACACTTGCAATAGCATAGCCACAGCAAAACTCTGTTTTATAAAAGGCATAGAGTGGCAAGTGGGTAAAGGCATTTTTAATGACATTGTTGAAGAAATAAAATCAGGTAATGGCAAAGCTCCAAGTTAGGTGATACAGGCAAGTCATCAATGAATTCAGATGTGTATTTAGTTATATGAACAATGGGTGCCAAGTGCCTGCTCTGGATTAGGCATTGCGTCTGCTGTTGAGGATGAAAAGAAACTTAAAACAAAATTCCCTTCCCCTGGAGAACTGTTAGGCTAACCAAGAAAGAGGATACAAATAAACACTTGCCATACTGTAAGCTTAACCCACAGGGTATGCGGAAGCCAGGAAGAGCATTGGCTGATGCACAAGCCCCCGCCTTTGAGTTTTGTGATGGCATCCCCAATGCTTAATCTCTGGGTGTCAGCAAACTGGGATCAGCCTGCTGACCTTTCAGGACCGTTTGATGATGAAATGAGACAATTTATAGGAAATCTTTCAGGGTCATGCTTTGGAAACTCTAGATTCATAAGTATAAGTCATCTTCCCCTCTTCCTACATTTTATTAAAGTTTCAAAGTCAATTTCTCCACGTCAGATGTTGGCAGTGAATGTAAGTAAGATGCCTTTGGTGGGTGCAGTGGCTCATGCCTGTAGTCCCAGTACTTTTGGAAGTAGAGAAGGGGTTATTGCTTGAGCTCAGAACTTTGAGACCAGCCTGGGCAATATAGCAAGACCCCATCTCTACAAAGCCTACACAAAATTAGCTGGTTGTGGGCTCTGAGACCAGCCTGGGCAGTATAGCAAGATCCCATCTCTACAAAACATACACAAAATTGGCTGATTGTGGTAGAATTTGCCTGTAGTTCCAGCTACTTGGGAGGCTGAAGTGGGAGGATCACCAGAGTGTGGGAGGTGGAGGATGCAGTAAGCCATGATCATTTCCCTGCACTCCAGCCTGGGTGACAGAGTAAAACCCTATGTTAAAAAAAAAAAAAAAAAAAAAAAAAGCTGACCCTTTGTCTCATGGTGTGTGGGAAGGAGGCACATATACCATTTCCTTTTTGATGACTCACAGTGAACATCGACAATGGAACGCTCTAAGGATTTCTGTAATTTTGAAAAAGAACAATTTAAGGCTGTTTCACCTAGCATTTCTGGAATTTGTTTTACCATTGCATTCTTTTCTCAGGAAACACCTTTTAACTGCCCATGACGTACATTTTGTAAAAAGCTACTGTCCCTGATAACCTACTTGAGTGAATAAAAATATTTTCACCAATGCTTAGGCAGTTCCTAGAATGATCAGTCAAGAATGGCTACAGATCTGGTGAGGGCTGACACACTGTGGGCATGGCACAGATGATTGCAGTTGTAGGAGAGAGACTATCTAAAACAGACATGAAGGAACATCAATGCTTAAAACTTTTGGCTTCATGGCTGGGTGCGGTGGCTCACACTTCTAATCCCAGTACTTTGGGAGGCCAAGGTGAGCGGATCACGAGGAAAGGAAGGACATCGAGACCATCCTGGCCAACATGGTGAAAACCCGTCTCTACTAAAAATACAAAAATTAGCTGGGCATAATGGCGCATGCCCGTAATCCCAGCTACTCAGGAGGCTGAGGCAGGAGAATCACTTGAACCTGTGAGGCAGAGGTTGCAGTGAGCCAAGATCGCACCACTGCACTCCAGCCTGGCAACAGAGCTAAACTCTGCCTCAAAAACAAAACAAAACAAACAAACAATAAACACTTTTGGCTTCACATAAAACATTGCTTCTGGAATTCAAGGCTTCACTATCTTGAATCAGAGGCTATTTTAGACAATAACCTAGACAATTAGGAATAGAGTGCTCCTTCTGCAGTGCAATTTGGTCGCTGTCTAAAGCAACCATGCAGCATCCGATGCATTCATATTGCAAGTGAGACAGCAGAAGGAATCTCCCATCAGTACTATTTTCAACATCAGAAATGAAATAAAACACTACAGCAATAACTAAATGAACTGTACTCCAAAAGGAGAGGAAATAAGGTTATTACTACTTGCAGATGATACCATGGTTCTTTGGAAAACTGTGGAGAAAAATTAGAAAACTACTACAACTAATAATTGAGTGCAGTAAAATGTGGTTAGTTAAAAATAAATATACAAAGATAAATAACTTTCCAAAGTAGAAGTCATAAACGTATAAAATTAGGTAAGGAAATTATTCTTTTCAGAGTAGCAGAGAAGTGTAAAATAGGTAAAATTTCATATATATGAGGCCTACATGAAAAAAAAAAGAACCTAAAAAATGTCCCTTAAAATAGCTGGCACTTCTGGATGAAAGGGTTGGGTTCTAGGCCAAGGTGTGAGAATGGTGGGAAGCAGAGCATGTGGACGTGGGCCAGCGCTGGGTGTGCTCATGGGTATATGACCAGGAAGCCAGTGTGGCCCCAGGAAAGAATTCCAACCAGTGCCCTCATCAGGTAGGGTGTCCTAAGCCAGAGGGTGGGAAGATATTTTTTCTCTCTCAGTGTGAAGAGTAGAATAGTGTGGTTCTCACAGGAATTAGCATTCAATTTTCTTTTAGAGGATTGCGCTACTTTGGGTGTAGGAATCACGGGCAGGGAAATGCCAGAGTGGACACAGGGAGAACTTACCAGAGGGCAGTCCAGGAGCCCAGGTGGGACAAGGGTGTTGGCGTCACCCTGGGTGCTGGCATGCAGAGGGTGAGAGTGCTCACACAAAAAGGCAAAATGTGTCACAGTGGCATGGGGAAACAGCTAACCTTTGCACATTTATTTATTTATGTTAATATTACATTAACATTACACTTCATACACTTCAAATGGATGGAAGATTTCAAGGTTTTGTCTGGAGCTAACCTTTGTCAAGTGTAAGGGCATGGTGGGAAGATTTCTGGAAAGATACTTAAAAGAGGATCTTTTAATCCTTAAAAGGCTTATCCTGCTTCTTCACCTGCCCACTCTACTCCATTTCCTCCTGCTGATTATCAGGGGAAAACCCACCCCTGATATTTAACGTGCATTCTTTTCTATTTCCCTAAGCATCTTGGCTTGTCTGATAAATAAAGGGAAAGAGTATAAAAGAGAGAAATTTTAAAGCTGGGTGTCTGGGAGAGACATCACACTTCAGCAGGTTCTGTGATGCTCCCGGAGCTGTAAAACCAGCAAATTTTTATTAGCGATTTTCAAAAGGGGAGGGAGTGCACGAATAGGGTGTGCGTCACAGAGATCACATGCTTCACAAGGTAATAAAATATCACAAAGCCAGTGGAGGCAGGGCGAGATCACAGGACCACAGGATGGGGCAAAATTAAAATCACGAATGAAGTTTCAGGCATGCATTGTCATTGATAACATCTTATCAGGAGACAGAGTTTGAGAGCAGACAACCTGTCTGACTACAATTTATTAGGCAGGAATTTCCTCATCCTAATAAGCCTGGGAACGCTACAGGAGACCGGGGCTTATTTCATTCCTTGGCTTCGACTGTAAAAGACAGCTGCCTCCAAAGGGGCCGTTCATAGACCTACCCTCAGGAGCACATTCTCTTTCTCAGGGATGCTCCTTGCTGAGAAAAAGAATTCAGCGATATTTCTCCTATTTGCTTTTGAAAAAAAGAGAAATATGGCTCTGTTCCATCCGGCTCACTGGCAGTCAGACTTCAAAGTTATCTCTCTTGTTCCCTGAACATTGCTGTTATCCTGTTCTTTTTTCAAGGTGCGGAGATTTCATATTGTTCAAACACACATGCTCTACAAACAATTTGTGCAGTTAACGCAATCATCTCAGGGTCCTGAGGCGACATACATCCTCCTCAGTTTACGAAGATGATGGGATTAAGAGATTAAAGTAAAGAAAGACATAGGAAATCACAAGAGTATTGATTGGGGAAGTGATAAGTGTCCATGAAATCTTCACAATTTATGTTCTTCTGCCATGGCTTCAGCTGGTCCCTCCGTTCGGGGTCCCTGACTTCCCACACCAGCTGATGTTGTGGAAGATAGATGTGATGGCTGGAACTCTGGCTGCTGTGTTTGTTTATGAGGGACTCCTAAATGTGGAAGCCACATGCTGGAGATGGTGGTCAGGAAGATAGATGCCTGGGCCCCGAAACTGCCATCTGAGCACTTTCAGAATTGCCTTCTCTCAGAATTCCTTCACTCAACCAATAATTAAATTTCTGTCTTGGTTGAACCACCCATATTTTAGTTTTTCCTGTCACTCACAGGAAAAAAAGATTATTGACCGATATAGTGGGTAATTAGTTTTAGGTGATTTTATATATCAAGAGCCAAAAAGAAAAACTGCTTTTCTCTAAATCCCAAGCAAAGGACATGCCAAAAAATTTCAGAGTTGTAAATAGACAAAAATATAAAATATATTCAATCCCATTCTTAGCTAAAAGTTTCTACTCACAGAAAAAATATTTTTTAATGAAGTCTATAAATACATGCTTAACTGAAAACTTCAAGATTAGAAAGAATGCAGGATTATTATTAAGAGAGTATTTTGTTATAAACTCCTAAGAGGGCAACTTTCAATACCGAACTTCCTCAGAAATTGTTTTCTTTTTTATTCAATAACTTTGTATCTGTTGAATATCCTAAAGATATATAATAATCCCCTTTTATCTGCAGCAGGTATGTTCTCAGATCCCCAGTGGATGCATGAAAGCCTTATATATACTAAGTTTTTTTCCCATACATACATACCTGTGATAAAGTTTAACTTATAAATTAGGTACTCTAAGATATTAATAAAAATAATAATAAAATAGAACAACTATAGCAATACACTATAATAAAAATTATGTAAATGAGGTCTCTCTCAAAATATCTTGTATGTAATATTTTTGACTGTAGTTGATCATGAGTAACTGAAATCACAGAAAGCAAACTGTGGATAAAGGGAGAGAGACTACTGTAATATTTATGAACTTAACCTGTGACTGCATTATTTAAGTGGAAGAACTAGAAATAAATGCAATGTTTAACATTGAAAATTAATTAAATATTTGGTTCTTCTGTTCAATGAAATATGATGTTACTATTACACATATTGTAGAAAAAATATTAGTGAAATAGAAAGATTTTCAAAACATGTTATGGAGGTGAAAATGAAGATTAAAAACATAAGGTTTTCGTTTTTGTCATTCTGTTAAAATATAACTAAAATTGTCCTAATCTCTTCTTTTATACTCTATGCCATATTAGTACCCTGATAATTCCTTCTCTCTCTCTCATCTCTTCCCCTTTCATATCCCAAATTACTGAACTATTTGTAATATGTGATTTTCTATTATAATTGTTTCTACCTCCCTGTAGTTTATTCTTGCTAGCCCAGTGAAACTGACCTTCGTTCCTGACATTTTGGTAAAAATTTCCTTGTTCTCAGGAGACTTCTGAGAGATAATTTTTTTTTCCCCACTTCTCTTTCTTACCCAACTATCTTCTGAGATCTCTGGCTATGTGTTCATCCCTGAGCTTGGGCTAACCCTGTCTGCCAATTGCAGATAATCTCTGCCTTGGTTCATGCTGGTTGCTCCTCCTGGGATGGCTTCTTTTACTGCAACTCAGTTTAAATGAAGATCACCTTGCTTGGAAATATTTAGATTTGGATGCCTCTTGCAGATGAGAGTAGGAGGGGATTAGATTTCAGGCTTGCCCCGTGGGAAGACAAGCAAGATGGCAAAGATGATGAGTTCAGTTTTTTGGATGGAGATCTCAAGAGAAGTGTCCACAGGCAACATGAATTATGGCTCTTGAGCTCTGGCAAAAGGTCAGAACTGGAGATATAGGTCCGTTATAAGGTATAGAGAAGTTATAGCAAACAGAGGGAATGAGTTCATCTGGAGAGAGACCCAGAAGAGAAGAAGGCTGAGAACATAACCTGAAGAACTAGTCTATCAAGGACCAAGCTGGAGAGAAGGATAGAAAAACAGAAAAAGAGAATTGCAAGAGTTCTTTCTTGTGGTGAAGGAAAATAAGGAAAGATACTGAGACAGACAGATACACACTGCCAGAGGCTGACAAGCATGAGGTTGCAGAGAGGATGCTGGGTGTGGCAATTTTCAAGTGCAAATATAGGATGGCTTATGCTGCTCGAAATCACTCTGAATTTCTAAAGAGTACCTGTTGTTTGGTGCATGCTGTGGATGCCAAAAAGCTAAAGTGTACAGTTTAAACATCTTATGTGAAAATTGATAAATACATTTTATAAGTTTTGGGGAATTTTTGGCAAATGTCGCTGCTATTTCATCTACCCAAGTAGTAGCACAAAATTTGTATTGTATGATTGAAAACATCTGAACCATAAAGTCTAATGTAGAATAACAGGCATTCAAAGTAAGTTATTAATTGTATTCTTACGGAAACTAGAGTTTACCACACATTTTCTGCTCTTTAAGAGTAGAAACCAAAATTTGCTATCTTGACTTTGATTGGTACCGGCGAGGGAAACCTTTCAAAGTCTACACAGAAAATCTGATCCTGGTGTTTGCTATTTTTGAGACATTGGACAAGTTACCTGTAAGTCAGTTTTATTGTCTGTAAAACGGGGATAAAAAATTATCTCCTGCCAAGATAAATAGTTTTTTGTTGTTGTTTTTGTTGTTGTTGTTGTTGTTTTAAACAATAAAACGAGCATGTGAGCATGAAAGAGCATTGCAATCTGTAAGACGTTCTTCCAGGAATTCTTGCATTCTAGTAAAATCAGAACACTTCTGGTAATAGAATTTTTGACATTTTGAGGAAAGATATTTTAGGATATATGCAAAAAGAACACTTTCTCTTCGCTAATTACATCATGGATTCTTTTTTTTTTTTTTTGCATTCAGATTTTGCTTGAATATCAATAGACAAGAGAAGCAGGTGGTTCAGGCACTTGTCTAGTGAGTGGAACTCTGAAAGAAGCAAGGAGCCGGCAGGACGCTCCCCTATGCAATTGGTCAGGAGCCCATTTGGCTGGTGCCAAGGGTTTGTTCTCAATGACAAGACAAATACAGAAATGGAAAGTGGTTACAAGCTTCTACAGCAATTTGACATTGTATCTTATAAAAAGTAAATATCAGTCTACATCAAATAGGAAATTAAAAACAAAAACAATTGGGTACTAGGCTACTAAGCTTAGTACCCAGGTGACAAAATAATCTATACGACAAACCCGCATGACACAAGTTGACCTATGTAGCAGACCTGAACATGTACCCCTGAACCTGAAATAAATTTTTTTAAATAAACAAAACAAAACAAAAAAATACATCTTTTTCTTCATCACGGGTAATTTGAGAAGCACTAGTGTAAGGAAAAAATAATCATAAATACTGCGTTAAAACCCACCAGAAAACATACATGCAGTGAGATATCTTTTTGGACATTAAAGAAATTTGAAAAATCACACATATATTCTTAACGAACTTGACTACATATATATGTTTATTTAGAAGTGCTACATTGAATTAAGTGTTAAATTTATTTTTTTAATTATATATATATTTTAAATGTTCTTAATCGGAACATTAAGAAGGATAGATAAAGGACAATCATAAATTTGAGTAGAGAAATAGTAAAATGCCCAGAAATAGACTGGCAAAGACTATGGAGTGATTAATCTCACAAAAGGAAGCAGAATTTATTAATGTACATAACAAAGTATTGCTGACACTTAAATAATTATGAGTTATATTGAAGAATTGTTTTGTATTTTAAAAGAGCAAAACCCAAAACAAAACTGTGTAGTAAAGTTGTAGTGAGGTTTGTACATTTTAGGAAGCCTTGATATTTTTAGATCATATGCTTTTTTGATAAGTAAAAAAAAAAAAAATTTAGAAACAATTTCTCTACTGCTTAAATTCTGATATATATCTCCTACTGTGTGGTAAGATACGAGTTTAGAGTCATTGTAGTTTTTTAGTAGTTGCACTAATAAGAAGTTTTCATTAAGCTTTACTTTCTAAAAATTATATTAAAATTGATACTTCTGTATTATCTAATCATAAATGATATCAAATATGCTGTTTTAAATTTTATTTTCCCCTTTAAACATAGACACACACTCAATTCATTGTGCTAGATAAATTACCAGTGCGACACAAATTAAGAAACGCAGTTCAAAGAATTTTGCATACACGGAGTCCTGAAAGTGTTAATAACTTTTGATGCAAAGATAATGAATTCTATGAAAGTGAGAGAAGACTAAAATAGGTATAAAACCATTATTTATTATGTAAGTATCTTCCTTTTTCTGAATCACCCATGATTACTTTCTCCAACAAGCAAAAGCTGACTACATACATCAAGATCTGTCTCAAACCTCCCCAGCCTCTTTTCTTAAACCTCCCTAGCCTCTCAGGACAGGCAGGCTGCTCCTGTACTTTGTGCATTCTATTTTTAGCAAGAGGTCCGTTTTATCAGTCTGAATATGCATTTGCCAACTCCCAGACTTTCAGTCACTTATTTATTTATTTGATCTCTTTTCTTGTATTTCCTTTTTCCTTTCCTTTCCTTTCTTTTTCCCTTTCCTCTTCCCTTCCTTTGTTTACTTCTTTTTTTTTCTTTTAATTCCCATTCACTATTGCCATGACTGTCAAATAGTAGGTTGATCCTCTAAAATATTCTTAATAAATTGTTCTACACATCTGAAGGATCTATACTAATACAGTATTATAAGATATGATACTCAGGCCCAGTAAAAGATTCAAACAAAACTGAAAATGGTCAATTACATCTGAGCAGGAGAGTTCATGTTTTTGTTTATCTGTATTCGTTTATCTGTATTTAAATTTCTAAAACCAAGTTACGCTATTAAACATGAAGAAATTTCTGTTTTTAAAAAAACATTCAAGCACAAGTTTGCTGTTGCTTTTGTTGTTATTTGCTTGAGACCACATAAAATGTATTGGAGATATTAAAATAATGATTGTGCTAAACTGACATTTGAATGTACGTAGACGCAACGCCTGTTAATGTGCTCTTAAAAGGAAGGCTGTGCCTACCTAGAACCTATTGCACTAGCCTAGAATGCTACCTAGAGCAATTATTTAGGTGACAGGGCCCTTGAGGTTTTCTAAAGTCGCATGGCGTTCATTACCTTCCCCGTGTAACCTCACAGAAAAGCACATAGAAATAGAGACGCTGAGGCGTGAAGTTCCGTGATCCTCAGCGGCGTGTCTGGCTAATCATAGCTTTCCAGAGCAGAAACGTGTGTTGTTCTCTGAAAGCACAGGAAGGGCTCTTAACCATCCCATCTGGCGTTGAGTCCTTGCATCTTACTCACCTCATTGTAGTGTTTAGAGTAATATAAACTAAGAGTGTTTGCGTCTCCCAAACAGTATGATAAGTTTTTTTTTCTTGTTTCATTAGCACAGTAAATGACCTTAATTTGACTCCAAATCATCATGGAAATTTTATTTCCTATTTTTATATTTGAAAATCATCTGTAGGCAATTTTTTCCATGAAATACAAATTGAGTTAGAAACTAATTTGTCTCTAGTTATAACTACAATGAAGAAATGGTCGATTGGGTTATAAATTTTGGAAAAGTGAGTTGGATGTTGGAAATAGTGACTCACACAAAAGATATGGTGTAGCTTAAATCACCGTATTCCGGAACAATTTTTAACTCGAGCTTCTTGGATAGTAGAACTAAAGAGTTTAGACCATCTCTTCCTCAAAGAGTCCTTATTAGAAGTTAAAAGAGGTTCTGGAATTCTTTGTGATAAAGCTACCACTATGTTAAAAATGTAATTTTTTTTTTTTTGAGACGGAATCTCACTCTGTCACCCAGGCTGGAGTGCAGTGGCCGGATCTCAGCTCACTGCAAGCTCCGCCTCCCAGGTTCACGCCATTCTCCTGCCTCAGCCTCCCAGTAGCTGGGACTACAGGCACCCGCCACCTCGCCCGGCTAGTTTTTTGTATTTTTTAGTAGAGACGGGATTTCACAGTGTTAGCCAGGATGGTCTCGATCTCCTGACCTCGTGATCCACCTGTCTCGGCCTCCCAAAGTGCTGGGATTACAGGCTTGAGCCACCGCGCCCTGCCAAAAATGTAATTTTTTTTTTTTTTTTTTTAAGGTAAAAGTGCTAAGCTGTGGTATAACACTCACTGGTCTGGTTCTCCCCTGGCTACTTTTGAGCTGGATGCACATCTCTAATTTCACTTGCCCTTGTTTTTCTATTTAATGAAATTGGGAATTCTGATCTTTGTTCTGTCTACACCACAGGGTAGCATGGAGAACTAAATGAAATGAAGAATGTCAGAGTTTTTCAAACTTCCTCTGCAATACAAAAATGAGAAATCACAATCATTTTACAGAGGAGGCAACGGAGATCTGCAGAATATAGCAAATTATCTAATGTTGCAAATCTAGAAAATGACAAATAAAATTGAAAACATGTTTCTCTTAACTCATCATCTACCATTAACTCATCTTGTTACACCCTTAGAAAAGTAACACACTAGAAATACCATTTGGTACCACAACATCTTCACTATGAAAAACAACTTTCTTCATTTTTTAAAATTTTAATTTCGATAATTTTGAGGGAACGGGTGATTTTTGGTTTTGTGGATAAGGTTTTTAGTGGTGATTTCTGAGATTTTGGTGGACCCGTCACCTAAGCAGTGTACACTGTACCCAATTTTTATAAAAAGTAAAAGACGTTTTATCCCTCACCCCACTCCTACCCTTCCCTGTGAGTCCCCAAGGTCCATTATATCATTTTTATGCTTTTGTGCCCTCATAGCTTAGCTCTCACTTATAAGTGAGAACATACAATATTTGGTTTTCTATTCCTGAGTTACTTCACCTAGGATAATGTTCTCCAACTCTGTCTGGGTGGCTGCAAAGACCATTATTTCATTCCATGTTATGGCTGAGTAGTATTCCATGGTGTGTGTGTGTGTTTGTTTTGAGATGGAGTCGCGCCCTGTGGCCCAAGCTGGAGAGCAATGGCACCATCTCTGCTCACTGCAACCTCCCCGTCGTGGGTTTGAGTGATTCTCGACTCAGCCTCCCAAGTAGCTGGGATTACAGGTGCACACCACCACACCTGGCTTTTCTTTTCTTTTTTTTTTTTGTCTTTAGTGTAGGGATGGCGTTTCACCATGTTGGCCAGTCTGGTCTCAAACTCCTGACCTCAGGTGATCCCCCTGCCTCAGCCTCCCAAAGTGCTGGGATTACATGCGTGAGCCACTGCGCCTGGCCCCATGATTTAAATATACCACATTTTCTTTATCCACTTGTTGGCTGATGGGCATTTAGGTTGGTTCTACGTTTTTGCAATAGTGAATTGTGCTACTATAAACATGCCTATGCATGTGTATTTTTCATATGACTTATTTTCCTTTAAGTAGACACCCAGTAGTGGGATTGCTGAATCAAATGGTAGTTCTACTTTTAGTTCCTTAAGGAATCTCCATAGTTTTTCCATAGTGCTTGTGCTATTTTACATTCTTACCAGCTGCGTAAAAGTGTTCCATTTTCACCACATCCATGTCAACACTTACTATTTTTTGATTTTTTAATTATGGCCATTCTTGCAGGGGTATCTCATTGTTGTTTTAATTTGCATTTCCCTGATAATTAGTGATGTTGAGCTTTTTTTTTACGTATGTTTGTTGGGTGTTTGTATATCTTCTTTTGGAATTGTCTATTCAGGTCCTTTGCCCACTTTTTGATGGGATTATTTGTTTTTACTTTTGCTGATTTGTTTGAGTTCCTTGAAGATTCTGGATATTATCTTTTGTTGGATACATAGTTTGTGAAGATTTTGTCCTACTCTGTGGATTGCTTGTTTACTCTGTTGATTATCTCTTGCTGTGTAGAAACTTTTTATTTTAATTAGGCCTCATTTATTTATATTTGTTCTGTTACATTTACATTTGGATTCTCGATCATAAATTTGTTGCCTAATCCAATGTCTAGAAGACCTTTTCCAATGTTATCTTCTAAAATTTTTATGGTTGCAGTTCTTGAGTTTAAGTCTTTGATCCATCTTGAGTTGATTTCTGTTTAAGGTGAGCGATAAGGACCCAGTTTTTTCCTCCTATATGTGGCAGCCAATTATTTCAGCACCGTTTGTTGAATAAGGTGTCTTTTCCCCACTTTATGTTTTTGTATGATGTGCCAAAGATCGGTTGGCTGTAAGTATTTGGCTTTATTTCTGGATTATGTATTCCATTGCATTGGTCTATGTGCCTATTTTCATACCAGTACCATGCTGTTTTGGCAACTATAGCCTTGTTGGAAGTCAGGTAATGTAATGCCTCCAGCTTTGTTCTTTACTCTTAGTATTGTTTTAGCTATGTAGACTCTTTTTTGGTTCCATATGAATTTAGGATTGTCTTTTCTAGTTCTGTGAAGAATGATGGTAATATTCTGATGAAAATTATATTTAATCTGTAGATTGCTTTTGGCAGTATAGTCATTTTCATATTGATTCTACCCATCCATGAGCATGGGATGTGTTTCCATATGTTTGTGACATCTCTGATTTCTTTCAGCAGTGTTTTGTAACTTTCCTTGTAGTAATCTTTTACCTCCTTGAGTAAGTAGATTCCTAAGGGGTTTTTTTTGTTGTTGTTGGTTGGTTTTGTTTTGTTTCGTTTTTGGCAGCTGTTGTAAAAGGCATTGTGTTCTTAAATTGATTCTCAGTTTGGTTGTTGTTGGTGTATAGCAGAGTTACTGATTTGTGTACATTGATTTTGTATCCTGAAATGTTGCTGAATTTATTTATCAGATCTAGGAGCTTTTTGGATGAGCCTTTAAGGTTTTCTAGGTATACAATCATATCATCGGTGAACAACAACAGTTTGACTTTCTCTTTTCCAATATGGATGTCGTTTCCCTTGTTTGATTGTTCTGGCTAGGACTTCCAGTACTATGTGTTGGCTGTGGGTTTGTCATAGATGATTTTTATTACTTTGAGGAATGTCCCTTCTGTGCCAATTTTGTTGAGAGTTTTTATTATAAAGATATGCTATATTTTGTCAAATGCTCTTTTTGCATCTATTGAGATGATCATAAGATTTTTGTTTTTAATTACGTTATGTGATATATCACATAGAGGTGTAAGCTTCCAGTGGAGAGAGCTAGAGAACTGAAGAGAGTGTCACTTCTAGTCTTACAAGAAAAAAATAATCCTAGATAGTCTGCAAACTAAAGGCTTTTCTTGAACTCATGAAAGAACTGAGGTCATAGGGTAAACAACTAGCATGAATAATGGAAAGAGACAAGTACCTGCAGGGAGAGGCAGGACTTGATACCTGAGCATTGGCTTACCTACAGCATATGCTACCAAAGGTCATATAAGATAGTAAGAAGGCTGGGCTCAGTGGCTCACACTGGTAATCACAGCACTAGGGGACGCTGAGGCAGGCCTATCACCTGAGATCAAGGGTTCGAGACCAACCTGGCCAACGTAGTGAAACCCTGTCTCTACCAAAAATAAAAATTAGCCAGGTGTGGTGGTACAGGCCTGTTAATCCCAGCTACTTGGGAGACTGAGGCTTGAGAATCACTTGAACCTGGGAGATGGAGGTTGCAGTGAGTCGATATTGTGCCACTGCACTCCAGCCTGGGTGACAGAGACTCCATCTCAAAAAATAAAAAATAAAAAAAGAGTAAGAAGATTGGGATAGACATTTTTAATGAATTGCTCAAGATGGAGTATAGGCTGGCACGAGTGGTTAAAGTACTGGAGGTTTCAGGCAAAGGAGAATTAACCCTCCCCCAACCTCCACTCCCCACACACATTTCCATGCTTTTATTTCAGGGATCCCAAAAAGTGGGAATATCAGGAAATCATGAGCAGCTTCCCATTGTGATGTTCCGTGATGGAGCAAAACAGCAGCCACTGTCAAAACTCCACAAAGACCTGTATCTTCTATCTGCTTTAAGGACTGCAGGGAATGGCAACAAGACTGGAGAGAGTGGGAACTGCTGGAAATTCCTTTAGCTTGGGGAAGAAAACTGGGAAATAAAGCTCTGCCTCTGAAGGGTGCCAGGATTCCATGATAGTCCCAGCATTACATGTTATTGATAAGGCTCAATAACATGTATGAAGGCCAAATCATGAAGTCAAGGTCCTCAGTGCCTGTTGAACACTGAGGCTTCATCAGAACCACAGAGGAAGTACCCCCACCCTGATCCCAACACCACACTAGCAAGCATGGAAAGAAGAATAGGAAAAGAAAGCAAGGAGGGCACTAAGAGACATCAAGGATGAAGAGGGACATGGTATAGCAATACCAGTCAATTTTTCAAGAAGTCATAGTAACTCTAAATGTGTATAACCCTAACAAAAGAGCTTCAAAATACGTGAGACAAAAACTGATAGAACCGAAAGGAGAAATAGTTAAATTAGCAATCATATTTGGAGACCTCAACATTCCTTTCTCAATAATTAAAATAACAAGTTGGCAATACAAACAAACAAACAAACAAAAAACCAGTGAGATATAGATGACACAATATAATATAGGAACATCACTCTTAACTGACTTGATCTAATTGATTTTACAGAAGACTTTATTGAACAGCAGCAGTAGGATGCATATTCTCCTCAATTGTATGCGGAACAATCATCTGGGTAGACCAATAAAACACAGTTTGACAAATAGAAAAGAAATCACACAATGTGTGTTCTCAGACTAGAGAAGGATTAAACTAGAATAAATAACAAAATTTGTAACAAATCAATAACAAAATGATATATGAAATGTATCACTTACTTTGAGAATAAAAGATACACTTCCAAATTACTCATGGATCTAAGAAGAAGAATCAGGAAAAAAAATTAATATATTTTTAACTAAATAAAAATAAAAATGCAAGATACCAAAGACAATACAAAAGCCAAAGTTGACAAATGGGACCTAATTAAACTAAAGGGCTTCTGCACAGCAAAAGAAACTACCATAAGAGCGAACAGGCATTCTACAGAATGGGAGAAAATTTTTGCAATCTACTCATGTGACAAAGGACTAATATCCAGAACCTACAAAGAACTCATACAAATTTACAAGAAAAAAACAAACAACCCCATCAAAAAGTGGGCAAAGGATATGAACAGACATTTCTCAAAAGAAGACATGCATACAGCCAACACACACATGAAAAAATGCTCGTCATCACTGGCCATCAGAGAAATGTAAATCAAAACCACAATGAGATACCATCTCACACCAGTTAGAATGACAATCTTTAAAAAGTCAGGAAACAACAGGTGCTGGAGAGGATGTGGAGAAATAGGAACACTTTTACACTGTTGGTGGGATTGTAAACTAGTTCAACCATTATGGAAAACAGTATGGCGATTCCTCAAGGATCTAGAACTAGAAGTACCATATGACCCAGCCATCCCATTACTGGGTATATACCCAAAGGATTATAAATAATGCTGCTATAAAGACACATGCACACGTATGTTCATTGCAGCACTATTCACAATAGCAAAGACTTGGAATCAACCCAAATGTCCATCAGTGACAGACTGGATTAAGAAAATGTGGCACATATACACCATGGAATACTATGCAGCCATAAAAAAGGATGAGTTTGTGTCCTTTGTAGGCACATGGATGCAGCTGGAAACCATCATTCTCAGCAAACTATCACAAGAACAGAAAACCAAACACCGCATGTTCTCACTCATAGGTGGGAACTGAACAATGAGATCACTTGGACTCGGGAAGGGGAACATCACACACCGGGGCCTATTATGGGGAGGGGGGAGTGGGGAGGGATTGCACTGGGAGTTATACCTGATGTAAATGACTAGTTGATGGGTGCTGATGAGTTGATGGGTGCAGCACACCAACATGGCACAAGTATACATATGAAACAAACCTGCACGTTGTGCACATGTACCCTAGAACTTAAAGTATGTGTGTATATATATATATATACACACACACACACACACACACACACACAAATAAAATATAAATAAATAGATTGAAAGATTTAAAATCATTAAGATGTAATTTTCTTCAATTTGATCTGGTCTACAGATTTAATGTAATACCAGTCAAAATGCCAGTAAGATTTCTTTTTTTTTTCTTCTTTTTCTTTTGATCTTCCCATTTTCTCTACCCACCAGACTCTGATAACTAACATTCTACTCTCTGCTTCTATGAGTTTGACATTTAAAAATTCCACACATATGTAAGATCATGCACTATTTGTCTTTCTATGTTTGGCTTATTTCACTTAGCATAATGTCCTCAGGATTATCTATGTGTGGCAAATGGCAGGGTCACCTCCTTAAGGCTGAACAGCATTCCATTATGCATATATACTATATACCTTTATACCTTTATCCATTGATGGACACTTGGGTTGATTCCAGGTTTGGCTATTGTGAATAATGCTGCAGTAAACATGGAAGTGCAGATATCCCTTTGAGATCTGGATTTCATTTCCTCTGGGTATATACCCAGAAATGGTATGGCTGGATCATATGGCAGTTTTATATTATTGAGCAACTTCCATACTGTTTTTCATAATAGCTATGCCAACTTACAGTCCAAAGAACAGTGTGCAAAGGTTACCTTCTTTTGTATTTTTTTTTTATTATACTTTAAGTTCTAGGGTACATGTCACAACGTACAGGTTTGTTACATAGGTATACATATGCCATGGGTTTGCTGCACTCATCGACTCGTCTTTACATTAGGTATTTCTCCTAATGCTATCCATCCCCCAGCCCCCCACTCCATGACAGGCCCTGGGGTGTGATGTTCCCCACCCTGTGTCTAAGTGTTTTCATTGTTCAGTTCCCACCTTTGAGTGAGAACATGCAGTGTTTGGTTTTCTATCTTTGTGATAGTTTGCTGAGAATGATGGTTTCCAACTTCATCCATGTCCCTGCAAAGGACATGAATTCGTCCATTTTTATGGCTGCATAGTATTCTATGGTGTATATGTGCCACGTGTTCCTAATCCAGTCTGTCACTGATGGACATTTGGGTAGATTCCAAGTCTTTGCTATTGTGAATAGTGTGCAATAAACATATGTGTGCATGTGTCTTTATAGTAGCATGATTTATAATCATTTGGATATATACCCAGTAATGGGATGGCTGGGTCAAATGGTATTTCTAGTTCTAGAACCTTGAGGAATTGCCACACTGTCTTCCACAATGGTTGAACTAGTTTACAGTCCCACCAACAGTGTCAAAGCGTTCCTATTTCTCCACATCCTCTCCAACACCTGTTGTGTCCTGACTTTTTAATGATTGCCATTCTAACTGGCAGGAGATGGTATCTCATTGTGGTTTTGATTTGCATTTCTCTGATGACCAGTGATGATGAGCATGTTTCCTGTGTCTGTTGGCTGCAAAAACATCTTCTTTGGAGAAATGTCTGTTCATATCCTTTGCCCACTTTTTGATGGGATTTTTTTTTTCTTGCAAATTTGTTTGTTTAAGTTCCTTGTAGATTCTGGATATTAGCCCTTTGTTAGATGGGTAGATTGCAAAGATTTTCTCCCATTCTGTAGGTTGCCTGTTCACTCTGATGGTAGTTTCATTTGCCATGCAGAAGCTCTTTAGTTTAAAGATATCCCATTTGTCTATTTTGGCTTCTGTTGCCATTGCTTTTGGTGTTTTAGTCATGAAGTCCTTGCCCATGCCTATGTCCTGAATGGTATTGTCTAGGTTTTCTTCTAGGATTTTTATGGTTTTAGGTCTAACATTTGAGTCTTCAATACATCTTAAATTAACTTTTACATAAGATGAAAAGAATGGATCCAGTTTCAGCTTTCTATATATGGCTAGGCAGTTTTCCCAGCACCATTTATTAAATAGGGGATCCTTTCCCCATTTCTTGTTTTTGTCAGGTTTGTCAAAGGTCAGATGGTCGTAGATGTGTGGTGTTATTTCTGAGGACTCTGTTCTGTTCCATCAGTCTATATCTCTGTTTTGGTACCAGTACCATGCTGTTTTGGTTACTGTAGCCTTGTGGTATAATTTGAAGTCAGGTAACGTGATGCATCTAGCTTTGTTCTTTTTGGTTAGGATTGTTTTTGCAATGTGGGCTCTTTCTTGGTTCTATGTGAACTTTAAAGTAGGTTTTTCCAATTCTGTGAAGGAAGTCATTGGTAGCTTGATGGGGATGGCATTGAATTTATAAATCACGTTGGGCAGTATGGCCATTTTCACGAAACTGATTCTTCCTATCCATGAGCATGGAATATTCTTCCATCTGTGTGTGTCCTCTTTTATTTCATTGAGCAGTGGTTTGCAGTTCTCCTTGAAGAGGTCCTTTACATCCCTTGTAAGTTGGATTCCTAGGTATTTTATTCTCTTTGAAGCTATTGTGAATGGGAGTTCATTCGTGATTTGGCTCTCTGTTTGTCTGTTACTGGTGTATAAGAATGCTTGTGATTTTTGCACATTGATTTTGTATCCTGAGACTTTGCTGAAGTTACTTATCAGCTTAAGGAGGTTTTGGGCTGAGACAATGGGGTTTTCTAAATATACAATCATGTCATCTGCAAACAGGGACAATTTGACTTCCTCTTTTCCTAATTGAATACCCTTTGTTTCTTCCTCTTGCCTGATTGCCCTGTCCAGAATTTCCAACACTATGTTGAATACTAGTGGTGAGAGAGGGCATCCTTGCCTTGTGCTGGTTTTGAAAAGGAATGCTTCCAATTTTTGCCCATTCAGTGTGATATTGGCTGTGGGTCTGTCATAAAGAGCTCTTACTATTTTGAGGTACATTCCATCAATACCCAGTTTATTGAGAGATTTTAGCATGAAGTAGTGTTGAATTTTGTCAAAGGCCTTTTCTCTATCTATTGAGATAATCATGTGGTTTATGTCATTGGATCGGTTTATGTGATGGATTACGTTTATTGATTTGCATACGTTGAACCACCCTTGCATCCCAGGGATGAAGTTGACTTATCATGGCGGGTAAGCTTTTTGATGTGCTGCAGAATTTGGTTTGCCAGTATTTTATTGAGGATTTTTGCATCAATGTTCATCAGGGATATTGGTCTAAAATTCTTTTTTTTTGTTGTTGTGCCTCTGCCAGGCTTTGGTATCAGGAAGATGCTTGCTTCATAAAATGAGTTATGGAGGATTCCCTCTTTTTCTATTGTTTGGAATAGTTTCAGAAGGAATGGTATCAGCTTCTTTTTGTACCTCTGGTAGAATTCGTCTGTGAGTCTGGTCCTGGACCTTTTTGGTTAGTAGGCTATTAATTATTGCCTCAATTTCAGAGCCTGTTATTTGGTCTATTCATTGGTTCAACTTCTTCCTAGTTTAGTCTTGGGAGGGTGTATGTGTCCAGGAATTCATCCATTTCTTGTAGATTTTCTAGGTTATTTGCATAGAGGTATTTATAGTATTCTCTGATGGTAGTTTGTATTTCTGTGGGATCAGTGGTGATATCTCCTTTATCATTTTTTATTTTGTCTATTTGATTCTTCTCTCTTTTCTTCTTTATTAGTCTTGCTGGCAGTCTATCTATTTTGTTGATCTTTTCAAAAACCAGCTCCTGGATTCACTGATTTTTTGAAGGGTTTTTTTTTTGTGTGTCCCTATCTTGTTTGGTTCTGCTTTGATCTTAGTCATATCTTGCCTTCTGCTAGCTTTTGAATTTGTTTGCTCTTACTTTTCTAGTTCTTTTAATTGTGATGTTAGGATGTTAATTTTATATCTTTCCTGCTTTCTTCTGTGGGCATTTAGTGCAATAAATTTCTCTCTACACACTGCTTTAAATGTGTCCCAGAGATTCTGGTACGTTGTGTCTTTGTTCTCATTAGTTTCAAAGAATATCTTTATTTCTGCTTCATTTCGTTACATACCCAGTAGTCATTCAGGAGCAGGTTGTTCAGTTTCCATGTAGTTGTGCGGTTTTGAGTGAGTTTCTTAATCCTGAGTTCTAATTTGATTGCACTGTGGTCTGAGAGGCAGTTTTTTGTGATTTCTGTTTTTTACATTTGCTGAGGAGTGCTTTACTTCCAATTATGTGGTCAATTTTAGAATAAGTGGTATGCGGTGCTGAGAAGAATGCGTATTTTGTGGATTTGGGGTGGAGAGTTCTGTAGATGTTTATTAGGTCTGTTTGGTGCAGTTTCTTCATTGCATCAATGGGCTTTACCATTTGGCATGTTTTTGCAGTGGCTAGTACTGGTTGTTCCTTTCCATGTTTAGTTCTTCCTTCAGGAGCTCTCGTAAAGCAGCCCTGGGGGGTGACAAAATCTCTCAGCATTTGCTTGTCTGTAAAGGATTTTACTTCTCCTTCACTTATGAAAGTTAGTGTGGCTGGATATGAAATTCTGGGTTGAAAATTCTTTTTTTAAGAATGTTGAATATGGGCCCCCACTCTCTTCTGGCTTGCAGGGTTTCTGCTGAGAGATCTGCTGTTAGTCTGATGGGCTTCCCTTCCTTGGGTAACCTGACCTTTCTCTCTGTCTGCCCTTAACATTTTTTCCTTCATTTCAACCTTGGTGAATCTGACAGTTATGTGTCTTGGGGTTGCTCTTCTCGGAGAATATCTTTGTGGTGTTCTCTGTATTTTCTGAATTTGAATGTTGGCCTGCCTTGCTAGGTTGGGGAAGTTCTGCTGGATAATATCCTGAAGAGTGTTTTCCAACTTGGTTCCATTCTCCCTGTCACTTTCAGGTACACTAATCAAATGTAAGTTTGGTCTTTTCGCATAGTCCCATATTTCTTGGTGGCTTTGTTCATTTCTTTTTACTCTTTTTTCTCTAAACTTCTCTTCTCACTTTATTTCATTAATTTGATCTTCAATCACTGATATCTTTTCTTCCACTTGATCAAATCGGCTATTGAAGCTTGTACATGCATCACAAAGTTCTTGTGCTATGGTTTTCAGCTCCATCAGGTCATTTAAGGTCTTCTTTACACTGTTTATTCTAGTTGGCCATTGGTCTAACCTTTTTTCAAGGTTTTTAGCTTCCTTGCGATGGGCTAGAATGTGCTTCTTTAGCTTGGAGAAGTTTGTTATTACCAACCTTCTGAAACCTACTTCTGTCAACTCGTCAAAGTCATTCTCCATCCAACTTTGTTCTGTTGTTGGCGAGGAGCTGCAATCCTTTGGAGGAGAAGAGGTTCTCTGGTCATCAGAATTTTCAGTTTTTCTGCTCTGGTTTCTCCCCATCTTTGTGGTTTTATCTACCTTTGGTCTTTGATGTTGGTGACCTACAGATGGGGTTTTGGTGTGGATGTCCTTTTTGTTGATGAGATGTTATACCTTTCTGTTTGTTAGTTTTCCTTCTAACAGTCAGGTCCCTCAGCTGCAGGTCTGTTGGAGTTTGCTGGAGGTCCACTCCAGACACTGTTTCCCTGGTATCTCTAGCAGAGACTGCAGAACAGCAAATATTGCAGAACAGGAAATATTACTGCCTGTTCCTTCCTCTGGAAGCTTTGTCCCAGAGGGGCACCCACCTGTATGAGGTGTCTGTTGGCCCCTACTGGGAGGTATCTCTTAGTTAGGCTACACGGGGGCCAGGGACCCACTTGAGGAGGCAGTCTGTCTGTTCTCAGAGCTCAAATGCCATGCTGGGAGAACAACTGCTCTCTTCAAAGCTCAGTTGGAAATGCAGAAATCACCCATCTTCTGCATCGATCACGCTGGGAGCTGTAGACCGGAGTTGTTCCTATTCGGCCATCTTGGGAAACACTACAGTTTCTCTTTTTTCAACATCTTTGCCAATACTTTTTATCTTTCATCTTTTTGAAAATAGCCATCTTAGGTAGGTGTGAGGTGATATCTCACTGTGGCTTTGATTTGAATTTCCCTAATGATTAGTGATGTTGAGCACCTTTTCATATACCTACTGGTCATTTGCAGGCCATTGCCCATTTTTTCATCAGATCACTTTTTTTTTTTGCTATTTAGTTGTGTACATTTCTTACATATTTCAGACATTATGTGTTAAATATATGATTTGCAAATAAGTTATTTCATTATGTAGATTGCCTTTTTATTTGCTCAACAACATGAATGAATATTCAATGCAAAGTGAAAGGATCCAGCTCCCCAAAGCTATATCGTATCACTCCACGTACATGACATTCTAAGAAAAGATAGAGAGACATAGGTTGTCAGAATCTGGGAGACAGAGCAAGGTTTAGAAAAAGGAGGCTGCCCAAGACAAATTTTAGGGTGACATGTGTTCTACCCCATACTGTGATGGTGAATACAGGATTTTATGCATTTGTCAAAAACCATTGAACTGTACACCACTTTGTAAACTTTACTGCCTCCAAATTGCAAAGCTCACTGAAAGGGGTGGGGGATAAAGGATGATCTAAGTAACTTTGTAAAGCAATCTACTGACTGGGCACTGTTAAAAATGAAACAAACTGCATAATCTTTACTCTTTTGTTGGCTTTTTTTGTCAGAGGAGTATGGCTAGCAGTTGTGAGGCAGCTTAACATATATATTAGGGTTGAATGAGTAAGTAACTAAACAGTAGATTATAGGACTCAGTTTTATCCTTGTCAGAGAATGAATTTACAAATAAGCAATAGAGAAGAGCTTAAGTGAACACCTTGGTGTTGGATTACTCAGAAATACCAGTAAAAACTCTTGTTTATTTTAATATCTGCATTTTAATTATAAATATTGCTTAATATACTTATAAGTATTCTCTATACAATCATATTGTAATATTATATACTTATTTGTGATTTATAATGCTTAAATTTTGTATTGCTTATTGAATATTGTATTATACTGGAGATACTTCAATTTATGTAAATCTTCCTCATTCTTCAGCAGCTGCTTAGTTTCACATTATGTTTGTACAATATGATATTTCATCAACCAATTAATGAGCTAATTACTGATATACACAATCTTATGGGTATCTTCAGGATAGAGTATAAAATGTAGAGTCACAACTTCAGTGTTTGCATATTTTAAACTTGAACAGTCATTAGCACGTTCTCCTCTGAGAAAATGAGAGAGCTTTTCCCTTTCACTAGAAAATGGTGTGAGAAAATGCTCACACCATTTTCTCCCACTCTTGCAAAAACTGGATATTATGTCCACATCTATGTACCATTTTTGTTGTGCTTGACAAAATTGAACTTCGACTAATCCGACTGATACAAAAAGGGATGCTGTTTTACTTTTTTATTTTTTAGTTTTCCTGAATGTGTCCAATTTGCACCATCTCTCTCACAGAGGACAAACAAAGACATCTCACATTACCTAAGAATTATTTTGTGGCATGTATCTCTCCAGACTTTTGTTACGGTGTCACTACTTGCAAGCCGCGAGTCTGTTTTGAGAACTATCTTCATTTCCCCAAATAAGAACATATCGGAACAGTGACGGTGGTATTATCATTTTATCTAAATATGAAGCTGGTGCTTTTTGTGTTTTGCAAATAGTGCTTTTCCGTAACCTTTCCATCAAAGGAGATTTTAGAGAGAACGTATTGATCAACTTTTCCACAGTTCCTATGAACAACCCTAGATGGCGGTGTTACTTGCTTTAGTACCTCTGAATATATCTTTTTTGGCTAGATCAAAATTGGTTCTTAAGTCATAAACCTGAGAATTATATTTCTAAATATTTTTAAAATAAATCACCACACAGTATGGCCTATATTCTCTTAAGTCTTCTGATGTATTCTCTAACTTTTAGTCTCAGCTGAAGAACTGACCTTGTACTTTGGTTACTCAGAACACTAGTTTCCAATTTAGTTTAACTGAAACTGCTATTGAAATGTTGAGTCAGTTCTTTAAAAAAAATCTTGTATATCTGTCTTTCCTCCTATTGCAGAACATGCATAACTAGTGGATATGTTAATGAAAATGCATCTGTTTTAGAGCTCATCTTAAGAGTTTAGGTTCTTTTGTGTGTTATAAACTGTGAATATGAGTATGCCAGCAGCATACAATGTAGCTGGAGTGATATTTCAATGAATTTCACTTCCTTTTGAGTGTAGGCTATTTGAAGTCTATATACACTTATTTTCAAATATAACATTTACCTAAAAATGTAATAATAAAAATCAATTTCTGCATGTTAAAATTATTATCTTCATGATAAAAGACATATTCTTTTATGGTTTCAGCAATGAGAGGAAATGTAATGCTTACTTCAGTATTTCAACTAAATGTGTCTAGCAGTTAAACAAGAGAAGAAAAACCTCCCTCATGAGAGGGGTTTCCTTTGAGAACCTCTGGTCTAGTTGACCTCTTGGATTCTGTATAAATGTAATAGTCTGTGAAAAGGTGTGTATGGAGCTATTTTCAAAGAATATCTTTCTTTGATTAATCATTTACTGATATATATCTTCAGTAGGAAAAAAAAAAGTACACTCAATCTTTTCCATGTTTCCCTAAGTCTTCTGCAGGTCTCAACAAAGCCACTAGGTAATGGCTGTGTTGACTGATAAATATCACATCAGGACAAGCCAAGCCTCCCCACCCTGTGAACCATGGCTGATGATGGGGATGAATTACTCAGAAATACACCATGGGGTTTAACAGTTCTTGGAATACTTTTCCCCCAGAAACACTGAAAGCAGGTGAAATAGCAGGGTGTGAAGTGCAGGTGGTGACTCAGCATTAAGGCATTCTCTTGTCAAGGTCCCCTCTGACTTCGAAGATCACCTCTATGTTGCCGCTGCCCCTGGGTGTGCAGCCTTCTTCTCTAATGCTTCTCCACTTGGGACTGTTTCAGTGGGCTTGACAGAAATGAGGAGCAGGTTTTTTGTCTGTTTGTTTTGGAGCACTGTTTATGGAAAAGGTTTGACGTGAAAGAGACTGTTTTGTAGATGAATAGATTACAAGGTCCTTTACCTAGGGACTTGATGGGTTAGAGAAGAAAAATGCTTAAGCAATGAGTTGTCATATAAACACTAAATTAATACTCATACACACACTGCCATAAGAAAGAGGTTGAATAGTTAATGATGCCTGGAAAATATGAGGCCAGGGAGATCAGGAATATTTCTAAAATAGAATTGTCATTGGATTTTATTACTTAGGAATATGAATATTTTATTAGTACACGGGGAATAAAGGTATATGCAGTCATCAATGAAAAATCAACACTTAAAAAAACTGAAAAGACTCCTGGGAAAGTTGAGCTCTTAGTGTAGCTCTGAAATGAGGTTCCTGAAGCAGGGCATTTTAGGCAGCTTCTAAGATGACCCACAAAGATTCCTGCCTTCTGGTATTTCTGCCAGTGTGTAATTCTCTCCCCTGGAGTATGGTGGCCTTATGACTTGCTTCCAGCCAACATAATATGGCAAAGCCATAGGATGTCACCTTGTGATTAGTTTACAAAACATGACGCTTTCATGTTGCTGACAAATTCTATTGCCTTCTCAGTTCCTTGCTTTGATGAAGCAAGCTGCCATGTTGGAGGGATCCACATGACAAATGACTGAGGACAATGTCCGGCCAACAGGCAGAAAGGAAACAAATCTACCACCAACTACGTGGGCATGGAAGTGG
Organism: Macaca nemestrina; assembly: GCF_043159975.1. Classification (NCBI taxonomy): domain Eukaryota; kingdom Metazoa; phylum Chordata; class Mammalia; order Primates; family Cercopithecidae; genus Macaca; species Macaca nemestrina. Next base: position 116,630,703 of record NC_092128.1, read on the forward strand.
ATTCTTTTCCTGTTGAGCCTTCCGATGACTCCAGCTCAGCCGATGCCTTGATGCAGCTAGGCGAGAGACTTCGAGCTAGGTGACCAGCCATCCAGTTGGCTCTGGACTGAAGGAAGTGTCTGGGATGCAGGGCTTTCTATTTTCTAACTGGTGCAGTTTCTAGAAACCCATCTCAGCATGCCTGGAAATGAGTTTTTTGGGATGAAGCCTTTTCAGTGCTAAGACAGGGAAAATCCTGGACAAATTCTGATGAGTTGTTCATTCTATGCAAGAGACCCAGATAACCTGTGCGTGGATTCCTGATCCACTGAAATCATGAGCTAATACATAGAGGCTGTTTTAGGCTGCTAATTCCTGTGGCAATTTGTTGCCAGCAATAGATAAGGAGATGGGAAGGGATTGGGCTGAGTATAATAAACATATTAGAAATGCAATGGGTTTTTTTGTGTGTGACAAACCAGGGAGTTTAGATTATTCATGGGCAATAAAGTACTACCATGAGTTCTTTTTTTAAAGATTATTTTTGATTAACAAATTGTAACTGCTTATACCTATGAAATATAATGTGATGTTTTCACAGAAGTATACAATGTGGAATGTTTAAATCAAGCTAATTAGCATAACCATCAACTTGCTTGGAGACCATGAGTTCTGAGCATGAAAGTGCCAGGCTTGGTCACTGCTTTGCACAGTCTTCTCATCAAATACTAATCAAAATAGAAATTTAACAATAACCCATACTCTGAGTATTTAATATGTGCCAGTCTATAGACTCTGTCCTTACACATCTTATTAGATCTTCCTCACATGTTTATTAAATTTTAGTCTACATTTCAGAAATGGGAAAAATAAGGCTTGGAAATACTAAGGAATGTCTGAGGTCAGTCATTCAGTCAGTGAGGGGCGTGATTTGAACGTTCGTCTGTGAACCATGATGAAGGAAATGGGAGAGTCAACTTTTAGGACCGATGCAATTGTCAGGTCTGGAGAAATGAACCAAATTTCATGTAGCATGGATACTCTAATTGTAGAGATTTCAAATGAAGATGATGCTTATCTTTCCTCCATTACTAGCTGATGTTCCAAAATATTTATGTCTTCATTTGAGGGAAGAAAAAGAAGTCATGGGATTAGTTGCCAAACTAGATGTAAAGCCAAGTACTTGTGCATCCTGCACAGAGGGTAACCCAGCATTTCCTCCCAGTGGTCCTGTGTAGTGGCACAGAGACAGGTGAGACTTTTCTTCAGGAACACACACACCATCGTGCATCAAAGGAAGAACAGATGTGGGTGAGAATGATAACAGGAGTATTAAAGGAGTTCAATTGTAGTTAACTCAAGAAAAAAGAAGTACACAAAACCGTAAATGAGGGAGAGAAGTAGAAATGGTTCGGGGGGAAGTTAAATAATTGTATACATTACTGTGTGCAAATAAATGTGAAGACCTCTATGTGACTTTAGGGAACCATAAACATTCAAAATAACCCCAGCAGAGAGAAATAAAGTGTAAATGACTCTACATCTTATCAATCTTAATGATTAATGATGGAGAAAAACTAAAAACACTCCGATATTCTTCTATATGAGAATAAGAGCAGCTTCATGGGTGAACTTTATAAAAGAATAAACTTTATGTGAAAATATACTTACTTAAATTCCTCGGTAATATGATGATGTATTTTACCTCTAACATTTAAGAAGTTTTATAATATTTAGTATTAATTTCTATGAAAATGTAGAAAACATTCTGAGACAGCACTCTACTTCTTTTACTATTTCCTACAAATTTCATGCAAAAGTATGCAGATTTAGGAAGTTTTGTCTGTAATAGCAAAATACAGTTAATGACCTGATGATAATTGGTAATAGTGGAAGATAAACGATCTGTGAAATCTGTGAAAATCCATGGGGATATTAGAAACAATAAAATGTGTTGACATGAGCTGACATGGAAACAAATTGAGGGAATGTGACTAAATGTTTTTAAAGCAGAGTATAAAATGAGTACCTGCAGTATGATTTTTTAAAAGTAGGTAAAAAGGTAGAGAAAGCTAGATCAAGAGAGAGAAAGAAATAGAGGTCAAGAGAGAAGAGTATAGAATTAAGAATAGAGAAGAAGATGGAAATTGGCATAGGGATAAGAATAGGATATGGAAGGAGATAGAGACAGGGAAGATAGAGACAGAAGTAGAGAGTGAAATAGCTGGAGCTACCCATTATGTATGTGCAAGGGAAACCTCTAGAGGCATGTACAGGCACCTGCTCCTAATTTTTCTCTAGGGAACAAGACTGTGGATTTAGTATCAGCTGCAGACTGACAATTAGTTGTCTTTAAATTATAAAATATTTCAGATATATGGACATATAAAACATAATAAACATAATGCCTTCTCTAATTGCTAATGAAATAAAATATTACAAAAACACTGTCTTGCATAGCCTTCCAAGGTCAAGTCCCCTCTCTTCTTTCTAGAGGTCACCATTGCCTTGAATTAAGGCTTATAACATCTTACATAAGACATTAGACAGAGACAGGTGTTGAGGGGTTTGAGGGAGTCCAACTGTGGCTGCAGGCTCCAGGGTTTCCAGTTTACCTTACGAGTGGCAAAGTTGAGGTGTATGCACACACATACACACACACATGCATATATATGAATCTGTAAAAATACATTACCATTTTTGTATATATTTACATTTGTAGAATAGTAACATGATATATATACTTTTATGACTTTTCTTTTTTCTACTCTTATTATCACCACTCCGAGGCCAACATATTCTTTCAGGTTATTGTATAGTTCTTCTTCTACTTTTTACATTTTTTTCTTATATTTAAATATCTTTTCATATGGATACCTGCATTTGTAAGGCAGTCATTTTCACTGCTTACACTGAGATGAAGACCTAGCAATTTGCTTAAGCATTCTCTGGTGGCAGCATCATGAGAACGTGTCTGGCCGTCACAGTGACTTGTAAAGTTGCCGTGACCCTCCCTGCACACATCTTACGCTCATGTTTCTTTGTAGAGTAGATACACACAGAGGAATGGAATTGTTGGGTTGCATCATAGATACATTTTTGAATTTACTCAATACTTCCAAATTTCTCTTCAGCTTGAGGAAAGGCACACATAGTGCTGAGACATTCCTTGCTCTATATTTTTACCAACATTTTCTTTTGTAGAAGTTTTTTACTTCAGCTTATATTTATGAAATAGTATCACATGAGATCTTAATTCCAATTTCTTTTTTTTTTTTTTTTGAGATGGAGTCTCGCTCTGTTGCCCAGGCTGGAGTGCAGTGGCGCCATCTCGGGTCACTACAAGCTCTGTCTCCCAGGTTCACGCCACTCTCCTGCCTCAGCCTCTCCAGTAACTGGGACTACAGGCCCCCACCATCACGCCTGGCTAATTTTTATTTATTTTTATTTTTATTTTTGTATTTTTAGTAGAGACAGTGTTTCACCGTGTTAGCCAGGATGGTCTCGATCTCCTGACCTCGTGATCTGCCTGCCTCAGCCTCCCAAAGTGCTGAGGTTATCCTGGGATTATGGGTGTGAGCCGCTGTGCCCGGCCCCAATTTCTTAATTATTACCAATGTCTGTCATATGTGGAAGAAATTATTATTCCATTTTCTTCTGTGTCTAGACATGTGGAAAGCTGCACTTTGTACTCCCATTTTAATCTTTTTCGGGTGAAGTGATGAAAAAGTCACGTAATTATTTTTGGCTGTCTTCTTTGAAAACTTTACATGTGGTTTGGCACCTCCTTTGAAAGGCAACAACTTTCTCATGTTGACACTTTTTGCCCAGTATAACCTCTTATTACACCGGTTCTTAACATTTCTATATCAAAAGCTGCTTTTACATAAACTGTAAGAATCATGTGGTTTGTCTCTTTAATCTTTAAAGCAATTAACTACAGAATTAGATTATCTAAACTGGAATCAGCATTGCATTCCTGGGAGGAGAAGCTAACTTGGATCTTATCTTTTTAATGTACTATTGGCTGAAGTATTCTAAAATTCTATTAGGATATTTTCATTTATGCCCGTAAATAATTTTGATCTGTGGTTTTTCTTTTCTACATACCTAAATTGGTGATTCATATCATATTTATCCTATAGTCTTAAGATTACTTTGGGAGTACTCCTTATTTTTATTCTCTGGGAAGGCAGGTGTAAGATTAAAATTTTTCGTTCCTCAAATACTTGATACAACTCAATAGATGCAACTTTTGTTGTTTTCTGTGAATATCTTTTCAGTGTTGTTTCAATTAACATAATGGTTGTCTGTCCATTGAGGGTTTCTGTTACCTCCCATATGTTTTGTAGAGTGTTGTTTCTATTTGTTCAACAATTTGTTAGCAGCTGCTACTGGCCCAATGAGATCATGGAGACATTCTTCTCTCTGTTCCTTCTTGCTAAACACAACTATAGAGATAATGCAACAGACAGCCATAGGAGAAGCCTGGAGAGCAGTAAGAGGAAGGAGAACTCGTGACTCATTCAGGACCCCAGAACTGGAAGAACAGCACAGCGGCATCTCAGCTCCCCAGTCCAACATAAAAAGGCCACCCAGACTCAGCATTTCCCCACTCCCAAACCAGCAACATTTGACAGTTCAAGTAGGCACATATTCCCCTGCGCAGACCTGAGATATCTGGCACCTCTAGCAAGGGGGATCACAATGGACTCTTGATCATAGCAAGCAGCCAGGGCACCCACTCTCCTCCCCTGGCTCCAAGACTGTCCTCTGCCACCAGGAGACACTGACATTCCCGGGGAAGACTGGCAAGAGGTACCTTGACAGAACAGGGACCTGGCCCAGGAAGCCTCTTCCCTGTCCCTGAGGCCTGAGACTCTGCTGTTCTATGCAAAGCACAAGAGCAACAGCCAGAGGGGCCTGACACAAGCAGTGTGGCCAGTGGTGGCTTTGTCTTAAAGAGACAGAGCCTCCCCTTTTCAGCACAGAGATTGGGGGGCTGCCGAGGACAGCCGCAAAAAGGACTCCACCCAAAGCTGGAGACAGCCCACATGTCCCTCGACAAGTGACTGGCTGAACAAACTGGTGCATTCAGACAGAATAGAATAGCTGTCCCGGACCACTCTCTGTGTGTGCTTACAGGGCAGCACAGGAAACTTATGAGTGGTTTCTTCTCATCCTTCCTTCTCTCATGTTATCCTTGTCCAGAATTTTTGTTTACCTTCTGATGTTGTTACTCACAAAATTCGTCATTGCCATTAGTGCTGATTTGATTTATAAGCAATATATCAATAAATTACTGACATATTGACATATTCTTGGTTCAAAATTCTGGAATCTAGACAAAGATATGAAATATTGTTTAAAATGTGAAAATGAATGAAAAATACAATGAGAAAGTTTAATATTTTATTAGATTCTGGAGAAGATAATAAAAGAAATTGGTAGAGATGATATTCAAAGATATATATGTGAAGATTTTCCTGAGTAGATGAATCTTTCAAATTCAGGAACCTGTCTCTTTCATCAGGCTGTTTGAAAAATGTTTCTTTATAGTTTGGCAGCTGCCTAGTAATGTGCTTACTGTAAAAGGAAGGAGAAAGATGTTCCATGCAAATAGTTGTGCTTGCTATTGCTGCATTATTTAGGGATTTAAAAATTTTTGTTGTTGGCCGGGCGCGGTGGCTCAAGCCTGTAATCCCAGCACTTTGGGAGGCCGAGACGGGCGGATCACGAGGTCAGGAGATCGAGACCATCCTGGCTAACATGGTGAAACCCCGTCTCTACTAAAAAATACAAAAAAACTAGCCGGATGAGGTGGCGGGCACCTGTAGTCCCAGCTACTCGGGAGGCTGAGGCAGGAGAATGGCCTGAATCCGGGAGGCGGAACTTGCAGTGAGCTGAGATCCGGCCACTGCACTCCAGCCTGGGTGACAGAGCAAGATTCCGTCTCAAAAAAAAAAAAAAAAAAAATTTGTTGTTATTTGTTGTTGCTGTTGTTCTGTAGAGATGCCTTAAATCTCAGGTAGCGTGCGAATTTAAACTGTGCTGCTTTGTTAGGTAATATAGGATTTGTCTTGAAATGAACATGGAATCAAAAAACAAAGTGCTTTTTTCTTCTTCTTTTAGAATTGTTCCCAATAATGAAAATTTTGACCCATAACATTCACCTGTTCATTTTATTATCCTTCAGATACATCTATTTTTATGCTGCTATATTAAAAAAACACTGTAGCCATGATGAATTCTTCCCTGCCCTCACATTTCTCTCTCTGTCTCTTTCACACACACACACGCGTGCGTGCACACATACACATGCACACGCACACAATAACTTTGGTTGTCTGCATTAGTTTCTCCTTGTGTCAAACACCATTTACCTATTTATTTTTTCTGGAAGGCTTGACTACACTGATCATGGATTATACACTTCCTGCAACTAGTATGGTCTATGGCAAACTGATTACAAGTAATAATCACATGGTATTCTATATATACCACAGCACAGGGATAAAGCACAGCCAAATAATTTATTAGAAACACAAGCAAATCTGGCATTAGCTTCCCTCTAATTGATGATAGTTAGACAAACTATTTTAACATAATTCGTAATTATTCAGGTACAGGTACAAGGCATGTTGAAACAAGTTACTTGCATTCTAAGTTTCTCTATGTGGAAAGTTTTACTGGAGAGCTATATATATATGTATATATATGTATGTATATATAGAGAGTAAGAGAAAGAGAAGGGGGGAGAGGAAATGTTTCTGGTGCAATAGTATCATAAATTGAATACTAATTTTAGATCATTTTGCATTTGCTCAATGAGCAACAACTGAGCATGCTTGGTTTGCAAATTCAAAAGCATCTCAGCAGAGATCATTTTTCATTTTTTGTCTCTAAACTGATTTAATGCTACCTAATAAACACCTGTACTTCCCTTTAGTCAATCTGTTTGTTCATTTCTTTAATGTGGTGATGTCAAACCTGTACAAACATAAATTACGCAGTTCATTTCCCTACTAGATTTGCCCTTCTACCTTCTGTGTAAAGTCATCATTTTCAAGAATGCTAAGCATGTAAAATTGGGGACCACCTGTACTTTTGGAGGGTCACTTTAGTAGAACAACACTGGCACCTAGTGGCACGTGTTATGAAGGGAAATGCCTCCCAAAGACAGGCCATGCAGGAGTACAAATCTCCATGGATTTACCAACTGGTCCTCAAGCCTTGGGTTTGCTGGTCCATAATAACATGCATTTTAATTGCACAAGTCACAGGGCTCCAGTTCTCAAAAATAGTATGAAGGAAAAAAAAAAAACACTGTGCTACCTTTTGAGACTACAACTACTAGTTTATAATATTTTGCAGTGTAATTGATTACAGGAAATAAACTAATGACTTAATCAATGGACAATATCATATAGCCCAATGTTTTTGAGTAGATATTATAAGGAAAGAATTTTAAAAACCTACAATTTTTTCAAGTCCTAGAGGAATTTAGAACCTAATCAAGGTGATTAGATGTTTATTTTTCAATTCATACATCCCAAAATATGTATGGATCCCTTCCATGGGTTCTATTTGAGGTACTGTGGGTAAAGAAATAGGGCAAGCTCCCAGTCTTCCAGGGGAGATCAATCAAACAGCCAATTATCTTATCTGCCCCATAGATGTAAAGGAATAAATATGGGTGAGAATTATAGAAACAAATATATATATATTTTTAGATGGAGTCTAACTCTGTTGCCTGGGCTGGAGTGCAATGGTGCAATCTTGGCTCACTGCAACCTCCGCCTCCAGGTTCAAGCAATTCTCCTGCCTCAGCCTCCTGAGTAGCCGGGATTACAGGAGCCCGCCTCCATGCCCGGCTAATTTTTTGTATTTTTAGTAGATACGGGGTTTCATCATGTTGACCAGGCTGGTCTCCAACTCCTGACATCAGGTGATCCACCCGCCTCGGCCTTGCAAAGTGCTGGGGTTACAGGTGTGAGCCACTGCGACTGGCAGGAAACAAATCTTTTACAGTGAAAGAGGAGAAGACTCTTGGCTGAGGAACACAGAAGTTTTCAGAAACTCGCATTAACTCAATTGGGTCTTGAATGATGGTCATAACTGGGCTAAGCAGACATGAGAAGGAAGGAGGAGGAACTTTTTGATGGCTGATGTGCCCTAATCACAGCCTGAGTCGGGAACCTTGGGGTGTATATAAAAAGGGTCCCAAGTAGTTTTTATAGAAACGTGAGTCACAGGAAAGGATTCAGAGGCACCATGCTGGACATGCAACTGGATGGACTGTAGGAAAGGCACTGGCTGAGTGCTTAGGGGAGGGAGAGGTGGCAGCCACCTCAGGGGTGGGCACTTGGGAATCCTCACAAGTCCTTTGACCTCTCTGTGGCCTTCAGCACACTTTTTCCAGTACCCTCATCCCTCCACTCATCAGGTCATGGCTTTCTTCTGTAAGCCAAGGGCAACGTGGCCACTTACTTGGAATTGTTCTGAGTAACAGCAATTTCAAACATCTGTCTTGTTATCAAATTATGTAAATAAAACTCCCATTAAAAGAAAAAAAAATCATCCTGAGTAGAATTTTGTTTGTGTTTTGAGGTCCATGTGGCATAATAAAATTGTTTTCTAGAATGATCAATCTAGCTCCAGGAAGCAGAATGGAGTGGGGGGTGAAAGACTGTCACCCAAGAACAGTCAACTCCTTCAGGCCAAAGGCTCCAAGCATCCCAAGCATTGTCACTGGACAGTGGAGAATGGACCAAAGGGAGGCAGCAGGGGCTGGCTTGAAGATACACTGGACACTGAGTGTTAGTGTTCGTGGGGGCTGGGGACACATTGGGAACAGAAGGAAAACCATTTCCTTCAAATAAATGGAAAAGAGAGGAAGAGCAAACCTGAAGAGAAGGCAAACATGCTGAAGGAATGATGTCTAGCGCGAGGTTCACTGTGGTGCTGTGTGTGGTGGGACAGGTGCTCACTCTGTGGCTGGAACGGGGCTAAGCCTTCCCAGGCAGGCTGTTAGTGGCGAGGCGCGGCTCCAGCCATCCACACTAAAGAGTGTGGAATGTCGAGACAGGGTCTTGGACCGCATGCACCAAAGGGAGAGATGCATCTCCAGCCTTCTGAGAGAGTGGCAACAGCATAGGCCGAGTTGCACAGTGAGGAAGGACAGAAGCAGGTCCCTGGCCCTGTCCTGGAAACCACTTGGGGATGTGTTGGGGAAGCCAGGACAATGTTCCTCATGCTCCTTTTGCCTTAACCCAGGGGTACTTGCCCATGGTGTTCACCAGGGGCTCTGGAAAACAAGAGGCAGGCTCATTCTCAGGGTGATGGGGAAGGGTGATCATGGAGGGGGTAGAGACAGAGCTCTGGCACCGGCTTCTGATTGCAGATGTGAGAGCTCTAGGGTGACTCAGTGTCTTATGCTGCAGCATGGGGTAAATTTCATTTTTGTGATGGCCTCCAGCACAGATAACTACAGAGGCCACTGCAGGGAAAGCAATGCCAGAAAACACAAGAAAGGGGCAAGCGGGTGGCTTCCAGGGCAGGCGCTGTGACTGCCTCTGAGCATAGCTGTTTCCAGGGAGTGGGTCTCCTGCATCCACGGGGGTGCACCTGGCAAGACCCCTAGCAAGTTTGCGTGGTCACAGAGATGGTTTGACGGGTGATGACATTGCCCTGTTAGTGATCAGCCTACGCACATGCACACACACACCACCAATGGGATTTGTCAATTTTTGACTTTTCCTTAATTCCATTATCTATTATAATGAACAGTCCTTTCCTGACTTATGTTTTATGAACATCCCTCAGTCAGTTCTGTGGAGAAGGAATTGCAGTGGGATAAATATGTATCAGAAAAGCCACCTGGCAGACCAGTGTGACATTTCAAATTCGAATGAGGCAGTTCAGGGCAGGGCAGCAGCATGGGAGATATAGATTCTGAGCATATTCAAAAGTGTTTTGGAGGCAGAAAGAGTGTCTTGTAGAAATCAGGAGGCCAGATGATTATGGGAAGCATTGTAGGTTTGTTGAGCTCTCCCGAGTGAGATTTGAGGCTGGGAATGGGTAACTTGCTGTTAACACATAGGTCACTTGTGTAAGTTTCTTGGCATTATTCCACTGCTTGGATTCTGTCACAGGGAAAGCACAGTAGTGGGCTGTCATCTTGCAATGGCAGCAATTGATTGCAATAGAGTGCACATATTAACACTAACTACAAAACTGAATAGTGTGATGGATATATAGCCTAGTACATTGCCCTCTGTCCATCTTACAGAGGGCATTGGTGGCCCTTCAGGGGGGCTATGAATTTGTGGGTGAATGAATGATACAAATCTAAGTAAAGAAATAATGAAAAGGCTCTTTCCTCACACCAGTAAAGATAATTCTCACTGAAATTTGAAATCATTAAATGTCACCTTCTCAGAAAACTATGGTTGAACTTAATCTTATCCTTGGTGAAGAAGGACAATGACAACACAATAAAACTCATGTATTTCCAGTCTGCTGTGAGGCTGAATAAGTACTATCATGTCTCCACTGAAAAGTTTGCACAAGAGTTTTGCACATAAGGTAATTAGCCAATTTCTGCATTTTGTGAAGTTGTCCTTAGCTTAACAATACATTTACAAGGAAGAAGGTTCTGTATATTCATTGGTTTTCTCTATCCCAAATTTCCACACCTGGGTTGAAATAGCAGGTAGCAATAGGTGTTGATATGCAGACTTGTTCCCAAGAATCTTTTGTGGCCTGAATTGCTGAAGGGGCTAAAACAGCTGTCCAGTGAGTGCTGCCTGGGCCAAGCAAGGGAGGCTCACCCTTCCAGTTCTCAAGCAACCCTTTGAGAGAGTCCAGGGCTCCCTTACCTGGATGAGCTTTACGCTCTCCCTTTAGCATATGGACCATTTACTTCTTTTTCTACACATGCAAAATTTATGTATTCATAAATACTAGTTTATTCTTTTGTAAAATGCATGTAGTGAGCCTAAAGATCACCAAAGTCTACTGCAGAAACCTTAACAGACAGCCCTCCATGGAGCCTTTGTTTAAATATCTCTCCTTGAAGTGAACTCATTACTTCACAGCACAGACCATTCTGTTGCCAAGAAGTCAATGCTGCTAGCAAGTCACCTCTTGTGAGTGTAACATCTGTCTGTGTGATAATCCCACAGTCCTGGCTTAACTTCCTAGGCCCCGCTGAGTAGTTTGTTTTGCATCATAGAGCACTTCAGAATAGGAAAGACATTCAATAGCAACAAATAAACACATTAAAGCATGTTTTCTGTGAAAGCGTCCACTAAATGCATCTGTTCTTCAGAATAAAAATATTTACTGTTTCTCCTAGGTGATTTCCTTGGGACCCAGAGTTATTCAGTTCAGATAACTACTTCTTAGGCTACCACAGTCAGAAACTCAAGTGTCGACAGGCAAAGACTAGTAGGAAAGGCCTGAGTAAAACCTGTAATTATAGGACAAATGTATAGGGAGAATGACCTGCTATCTGACTTACCAATAACTCAGGGTCTGCAACGTACCTGGAGAAAAAGTGAAAACTTTAGTCAAACGCGCAGAGGAAGTTGGCATCGGCACGTGGAGGGGCAGGAAAGTTTAACATCGTAGAGATTCACTCACTTTGTCGGGATCAGGCTTATTTTCCAAAGACAGCTGTGTCCAGTGGGTGGGAGGCCACAGCCTGGAGTCAGGCCAGTCCATGGCAAATTTCCTGAGAGTGCGTAAAATTGGCTAAATCGTAGAGAAAGTGTTGTCTCATCAGCTTCTAGAAGGTTCCTCATTCTCATTTTGCAGGTAGTGAGACTAAGTGACGCTACTACAGTCTTTTCACTTTAGTTTCCTTATCTATAAAGTTTTTAAAACTAAAAATAATAAAATCAATAATTTTAAAATAATTTGTTTTCTTCTTACCTGTAGCCTAGCCCCTCGCTTTCATCAGTGGTGATGTGGATGTTATCCCACCTCCTATTGCAGTGGTTCTGATTTGAATCCACACTTCAGACACTGGGCTCAGGAATGTCATGCCTCAGGCTTCCACTTCCTCCCTGGCCTGAGCCAGCCATTATGGTACAGCCTGTGGTCAGTGGCCATTCCATGCCAGACTGAGCCCTGAGAGAGAGATTGGACTGGCCCCATCTCCAACTCTAATCTGAAATGGGTGTTTGTTAAAGGAAGATAGGAATAGATGAGCAAAAAGCAGCAGCTAGACTTAAAGTCAGTTAATGAAAGACAATAAAAAGGGATATTTGGTAAAATTAATAGATTAGAAGAAAACAAATTCCCTCAAAAATCTTCCACTGTAAGTTGTAGGGGGTCTGCCATGGCCCTCCTGCATGCCTGCACGCCTTCTTGAATGAGCCCAAATCACGAGCGCTTGTCTGTTCCCTTACCTAGACCACTTCACAGAGTTGTTTCTGTAGCTGGCAGTTTTGAGCACTGAGAGATCACCAGGCAAGACTGCATCCCTTGGCCAGGTGCTGCACCTACTCTCCCCAGAACAAAGAAGACATGTTCACCACTCACTGTCAAAGCAGCAGCTTCCCTAAGCTCAGGGTACCCAACTGCAGGGAAACCTGCATCCCCTGGAGCCCCAAGTTTCCCCCGGGGTGTGTGGGGACGGGGGCCCATGTGAACACGCTGATGTTCCTGCTGTGAGGAAGAAAGTTCTGTGTCTGAACCAGGAGGCTTACAGCTTGTGTCAGCATCAGTGAACTTGTGAGCTTGTGGAGTTATTCTGAGGAAAGTTCTGTTTCTCTCTCTCCCCCATACCACAAATGTTAACAGGTAAAAAGTCCCATAATTTTGGTGATGAGAATAGGATACTGACAGAGACACAGCTTTCTGGAAGGTAAAGGACACAGGATCTGCAGGCCAGTTAATGGGATTTGAGAGAAGTCTGGGGAAATGATAGGAGACGTCTTGGCCAAATCATATGATCCACTGGGCATTAAAAGGTTTAGCTATCCTCCATATCATTAAGGCGGGTAAAAATTCCACAACCCAGCTTTCTCATTTTACCAATGAATTAACTGAAAGTATAAAAAAAGCTTTACCTATTTCACTTCTATTTAAGAGTGTAGCATTTTCATTGCAAAATCTACCTACATTTGGAATGTGATACATATATGTAATAAAACAATTAAGTAATTATTGAATTAAATAATAATATTTATTGCTTCTATTTATACTATGTTCTGCTCTATTTTTTCCTTTTTAGATATCAATTATATTATATTTATGTTTTGGAAAATACAAGAAAGCAAAAACAGAAACATTAAATTACCCCAAATACCATCAATCCTTAAAATTATACAGATTAGCTATTGAAAGCTCTTTGTCTGTACTTCCGTATTCTACTCCCAAGTGTAAGTTTCTATTAATAGTTGGATATATATACTTCTAGATACTTTCTCTTTCTCTATCCCTTTCTCTTTTTCCTTCTTTGTCCTTGTCTCTGTCTTTCTCCTCCCTCATTTATGTTTTGACTTGAAAATAGTAAGATCTTTTATTATTTAAGTTACCTTTTAAAATTAGTGATACCTTATGTGCAACCTTCTCTAAGTATCTGTAGATCTAATCTTTCATTTAGTGGCTGCATGTTATGTCATTTAACTAATGACATGTATCAGAGTTTATCACACCGCTATTGTCAGTTGAAAAATCTATTGCAATAGGTAAAGAATGGAACTCATTTCTGTTATTAGTAAAGCTGTGTATCTTATGTATTTAATGAGTCATTTACATATTTTTCCTATGAAATGCTGATTTACTTCATTCCTATTTTCAACTGAGTTTTGTGCCAGTCAAGACAGGTTAGAACATGCTGCTGCTGCAGTAACCAACAATCCCAAATTCACTGTAGGTTAATGTAATATTTTGTTTTTTATTAACATCTATTCATATTTCATTGTCCAAAGTAACTTGCACATCCATACCTGTATATAAAAAGTGAAAAACAAAGGAAGTCCTACTTAAAACCTGGAAAATTGAAAATTGAAAAGGTAAAGTAAGAAATGATTATCACAGGATTTTTGCCTTTGTAATTTGATTTTAGATACATGAATCTTTGTTATATGCATTATACATGTGTGTCTGTGTGTACACATTGTGTGTGTATCCATGTGTGCATACTCAATTGCAAAAATTGTCTGTCCCTTATCTTAACTTTCTTTATATTGGTAATGTTAATCTTTTTACAACTTAAAAGTTTTACCTCCTAATTCCTGTTTAGGAAGGCTGTTGCGTTCATAAGCTTTCAAATGGTTCTCTTACACGTTCTTTAATTTTTAGTTGAGCTTATACTTTGTCTAATGAAATACATTGTTGAATCCTATGTCATAAAGAAAAAGCAACTTTTAGTCATATGTATAGTAAAAACGTTGCGACTTATTGATTCAGTAATCTCTTCCATTTTACCTGATTTGGAATACCACCTTTATTATATACTTATTCCTATATTACTGCACCTGTTTCTGGATTCCTTGTGTGGTTGCTTCTGTGTCAAAACATAATGATATAAATTTCTGCATCAAAAACATAATGACTCTACAGTAAGTGCTAACATCTGGTCTGGCAAGTATCCTTTCATAATTATTTATTTTCACTCAATTAGTTTTGCACATTAATTTTTCATTTGAACTTCAGATTAAGTCACTTAATTTAAAAGATGAGTGCTTTTGGAACTTGGAATAAATCAAACTTATTTATAACTTGGAAAATTACCAATTTATGAGACATAACATCTTATTCAAAGAGGCGTTTTTATTTAAAAAGGGTTTGCCCTTTTTAAAGGGTTTGCCATACCCTTTAGCAATATAGATATTGATACAGATGTATAGATTTCACATAATAGATTTACCTGAGAAATGTTATTCCTAAGGTGATTAGCCTTTGGCAGTTCACGCCGTTGTTTTCAGTCCTTTGTGCAGGAACAGAGAGGCAGAGGAGCTAAACAGAGAGAAACGTCATGCTTGAGAAGCCGTGCTCTGAAAGAATGCTAAATAACGTCAGCATGGGACCCTGAGATTGTGATTCCTGCCATCAACAGAAAGGATCTGTGAGGCTGATGTCAGGCTCAAGGGAGGGATCTGTGGGCCTCAGAAACAGGGAGCATTGCTCAGGGTGGACATGTAGATTTATGGGCAGTTAGAATGGGTCAAAGATTTATGAGTCTTTAGAATGGAAATGATGCACATGGTCTTTGAGATGGAGGCATAAAGAGGAAATAAAAGCTTCACAACCCATAGATGCCAGACCAGCAAAAGAGAGACAGAAGATAGGTGAGGAAGAGAATATCACTGGCACAAGACTGCAGACTATTTCAGATAAGACATCGTAACTGGGTTTCAGGGACATTGACTTGACTGATAAGGAGGACAGGAAGAAGCCAGGAGGAGTGTTTGTCATTGAAAAGTTACTGCTGCCCTTTGGTGGGGGGAGCTTCTGAGGTGCTAGAAGACAGGAAGGGCTGAGAGGTGCTGTGGAAGTCAAGGGCCACACATTGGAGGAACTTGGAACCCTGTGAGGGGGCACGTGGACACTAGCGGTAGGGCAGTCCTGACAGCAGCAGCAGCAGCCAAGCCAAGGGAAGACCTGGGCCCTGAAAGGACCTTGGGGAAGTAGAAACAGAACAGGTGGAGGGAGGTGCAGGAGTGCAAAAGGGCATCCTCAGGCAGGAAGCAGAGGTCACAGGAAGTGCTCTTCCTGGCCCAGGGCATACTGGTGGATGTGAAGTTCACAAAACAGTTTGCCATCATCTTACAAAGGACAGTCACAGCTCTGCATGTTTTTTTGTGAGCAACTTAAACTTGCACTTCAACATTTGAAATTAAGTTTCAAAGCAAGTGAGTGGTCAGAATTGGGACTTGCTTGTCCACGTCTTGCATGTCGATGATTTAGAAAAACACATTAGCACGAGGTAGATAGCATTTTTCATCCTTCAAATCTATATACATAAGTAAAATGTTAGTCCATGCAATTATTAGATTGTTGGGTTTTTAAAATTTTCCTTCTTTTTCTTTGGAGACTGCCTCACTCTGTCACCCACGCTGGAATGTAGTGGTGTGATCACGGCTTACTGCAGCCTCCAACTCCTGGGCTTAGGTGATACTTCCACCTTAGCCTCTTGAGTATCTGGGATTACAGATGCCAACATGCCCAGCTGATTTTTGTAGTTTTTTGTACAAGACGGGGTTTTGCAGTGTTGCCTAGGCTGGTCTCTAACTCCTGGGCTCAAGTGATCTGCCCACCTCCACCTCCCAAAGTGCTGGGATTACAGGCGTGAACCACCGCACCCAGCCTTGTGTACTGTTGTTAAGAGGGCGGTTGAATTCATCTCTGCATCAGCAGCAAGATTCTTCCCATTTGTCACTAAATTTACAATCAGGAGAGTAATAAGGCTCCAGTTTGAATTATAATGCGTCCCTAGTCAAACTGTTCTAAGCATCTTTTAAGATTTGAAAAAGAAATGTTTGTGTGTAACATCTCAAACCCACACCCTATTACCATGAGGGATATGTTAATGCCCCACCTTTTTCTTGGGAAGAGTGAGATTCTGGCAAAATAGCTTGCCCATGACTGTGCCAGGCAGGTGGCAGCAAGCAGAGTGTTCGTATGTATTTAAAAAGTAGGCTCAGGTCTTGTTGAAACAGTAAAACACAACATAACAAAGCATTTAATAAAGTACAAGCTTATTTTTCTCTCTTGTAAAAGCCCCAGTTAGTTTCAACTCTGCTCTGCAAACAGCATCCTCTGCTGTGATGCCTCAGGGCATCCACACCTCCCAACTGCAGGGAGCAGAAGTGTGTATGGGGGGTGCCGTTCATGCTCTTTCCTCTTAAAAGTGTGGTTTAGGTGCTACACCCATCACTCGCACTTGTGCCTCAGTGGCCAGAATGTAGCAGCAGGACTGCATAGTTGGCCGGTCAGTAGAATCTTATGCACAGCTAAAATTGTGATCCCCATCTAAAAAGGGCAAAGAATGGGTACTGGGGGACAACTAGAAATTTTGATTGCATCTTTATAAAGTACACGAATGAAAGTTCCCTAATAGCAGGGACATGTAAATAGTTTATGTTTTCACTGCACTTCTAGTACAAACCACAATGCCAAAATTATACATTTTAAATGAATAAATAAATGAAATAAAAATAGACAGAGGTTATAGCACAGCCTTAACTCCTATACCCTGCTGCTTAGGGAGGTGTCTAGGTCATGAGAGCGGAGCCTTCAGGATGGGATTCCTTCCCTTATAAACGAGATTACAGAGAGTTCCCTCACCCTCCTTCTGCTGTATGAGGACACAGTGAGAAGGTGGCTGTCTACAAACCTAAAAGAGCACCCTCGTATGAACGTGACCATGCTGACACCTTGACCTTGGACTTCCATCCTCCAGAACTACGAGAAATAAATGTCTGCTGTTTGTAACCCACCTAGTCTATGGTAATTTGTTATAGCAACCCAAGCTAAGACAATAATTTTCCTAGTTTCTCTCTGAGGCTGTCCTTGTCTATCTGGGATTAGGCATGTCTATATATTATAGGCCTAGTCCCAGAGAGAAACTAGGAAAACTGTTGTCTTGGCTTGGGCTGCTATAACAAATTACCATAGACTAGGTGGGTTATAAACAGCAGACATTATTTCTTGTAGTTCTGGAGGCTGGAAGTCCAAGATCAAGGTGCCAGCATGATCATGTTCAGATGAGGGTGCTCTTTTGGGTTTACAGACAGCCACCTCCTCACTGCGTCTCATATGGCAGAAGGAGGGTGAGGGAGATCTCTGAGACCTCGTTTATAGGGGCATGAATCCCATCCTAAAGCCTTCAATCTCACGATCTAATCACCTCCCTAATCAGCAGAGTATAGGAGTTAAGATTGTGCCATTGCTAAACAAGACAATAGTTTTCCTAGCTTCTCTCTGGGACTCATGTGAGGCATATCTTTCTGACATGGTGCTTTTCTAAAGACATGCACATCTGTCTGCATGTGTCCCATGCTGTGCATTTTCTGCTCAGAAATCATGAATTCCATTACAATGTGTCCATCAAATGAGTAGATTTGGAAAATGTACCCTGGGGAGACTAACTAGAAAAAATGGAACTGTTTAATTTTCTCTTTAATTTGATGCACACTTATTCTAAAGCTATTTAGCTTATAGTGAGGAGAATGAAAGCTTGAAAGTGAGGTAATCATCAGTGCTGCATTTACAGACTCAGCATCCAAAGACAGCAACCAAAAAAAGACAGGAAGAGAAAGAATTTCTAATGTTTACTCTCCTCAATTCAGATAAAATTATGGGATTATTTACAAAATAAAACGATAAAGGACTCTGAACTCCTTGGGCCATGTCCAGCAGTTCTTTGTTTGTTTTAGTGGAAAGCAAAGCAGAGCCCCGGTTTGTGCCATGGGGAACAGGCTCATTGACACCCTTTGTCCTTTGACTTTTGCCCTGAACCTTCAATGTGCATGGGTAATAAAGCCAAGAGCCCAGCCTAAGGTTCACCCAGCTCAGCATGCCTGGGGTCTTCAGTCACACCATTCCTCCTCAATGCCCTGCCAGGAGTTCCTATGGTCACCTGTAGCCATGTCACCTGGGGATTCTTCCTGCTGTCATCATTCTCTCACAAGAGCTTGCTTTGCTTGTCATCTTCATGGACATAATAGTGCCTCAGCTCTGTGTCACCCATTACTGGTTCCACTGTATTTATTATGCATCCACAAGGACAGGGTGCCTCGAAGCCCTCATTACTGTGTCCTTTTGCCATCTTTATCCCACTTTCCTCTAATCAGAGAGAATGTCTTTAAAAAAATAGTTCGCCACCAGTGGCCTTGTCTCATTATTCACTTTTGAGTCTTGAAATGAGGCTTCTCCCTCCACCACTCCGCTCAGTTGATAAAGCAGTGGCAGGTTTTGAGAGGTTTGTCTCCAATTTTGAAGGAAGTTCTTCTATGGGAAATATGCTAGCAAACAGTATTGCATGCTACAGAGAAATCTTTTTGTGAAAGGAAGAGTCAATCAACGAAGCAAACTTCATTGTTGTCTTACTTTAAGCAACTGCCACAGCCACCCCAACCTTCAGCAACCGCCACCTTGATCAGCAGCCCTCAATATTGATGCAAGACCTTCCACAGCAAAAACACTGCAACTCCCAGAAGGCTCAGATGATTGTATGCATTGTTTAGCAATAAAGTATTTTTAAATTAAGGCACGTACTTTTTTTTAGGTACAATGTTATAGCATACAATATACTACGTGATAATTTAAATATAACTTTTATATGCACTGGGAAACAAAAAATATTGTTTGATTTATTTTATTGGTCTCATACCAAACCCACAATATCTCAGGCATGTCTATATAGTATTGTTTCAATTTTTGTGCGGTACAATTGTTCGGATTTAGACAAGTGTATGATGCCATTTATCTTCTATTACAGGATCATGCAGAATATTTGCACCTCTCCACAAATCTCTTGTGCTTCACCGATTCATCCTTTCTTCCCTCCACCAAAACGCTAGCAACCACTAATCTTTCTAATGCCTCCAGAGTTTTGCTTTTTCCAGAATGTCATATAGTTGGAATCATGCAGTATATAGCTTTTTCACACTGGTATATCTCACTTAGTAATATGCTTTCAAATATCCTTGATATCTTTCCATATTTAATGGAATATTATTGCTGAATAGTATTCCATTGTCTGAGGATACCATGCGTTGTCCACTTGCCTACTGAAGGATCTCTTGGTTGCTTCCAAGTTTGGGCAATTATGAATAAAGCTGCTGTAAACATTAGAGTGCAGACTTTTGTGTGGACATAAGTTTTCAACTCATTTGGATAAATACCAGGGAGCACTATTGCTGGATTGTATGTTAAATTTTTCAAGAAATGGATATACTGTCTTCCAAAGCAGCTGTACCATTTTGCAATTCCATCAGCAGTGAATGAGAAGTTTATCCACATCCTCACCAGACTTGGATATTGCTAGTATCTTTGATTTTAGCCATTCTAATAGGTGTGTAATGGTATCTCATTGTTGTTTTAATTTGAAATTTCCCAATGACATATGATGTTAAATATATTTTCCTATGCTACCCGAATATCTTTGGTGAAGCGTCTGTTCAAATCTTTTGCCTATATTCTAATTGGGTTATTTGTTTCCTTATTGCTGAGTTTTAAGACTTCTTTGTATATTTTGAATATAAGTCCTGTATCAGATATGTGTTTTGCAAATATTAGCTCTTGGTCTGTGACTTATCTTTTCATTCTCTAAACAGCATCTTTGCATAGCCTTTTTAATTTTAATAGTCAAGTTCATCAATTTTTCTTTCAGCAGTTGTTCTTTTGTGTTGTATCTAAAAAGTCATTTACAACCTCAGGTCACCTAGTTTTTCACCTATCTTATCTTCTTGAAGTTTTATAGTTTATATTCATATATTGTTTATATATTTATTTTTTATATATATATAAAATATGTATATATATGTGTGTATATATACACAATTTATTTTAGTTACTTTTGTGAAAAATGTAAGGTCAGTATCCAATTTGTTTCTTTCTTTCATTCTTTGTTTTTTCTTTTTAGAGATGGAGGTCTTGCTGTATTGCCCAGTCTGGTCTCAAATTCCGACCTCAGGCATTCCTCCTGCCTTGACCTTCCAACATGCTGGGATTACAGGTGTGAGCCACTGCACAAAGCCTTTCTTTCTTTCTTTCTTTCTTTCTTTCTTTCTTTCTTTCTTTCTTTCTTTCTTTCTTTCTTTCTTTCTTTCTTTCTTTCTTTCTTTCTTTCTTTCTTTCTCTTTTTCTTTACTTTTCTTCTTTTCTCTTTTCTTTCTTTTCTTCTTTTCTCTTTTCTTTCTTCCTTCCTTCGTTTCTCTCTAACACGTAGATGTCTAGTTTTTTAGCATGTTTTTTCAAAAGAGAAAAAAATTTTACTTTAAAATTTTCATTTTGAAAAATTGGATTTATTTGTTACAATAATAATTTGTTATATATGTATCCCATCCAGCTTCTCTTAATGTTAACAACACACATAGTTGTATCCAATTATCACAACTAGAAAATTGAAACTGATATAATACTATTAGCTGAGTTGCAGATTTTGTTAGAATTCCAGCACTTTTCTCACTAATGTCCCTTTTCTTTTTCGTGATTCAATTCAGTTTTCAACAATGCATTTGGTCATTAGGTTTCTTAGTCTCTCCCATCTGGATCAGCTCCTGTATTTATTTATTTATTTTTCTTGTCTTATATAACCTTGGAGACTTTTGGAGAGTACAGTTTCATTATTTTGACACTCAGTTTGGGTTCATCTGCTGTGTCTTCATGATTAGACTAAGATATGAATTTTTGACAGGGATACCATAGCAATGATGTGCCCTTCTCAGCACACCATGTTAGGTGGTGTGATGTTTACATTTCATTACTGATGTTCACATCGATCACTTAGTTAAGAGGGTATCTGCCAGGCCACCTCATGGTAAAGTCATTATATTTCCTCTTATAGTTAGTAAATACTTGGGAGAATGTATGTTGAGACCACATTAATATCCCATTTCCTCTGAAAATTTTACCCACTAATTTTAGCATCTATTAGTGAATTTTGTCTACCACAGTAGTGTTTGCTTCCTGGTGATTTTTCATATACCTCATAAATTCTATGTTTATTAATTGAATTACTTTGTAAGAACGAATTATCCTCTCAATTTATTAATTCAATTACATATCACTATGTACTTATGAAAACATATTTTATTCTTTGGATTATAGTTCAATTCTATTTTTATTTACTCTGTGGCTCCAATTGTTCCTGCGTTAGCCACTGGGAGCTCTTTCAGGTTGGCTCCTATGTCCTTCCAACATATTCCTTTTTTCGTTTTTTTTGTTTTTGAGCACTTCTTTAATTGCCGGTACCAGGAGATGCTTTGGGTTCATCTTATATTTCTTCTACCTGAGTGCTGAAATCACTACTTTTTAAAAGAGTCCTGGTTTCTTTTGTTAGAGAGTGGTATTTAGAAATCAAGATCTGGGTGCTGGGTGTGCTCATTCTTATCAGGCCATTGTTGCTTCACGGTCCTTTTTATGGACAGAGCTAAGAAATATGTATATGTATACTAAACCATGCATACTCATATCTGTTTTTCTACCATATCTATATAAATGTATTTTTACTGGTATTTTTACTGAAAGTCTACGAGTTCATAATTACATCTCTGACTCCAATTCAATATCACAAGCTTCATTCCAGCCTCCTCTTTCCTGATTTGTTGCTTCTCCTCTTACAATGAGAATCCTGTCTCTCATTATCTATGATATATTTACTTATTTAGTCAACTCTTGTATACATGGAAAGTGGTTTCAGACTTGCTAATGCATTGCCATATGAGAAAAATGTATACTAACTGGAGTACAATGTTAGCCTACAGTTATTTTTTGCTCTTTATCTTAGAATATCTACTCAAAATACTTTTTTCCAGAGTTACTTAGGTCAGTTCTTTCCCTCCCACCCCTTACCTCTTTCAATGTGATTTTGCTATTTATTTGTAATCTAGTTTGGTTCATTTATTACTGTTTATATTTCAGTTGGGGTTCACCCCTCATCCTTGTTAATTTTAATTGTTTTGTGGGAGTATGTGAAACATTACTATGATTTTAAAAGTCAATGTTACAAAAAAGCAGTATAGGCAGAGAGGTTCCACTCCCTCCTCCTCCTCCCTCCTACCCTATTTTCAGTCTGTGTTTCTTTCACCTCTTCTTTACCCTCTCCCCCATAGATCTTTTTCTTTGGTTTATTGCGTGAACTGCATGTATTCATTTGCACAAATAAGCTTTTGCATGTTTATTATTATATCCCCTTTCTTTATATAGGAAAAGAATTTTAAAGAATATATGAAATAAAAATGAAGAAACTGTTCTTTATTTGGCTATCTACACACCATAAATAAATTTAAAAGAAAAGATTTTTGCAATCTTTATAATAAAAAATGTTTGAATCATAGTGGATTGGTGTCTACTAACTACATGTTTGTGTTTATATTCATATTTACATTTAAAACTCAAAGAAGACAAGCATATTAATAGAAAGAAAAAATGGCAAAAACTGCAGACTTCAGTTATCAGGATTCAGTGAAAGCTGACTGCGCTACAGCCTGGTTAAGGGACATATAAGACTTTTCCTCCCTGGAAGCCATGATTATTTTAAGACACTATTATTTTAAGGAAAGTAATATGACATCATATTGCTGGAAAACAAGAAGACAATCAGCTGTAATCCAAGGAACAACTTTTGGGTGTCAACATGTGGAGATATGAGAGAAGCATATTTCAGTCTGAAGAAACAGCATGAGCTCAGGAAAGCAGGTAGAACGAGATTTTGAGAAACAGCAAACTACCTAGTTTGGCAGCAAAAGGCTGACCTAGAGCCACATTTCTACAAGGCAAATGCATCCCATCATGCAGCTGTCTAACTATCTTAAAAGTCTCCCCATTAAGCTTAAATGTCCAATAATGTGTGAGAGAGCCCAAACCCTTGGCCCCTTTGTGCCTGTTCCTAACTCTTATCTCTGCTCTGCTGCTATTCTTTCTATACCACAGTGATTTTCCTCCAGATCTTCTGATTTAGCACTATCTCTGTGGAATTCCATGCACACTTCTCCCAATACCAAAAATATTACCAAGTCATTTTTGGCAATTCCTGTCCCTCCTTTATAACTGTGGTTCTCCTAACGTGACTTTCAGACCAGCCATATGGGCATCTGGGAACTGTTAGAAGCGCAATTCTCCTACCTCAACCTAGACTTCCTGAATCAGAAACAAACTGTGTCAAGACATTCTCCAGGTGATTCTCATGCACGCTAATGTCTCAGAACTACTGAGGTATGGTATTATATTCACCATTGAACAGCGAAGGCTATTTTTTTTTCCTCGCTCTATCAGAAGGTTTGTATGTTTGAAGCTGTTTGTCTTGTTAACCAAAGCCATCTTAGAACTCTCAGCACAGTTCCTTGCACTGTAAATGAATTTTGAATGAAGACCTCGGTCCGTAAATGTTGGTTATAGACAACTATTAGAGAACTAAATGATAATAATAATAAAAAATGATCACTTCTTGAGCATTTACTATGCACCAGACACTATACTAAAAACTTCATAGGTATAAAATTCATTTATTCCTCACTATAAAATGATAACACAATGAAGTAGGCAGGAATAGCGCATTTAAAAAATGAGCTAGGCTTACAGAGTTTACTTGGCTCAATTAAAATTACAGAGCTTCAGAACAGTGGAGACTACATTCAAACTAAATTCTGCCTGATGCTAACGGATTTGCCATTTCTCTAAACCTCCTTAGAATTAATGATTAATTGTAGACTACTAAAATGTGAAAAGCTGCACCTGGTTTGGCCACATCAAATTTCTCCTAGTGAAGATAACTCTTTGGAATAAAATCTGTAGTGGAATGTTGCTCTAAAACTTACTTTAATCCTGTTGTATTCACTAGTGGCCTTCTCTTATGTAATTCTGTTGATGCACTTCCTCCAGAAAGAGCTTTTTGCTCGGGGAATAAAGTGCCTTAGCCTGGTAAACTTACCTAAAGAAATATCCAGAAAGCAAAATGAATTGACGATTAAGGCTCACTATTAAAACTGAAATATCATACTCATGAGTCAGACTTTTCAGAGCATCAATCCTTTGAAGACTGGGAAGCAGACCCAAAACAGCCTCACCTGTCTGTGGACCTGGATCACCTAGCTGGAGAGAGCCCTCTTGAGGTGTTTTATTCTGCAGCTCTCTAGACAAAGCCTGAGCCTGTGAATCAAAAGGCAGTGTGTGCACTTTTGTGGAAATGTGGAAATCAGCACTTTATTTCTTTTGATGGTTTAATAATATTCTATTGTATGAATACAGTATATTTTGTTTATCGGTTTATCAGTTAATTGACATTTAGGTTGTTTTCACTTTTTGATGACTATGAATAATGCTGTTATAAGTATTCATGTCCAAGTTATTTTGGGAACATATGTTTTTAATTCTCTTGAGTAGAAATTCCAGGAGTGGAATTGCTGAGTCATATGGAAACTTGATGTTTAACTTTTTGAGAAACTGCCAAATTGTTTTCCAAATTGGCTGCACTGTATTACATTCCCACTAGCACTGTATGAGTGTTCCAATTTCTCTCCATCCTCACCAACACTCGTATTTGTCTTTTTGATTATAGCTATCCTAGTGGGTGTAAAGTGATAGCTCATTGTGTTTTGATTTGCATTTGCCTGATGACTATGATATTGAGTATCTTTTCATGTGCTTATTGGCCATTTGTTTATTTTGTTTGGATAAATGTCTATTCAAATCCTCTGCCCATTTTGTTTAGTTGGGCTGTTTATCTTCTTGTTATTGAGTTGTAAGAATTCTTTATTTATTCTGGATACAGGCTCATTATCACATGTGAATTGCAAATATTCTTTCTTAGTCCATAGATTATTTTCATTTTCTTGATAGAGTCCTTTTGTGTGTGTGTGTAGAGGGGAATTATATTTCTGATCTTCTGGGACTTTTTCAGTTTTATTTTATTTTATTTTATTTTATTTATATATTTTTAAATTTAAGTTTTATGGGTACATGGTAGGTGTATATACTTATGGGGTACATGAGATATTTGATATAAGCATGCAATGAGTAATAATTACATCAGGGTTAACGGGGTATACATCACCTCAGCATTTATCCCTTCTTTATGTTACAAACAATCAACTTATACTCTTTTAGTTTTTTTAAATGTACAATAAATTATTGTTAACTTTAGTTACCCTGTTGTGCTATCAAATACTAGACCTTATTCCTTCTATATAACTATATTTTTGTACCCATTAACAATCTCTGCTTCCCCTCTACCCACCCACTATCCTTACCAGCCTTTGGTAACCATTCTTCTACTCTCCTTCTCCATGAGTTCAATTGTTTTAATTTTTTTGGTTCCTAGAAATAAGTAAGAACGAGCTAAGTTTGTATTCCTGTGACTGCCTTATTTCACTTAGCATAATGACCTCCAGTTCTATCAATGTTGTTGCAAATGATAGGGTCTCATTCTTTTTTTATGTCTGAATAGTACTCCATTGTGTATATGTACCACATTTTCTTTATCCATTCACCTGTTGATGGACACTTGGTTGCTTCCAAATTTTGGCTAAATAGTGCTGCAATAAACATGGGAGTGCAAATATCTCTTCAATAATACTGATTCCTTTTCTTTTGAGTATATACCCAACAGTGAGATTGCTGGATTATATGGTAGCTCTATTTTTAATGTTTTGAGGAATCCCTAAATTGTTCTCCATAGTGGTTGTACTAACTTACATTCCCACTAACAGTATATGAGTGTTCTCTTTTCTCCACATCCTTGCCAGCATTTGTTATTGCCTGCATTTTGGATAAAAGCCATTTTAACTGGGGTGAGATGAGACCTCATTATAGCTTTGATTTGCATTTCTCTGATAATCAATGATGCTGAACACCTTTTCATATACCTGCTTGCCATTTGCATGTCTTCTTTTGAGAAATGTCTATTCAGAGCTTTTGCTCATTTTAAAATCAAATTATTAGATTTTTTCCTATTGAGTTGTTTGTGCCCCTTATATATTCTGGTTATTAATCCCTTGTCAGGTGGATAGTTTGCAAATATTTTCTCCCATTTGATGGGTTGTCTCTTCACTTTGTTGATTGTTTCTTTTGCTGTGCAGAAGTTCTTAAACTTGATGTGATCCCATTTGTCCATTTTTGCTTTGGTTGCCTGTGCTGATAGGGTATTACTCAAAAAACTTCTCTTAGACCAATGTCTTAGAGAGCTTCTCCAGTGTTTTCTTGTAGTAGTTTTACAATTTGGGGTCTTAGATTTAAGTCAAGCTTGTCCAACCCATGGCCCATGGGCCACATGCAGTGCAGGACAGCGTTGAATGAGGCCCAACACAAATTTGTAAACTTTCCTAAAACTTTATTTATTTTTACTTCATCAGTTATTGTTAGTGTTAGTGCATTTTATATGTGGACCCAAACCTTTCTTTTTCTTCCAGTGTGGCCCAGGGAAGCCAAAAGATTAGACACTCTTAATTTAAGTCTTTTATTCATTTTGATTTAATTTTTTTGTGTGTGAGAGAGATAGGGATCTGGTTTAATTCTTCTGCATATGAATATCCAGCTTTCCAAGCCCAACCTATGTTCTTGGCACCTTTATTAAAAAATAAGTTTACTGTAAATGTATAGATTTATTTCTGGGTTCTGTATTCTGTTTCATTAGTCTATGTGTCTACTTTTATGCCAGTACTATGCTATTTTGGTCACTATAGCTCTAGTATAATTTGAAGTCAGGTAATATGATTCCTTCAGTTTTGTTCTTTTTGCTCAGGAGAGTTTTGGCTATTTTGGGTCTTTGGTACTTCAATATAAATTTTAGGATTTTTTTTCTGTTTTTATGAAGAATGCCATTGGTATTTTGATAGGGATTGCATTGAATCTGTAGATTGTTTTGGGTAGTATGAATATTTTAACAATATTGATTCTTCCAATTCATGAACATGGAATATCTTTCCATTTGTCGTGCACTCTTTTGAATTTCTGGCAACAATGTTTTATAGTTTTCATAGTAGAGATCTTTTACTTCTTCAGTTAATTCCTTGGTATTTTATTTTATTCATAGCTATTGTAAATGGGATTACTTTATGATTTATTTTCCAGATTGTTCACATATAGAAATGCTACTGATGTTTGTATGTTGATTTTGTATCCTGCTTCTTTAAAGAATTTATCACTTTTAATAGTTTTTGTGCAGTCTTTACGTTTTTCTAAATATAAGATCATACATCTGCAAGCAAATATACCTTGACTTCCTCTTTTCCAATTTAGATGCTCTTTATTTCTTTCTCTTTTTTGATTGCTCAGGGTAAGACTTCCAGTACTATGTTGAATAAGAATGGTGACAGTGGGCATCCTTGTCTTGTTCCAGATCTTAGAGGAAAGGCTTTAGTTCTTCCCCATTTAGTATGATAGTAGTTGTATATGACTTTTATTGTGTTGAGGTATGTTCCTTCTATATTCAGTTTCTGAGAGGTTTTTGTTGTTTTTGTTTTGTTCTGTTTTTTTGAGATGGAGTCTCGCTCAGTCACCCAGGCTCTGGAGTGCAGTGGCATGATCTAGGCTCACTGCAAGCTCCACCTCCCAGGTTCACGCCATTCTCCTGCCTCAGCCTCCCGAGTAGCTGGGACTACAGGTGCCCGCCACCACATCCAGCTAATTTTTTGTATTTTTGGTAGAGATGGGGTTTCACTGTGTTAGCCAGGATGGTCTCGATCTCTTGACCTCGTGATGTGCCTGTCTTGGTCTTCCAAAGTGCTGGGATTACAGGTGTGAGACACCGCACCCAGTCAAGTTTTCGTTGTTTTTTTTTTCTGTTTTTTTTTTTTTTTTTTAATCATGAAGGGATGTTGGATTTTATCAATTTTTTTAGCATCAATTAAAATGATCTTTTATCCTTTATTCTGTTGATATGATGTATCACATTGATTGACTTGCATATGTTGAACCATCCTTGCCACCCTTGCATAAATCCTGCTCAGTCCTAATAAATGATCTTTCTAATGTGTTGTTGAATTTAGTTTGCTAGTATTTATTAGGATTTTTGCATCAATGTTCATCAAAGATATTGGCCTGTAGTTTTCTTTCTTTCTTTTTTTTAGGTGACTTTTTTTTATCTGATTTAGGTATCAGGATAATACTGGCCCCATAGAATAGGTTTGCAAGTATTCCCTCCCCTCTAATTTTTGGAATAATTTGGGTAGGATTGGTATTATATCTTCTTTAAATGTTTGGTAAAATTCAGTAGTGAAACCATCGTGTCCTGGGTCTTAGTGTCCTTTCATGTACACAACTTTTAAATTTATGAAGTCTAGTTTATTTATTTATTTATTTCGGTAGGAAGTCTCTGTGCTAATTTACTGGCACAAAAATGAAAAACCAACTTCCACTAAAAAATCATTCACTACTGTGTTTCCATATCAATCCAAACAAATTAGCCACCATTCCTAATCTTGGGGAATGAACTCTCTCCCACAGGTTTCTCAAAAAGATCATCAAATCCTCATTAAAAAAAAAGCATTCCCATATGAGTCCCATGATCCTTAAATCCAGCTATTTCTTACTCATCTTTCAGCACTTGGCTTATATGCCACTTCCTTACAGAGGCCTTTACTCTCCTCACCAAGACAGACTGAGTGTCACTATTAGAGCCACTGTTGTGATTGTCAGGCAATTAACACCACCAGTCAAGGGACGATTGTGTCTACCACTTTCTCTTTTTCTATCTACACCCTAGCAGAGTGCTGAGTACATAGTGGGAACTCAATATATGTTTTTGTTTGTTTGTTTGTTTGTTTTTTTGATGAAGTCTTGCTCTGTCACCCAGGCTGGAGTGTAGTGGTGCAGTGGTGTGATCTTGGCTCACTGCAACCTCTGTCTCCTGGGTTCAAGTGATTCTCCTGCCTTAGCCTCCCACGTAGCTGGGATTATAGAAACATGCCACCATGCCTAGCTAATTTTTGTATTTTTTTTTAGTAGAGACAGGTGTTCGCCATGTTGGCCAGGCTGGTCAGGAACTCAGTACATGTTAAACAATCAAATGAATCCCCAACAACATTAATAAAATTATTGAGTCTTATGGGGCTGTGTCTTATATTATTTCTCAGATTCTAACAATTCAGGAATAAATAAGGAGTCATATTACCTCACCTCCTAAATGCAGCTCAGGAAATGCAATTGTATGGAAGGTGAAAAGACACATTCCCAACACAAAATTTTCTGATGGTCTGAATTTAAGTAGTACTTCAAGGATATATAGATCTTTCTTAGGTATTCCTTAAAAATATCTTTAATATATTTAATCTCAACTGAATAAGTATAGTGGCAGATGGTTCAATGTCACAGTTGCTGAGAAAAATGGACATGATTTTCCTTCAAGGTACTTTTGGGATATTCTTCACTACCTAGGTAAATGTGCAATGATTGTCCACATTCTATTTTAGGACGGCAAAATTAGATTTTCAAAAATTTTCTCTTTAGCAATCAAGGCCAAAAATATCGTGTGTGGGTGTGTGTGAATGTGTGTGTTTTACTTTGGGGAGGGGCTATAGGCAGTGGGTAGTGAGGGTACATGCAGCCTAAAGAGTCCTCCAGAGTCCTGCCTCAAACTCAGAAGGTCTGCTGTCTTTTAGTGTCTGTATAAGATGTATTTAAAGTGGTCTTATTTTCTGATTTTCTAAATGGAAGCTTTAAACCTCCAGTCTGAAAAACACTGGTTGCAGGAATTTTGGCCTGGAAAACTCTTAAATCCAGGTAATAAAACATGTGTCTTTCCCATAAGTTTCCCATGGAAATCTTTTTTACTTCTTCCCTTTCCTATAACCAGCTGAACTGCTACCCGTGTGACCACCGCCCCCCCTCAGGAAGTTATGTAACCATCTGGATTTTGTTTTCCTCGTGTCAAAAATAAGAATGCTAATAGCATCTACTTTGCGTGGTTTTAAGCATACATGCAAAACCGACAGCAAAGTGGCCCACTGTGGTGCCTGGCAGAAAGTTGAGCAGAAAGCTCAGTAAATTTTGGTGTTCTTCATCCAAATTGGCTTTTCATCATAATGAGTAGATGTCTGTTTTCCTGCTTATCTGTAGGCTGCAGTATGAGTTTAGGCCCTATTATGTGCAGTGCTGGTATGTAGTAGTACAAAAGAAGAAGTGGTCACTTCACCTGGAGGAAGTCAGAGTAAATTTCTAAGAAGAGAAAAGCCTTATGTTTGGTTTTGGAGGTTGAGGGGTTGTTTAAAGGGTGGGAAAGGTGAGGTGGAATGGGGAAGATGGAGGAGTTCATGACTTTAATAAGGCCATAATCATGCCACAGTGCTCTGATTGCCAGAGCACTGTGCATAGTTTAGAGTCTTGACATAGTTTATCTTGGTCTGCTTTGTACCAGCCTTGCAAGGTGTGTACTGATGCATGCAGCAATGAAGACCAGAGGCAAGCTATGCTGCACTGTGGACTGGCCCACAGTGCACGGAAGGGAGCAGTGGGAAATGCAGTGCCAGAGCAGGGCCAGATTCATGGATGCCTTTTTTATATACTAACAAAAGAAAATTCAAGTACCATACACAGAAAGATCAAAGGTAGGCCTTTGGTGAAGCAGTTGCATGGGTCTTACACTCATAAGGGTCCTGCTTGTGGTGCAATGTTCTGCTGTTGCCTCTTTGAAATCCTTCATACACACAATCCTCACGTTGTACAGTAATACAGGATCTGAAAGATGACTGTGCAAGTGGAAATTGTGTAAAGTGATCTTCATCTATCTTTGGGGAAATGATTCTTTACTTTTTACATTTTTTGTCAAAATCCTAAAAACTCCCTTCCCATCAGTTACAAATGTGTAGTAAGCAGAAAATAAATAGTAAAAATAATATTTACTTAGTGCACTGTAATTCAAAATATTAAAAACATTGAGAATTTAAATGTTTTTCTCCTTATACAAAACTCATCAAGAGTAGATTGAACAATACTTTTACATTTTTAGTGTTGTTCAATATCTCTGAGATATTCTTAAATGTCAATTTCTTTATGGCAGCATCACTTCCCCTATTACATCTCCCTCTTTGTCATCATAACCATTTTCTTCATGTCTGTTAACAAATTGGCTCCTGAACAGTGGCAGGGTCAACTTTCCCAAGGACAGGTATGTGTTCTGCAACTCAATTTTCTTTCCATTCAAATTTCACTTCCAGCACTACCACTTTTGATTTCTTTGCTGCATTTGCATCGTTGTGGGCTAATTCCTTCTTTTCATGAGCCAACTTTTTCAAATATCACACGTGTTCATCATGGGGCGATAAGGTGCCAATACAACTGCTTACTTTGCTGTTTGTATGTGAAAGCAGAGCTGCAGGGACCAATAACTGACTGACTTTGGAAGAAGCAATGTGATTGGTCAATGATCACGATGCGCATCTGTTATTTACACAGTGATTTGTAGACTGAAATCATTCGCAGTTAATGTACCAGGGTAGCTGAAACTTGAAGTGTGTTTTGTGGGGCTGGTGTAATTAAATGGTAGTAATTGATAGGCATGAACATTAGAACTGTACAAAGCAAAGGCTGCCTGTAATTTTGCATTTGCACTTGTGTTTTTTCAGTGATGCCAGTGGAACAATGGAGCATGCTGAGGGCAGGGGAGACACACACAGTATTCATGGATACCACCAGTCCTTATCATGCCATTTACAGTATTTCTGCAATGACTCATGAGCACAGAATTATAGCAGCCCCTCTATGAGTGATAGCTCAGGAGGTTCAAGAGGAATAGAAAGAAATTGCATTACATCTAGGACTAAGTGAGAGTATCGCAGCCTCCGGAGACTACACTTTTCAAATGAACCAAAACTTGCACCAGATGTGGAAAGAAAGCAATCAAATTCTAAGACACAAGAATAACCAAGGGACCTAATCAACTCTTAGTCACTGTGTTACCTCTCTGTGTTAGTTGGCCCTTTTCACTTAAAATGGTAACATAGAAAGAAAGGAAAAGATAGGAAAGACATATATATATTTTTTTCTATATATGTGGTTTTATACACATGCATATATATACAGACACACAGATATAGGTATGAAAAGCATACAGGCATCAGTGTGAAGAATGAGTTGGGTTTAAAGCTCTTTTTCATTTATCAAGTGATAAACTGTAGATTCTGAGTAAGCTGAGATCACATAACAACCCCTCAGAACAAAAACACAACTAAAATAATGACAATCTTGTACTTCTGCAGTTCATTCATGTCGTAGAGAGTACAGTTCATGAACCCATAATTTCATCCCACTCTAGGGAAAACCTAATGACATGTTTTCTGTATAAAAAACTGAGTTGAAATGAGGAGATTTTTTTCAAGGATCAGCAAGTCAGCAAATGCCAGCAATGAATTGTGAACTCAGGTGTGCCAGCAACTGAATAGTTTGCTCCAAGGCCAGTTCCTATGGATTATCTCCATATAAAAGATCACAAAATCACTGTGTCTCCACAAATCCTTTTCACACTATGGGAGGAGAGTGGCCACATGCTATAACACTTGCACTAAAGCCACAGCAATTTCTCCTTTACCTTTTCCACAAAAAGCCCACAACCAGCTCGTTAGACTGTTAAATATATTGTAACACATTCATATGGAGTAATATTTTGCAATCTTTCAAAACAGAGAGATAGAGCTGTGCAGACATCCACTATTTTATTGCACTTAGCAAGTATTGCGTTTTTCACAAATTGAAGGTTTGTGGCAAGCCTGCATCAAACAAGTCTATCAGCGTCATTTTAACAACAACATATGCTCACTTTGTGTCTCTGAGCCACATTTTAGTAATTCTCATAATACTTCAGGTTTTTCCATTATTATATCTGTTGTGATGGTTTGTGATCAGTGATCTCTAACGTTACAATTGTAATTGTTTTGAGATACCGCAAGCCATGCCCACATAAGATAACCAACTTAATTGATAACTGTTGTGTGTGTTTGAGTTGCTCCACCCACTGGCCATTCCCCACCTCTATCTCTCTCCTTGGGCTTCCCTATTCCCTGACAAAAAACAATATGGAGATTCAGCCAACTAATAACCTTCGTATGGCCTTGAAGTGTTTAAGTGACAGGTGGAGTTGCATGTCTCTCACTTTAAATCAAAAGCTAGAAATGATTAAACTTAGGAAGGCATATCGAGAGTTGAGATAGGGCAAAAGCTAAGCCTCTTCTTCCTAACAGTGAGCCAAATCATGAGTGCAAAGGAAAAAGTTATTGAAGTTAATTAAAAGTAAACTCAAGACAATACATGAATGATAGGAAAGTGAAACAGCCTTATTGCTGATATGGAGAAAGTGTAAGTAATCTGAATAGATCAAACCAGCCACAACATTCCCTCAAGCCAATGCCTAATCCAAAGCAAGGCTCTAACTCTCTTCAACTCTATGAAGGCTGAGAGAGGTGAGGAAATTGCAGAAAAAAAGTTGGAAGCTAGCAGAGGTTAGTTCATGAGGTTTTCAGGAAAGAAGCTGTCTCCATGACATAACGATACAAGGTGAAGCAGCAAACGCTGGTGTAGAACCTGCAGCAAGTTATCAAGAAGATCTAGCTAAGATCATCGATGAAGGTGGCCACGTTAAAAAAGCAGATTTTCAGTATAGACAAAGAGCATTCTATTAGAAGAAGATACCATCCAGGTTTGTCACAGCTAGAAAGAAGAAGTCAATGATTGGATTCAAAGCTTCAAAGACCAGCCAGACCAACATAGAGAAACCCCATCTCTACTAAAAATACAAAATTAGCCGGGCGTGGTGGTATATGCCTGTAATCCTAGCTACTTGGGAGGCTGAGGCAGGACAATTGCTTGAGTGGGAGGCGGAGGTCACGGTGAGCGGAGATCGCACCATTGCACTCCAGCCTGGGTAACAAGAGCAAAACTCTGTCAAAAAAAAAAAAAAAAAAAAAAAAGCTTCAAAGGACTGACTGACTGTTTTATTAGGGACTGATTGATAACAGCTGGTAACTTTAGGTTGAGGCCAAGTTGAGCATTAAATTGAATGCTCATTTACCATTCGGAAAATGTCAGGACCCTTAAGAATTATGCTAAATTTGCTCTGTCTATGCTCAGTAAATGGAACAACAAAGAGTGAATAAAAGCATATGGGCCTATGGCATGTTTTACTGAACATTGTAAGCCCACTGTTGAGGACTCCTGCTCAGAAAAAAAAAAAAAAAAAAAAAAATGATTCCTTTCAAAATATTACTGCTCACTGACAATGCACCTTGTCTCCCAAGAGCTGTGATGGTGATGTATAAGGAGATGAATGTTGTTTTCATGCCTGCTAATACAACACCCTCCGCAGCCCGTGGATCAAAGAATAGTTTTGACTTTCAAGTCTTATTATTTAAGAAATAAATTTGTGAGGCTATATCTGCCATGGATAGTGATTCCTCTGATGGATCTGGGCCAAATAAGTTGAAAACCTCCTGGAAAAGATTTACCATTCTAGATGCCATTAAGAACATTTTTGATTAATGGGAAGAGTTAAATCATATTAATATTAACAGGAGTTAAGAAGAGGTTGATTCTAACCCTCATGGATGACTTTGGGAGCTTCCAGACTTCAGTGGAGAACGTCACTACAGATGTAAAGGAAATAGCCAGAGAACTAGAATTATAAAATCATAAAAATATTAAAATATAAAATTTAAAATATTCGATAAGCCATGCCATAAGCAGATATGCTGTTATTCAGTGGGGCCCAAAGATGTGACTAAATTGCTGCAAATTCATGATAAAATTGAACGGTTGAGGAGTTGCTTCTCATGGATGAGCCAATAAAGTGGTTTATTGATATGGGCTCTACTCCTGGTAAAGATGCTGTAAACATCATTGAAATGACAACAAAGGATTTAGAATATTACATAAACTTAGTTGGTAAAGTAGTAGCAGGGTTTTAGAATATTGACCGAAATTTCGAAATCAATTCTACTGTGGGTAAAATGCTATCAAACAACATAGCATGCCACAGAGAAATCTTTTGTAAAAGGAAGAGTCCATGAAAGTGACGAACTCTACTGTTGTCTTATTTTAAGAAATTGCCACAACCCCTCCAACCTTCAGCAACCACAACCCCGATCAGTCAGCAGGCATCAATGTTGTGGCAAGACCCTCCACTAGCAAAAATATTACAATTCACTGAAGGCTCAGATAATTGTTAACATTTTTAGTAATAAAGTATATTTTAATTGGCCGGGCGCAGTGGCTCAAGCCTGTAATCCCAGCACTTTGGGAGGCCGAGATGGGTGGATCACGAGGTCAGGAGATCGAGAGCATCCTGGCTAACACGATGAAACCCCGTCTCTACTAAAAAATACAAAAAAAAACTAGCCGGGCGAGGTGGTGGGCGCCTGTAGTCCCAGCTACTCAGGAGGCTGAGGCAGGAGAATGGCGTGAACCCGGGAGGCCGAGCTTGCAGTGAGCTGAGATCCGGCCACTGCACTCCAGCCTGGGCGACAGAGCGAGACTCCGTCTCAAAAAAGAAGTATATTTTAATTATGCTTTGATTTTCAAATATTATGTTATTGAATACTTGATAGACTACAGTCTGTGTACATATAAATTTTATATGCACTGGGAAACAAAAAAATATATCTGATTCACAGTATTTGAATGTTCACTTTATGGCCGTGGTTTCAAACTGAACTTGAATTATCTTGGAGGTATGCCTGTATATGGTCACATGCATAATCAGAAAAATGTAACTAAAAGGAAAAACAAGAATCTAATGTATTTAAAGAGTAATGTTAAAAGTTATTGTTAAAAGAGTTAAAAATGTTAAAAGAGTAAAAGTTATTATTTTAAATGTTAGTTTAGCTCTTCTGCATTTGTAGTACAAACTACATGGAAAATAAAAGCCTAACAGAGCATGTGCCAGTTCTCTCTACATAAAACATTTTTGAGAGAAATTAAGACATAAATAGATGGATATACCATGCTCATGGATTATAAAACTCTGTTTTTTGGATATCTATTCTTAAATCAATCTGTAGACTGAACATAAACATAAAACTCTCGCAGTCTTTTTTTTTGCAGAATTTGGCAAGCTAGCTAATTCTAAAGTATATAGATAACAGTTAAAGAATGTAGAATAGACAAAACCATCTTGCAAAAGAAAAAGTTGAAGTGATTATACAATATTTATCTTAATGGTAAAATAATCATTACTATTTGATATTGACATAATAGACAAATAGACAATGGAACATAATAAAAAGTCCAATAACATAAAATATGTGGTCAATTAACTTTTCTGAATTTCAAATATATGTCTGATTGTGTGTGTGTATTTATCTTGCTTAGTAAGCTTTTGGGATGTGTAGTTTGGTGTCCATCTGTCATCAATTTGGAAAAAATTTGGCCATTTTTTTCAAATATGTGTTCTGTGTCTTGTTCTCTCTTTTATATTCTCCTAGTATTTCAATTATATGAATATTAAAACCACTTAATATTTTAGCACAGTGTTTGATATTCTTTTTCTTTCTAATTTTTCTTTGTGTTTAAGTTGAGATAATTTCTATTAACCAACCTTAATTTTTAGTTATTATTTCCTTGTCACAGTTGGCTCTAATGAATAATTCAGCCCATCAAAGTTGTTCTTTATTATGTTACTGTGTTTTTAATATTTAGCATTTTCTTTTGACTCCTTTGAGTTTCTATCTCTGCCGGCAATATCTATCTCATCCTGTGTGTTATCTATATTTTTCCTTTAACCTCTTTATGTGTGTTATTAATCATCATCATATTACATTCCATGTTTGTTTGATAATTCCAACATCTATGCCATACTGCTGTTTGGTTCTGATAATTGGTTTGTCTCTTTAAACTGTGTTTACCTTTTTAGCATGGTTTGTAAACTTTTTGTTGTGTAGGGTGATAAATACTGAGATTAAATAAGCCTTTAAGAGTTGGGCTGTTTGATGTTTCTTATTCCTACAAGCAGTAGAGGCATGCAGTTTCTCTATTGTCCCTGGTTTTTCCTCTTCTCTTGGTTTTGTGGCTTCCATTTGTTCTAGTCCTCAGAGAGAGTGACTTTCTTGCCCTTCTCCTAGCTTTAGTCTAGTGTTATTTTTACTAAAAGTTTACTAACATATTTCTAGGCTATGTGTGTTGGAAGAGAAGAATTCTCTAATCTTTTGATAAATTTACAGCCTTTGGGGTACATAATGGGCTACCTTGAGGGTGCAGGCCTTCAAAGATCCCTCATTCAGGGTTAAAACTTTCCCTGCAATCTAATTCATTCCTTGCATGTAGCTAACAACCTTTGAAATCTGTGCCTTTGGAGACTTCTCCTTATAAATTATGTTTTTGTGTGTGTGTTTATTTTCTTGCCGGAGGTGACAGAGGAAGGGCATTTTGAGCAGTATTGAAACAGCGTAGAGTTCTCTCCCCTGACTTGGGACTAAATTTCACTCTTATCCTGGGGAATCACTGGAATTAAGCCTTCTGTATTGTAAGGAAGAAAGGTTAGACAAGATTTCATGATGCCCACTCTTCCCCTTTACTGCCAGGGCCAGAGAGAGGTGAAGCCAGGGTAGGGAAGGAAAAAAGAGAGAAAGTGGAGAGGGGAGAGAGGAGTTGGGGAGTCCTCTTATGAGAGTGTGGGTTGGTGGAGTATATGGAAAAAAGCTTAAGAAAGTGTGACCCACCTATGACTGATGACTCAGGAACTTCTCGCCCTCGTGCAGCCCACACTCAGCCTCTAGTTTCATGTTCCTACAGGATTATGGGGTACCACGGTTTTCTCTTTAGATAAACAGATCTCATTTGCTTTATCTCTTTAGATGCATGTACTGCTCCATATGTTGAGGTGGCTGTTTGCTCTGTGATCTCGTTTATTTGATGGGTCCAGGAAAGGTCACTGATTTTTACATTGTCCAGCTTTTTTCTTGCTGTTAAGGACAGAGGTGATGACTTCCCATCTGTTACATGTCAGAGTTGAAAATGGAAGTCTACATCCTCAATTTTAAATAGAAATTTAATTTTCATTTAATAAAATTAATAAATATTTTACTTTATGGATTTTCATCTGGGAGTCAAAAATATAATCCTACAATTTATTCTATTAACTTATTATATTAACTTTACCCTGTTATATTTTATATTCAAACCTCTAATATGCTGGAATCCACTAGGGAATGTGGTGAAAAGTAGGGAATCTGGGCTGGATGCGGTGGCTCACGCCTGTAATCCCAGCACTTTGGGAGGCTGAGGAGGGTGGATCACCTGAGGTCAGGAGTCTGAGACAAGCCTGACCAACATGGAGAAACCCTGTCTCTACTAAAAATACTAAATTAGCTGGGTGTGGTGGCACATGCCTGTAATCCCAGTTACTTGGGAGGCTGAGGCAGGGGAATCGCTTGAACCCAAGAGGCAGAGGTTGTGGTGAGCTGAGATCCTGCCATTGCGCTCCAACCTGGGCAACAAGAGCAAAACTCTGTCTCAAAAAAAAGGAATCTGTTTTTATTTTTTTTCACATATAAAATTTATTTTTCATACATTGTATATTTTACAGGCACTTATCTTCTCAGGTTTCTAGATGGTGGTTTTTCCTGTGACTTCACTCTCTAATGGGTCAAAGTCAAATTTTTCATTTTTATCTGTTAAATTTTTTTTGTTGTGAAGAAGGGAATGCCAACTGTTGAGTATTTAAAAGCCTGAGGTGAAATCAGAACAGTCTATTTAATTTTGATCAATGTACCACATCAACTCAGCAAAAAAGGTGAAATCTTTTTTAACTAATGGCACTAGAACAATTGAATCTCTCTGTGGAGATACATAGGTCCTGATCTCTATTTTCCTCTGAAGAAAGAAGAGAGAAATGGAAAAGCTCATAAAAGAAAATGTGGAAGAATATATTCATGACATCCCATAGTTAGATATTTTTGTACAGTACACACAAAAAGTTTTTAAGGCCAAAGATTATGAAGCTGGAGAAATTATGATTCAATTTCAGTTGAGATTGTCTTTGCTGGGGTGATGGGAACATGAGAGACTGTACAGATCTTTGACTTTCTACTTTTGCTATTTCCATATGATTGGAAGTTTACAATAAATACACATATGGTAATAACAAAATAAATAAATAAAAGCTAGTTCAGATAGGCAGAATACAGAGGAATATTAAAGTGGTGAAACTCTTCTGTATGATGCTGTAATGGTGCATACATGTCATTATACATTTCTCCAAATCCACAGAATGTACATCAGGAGTGAACTTTGGTTAACAATGTTGGGTCATTGTAGATTCATCAAGTGTAACAAATGTTCCATGCTGATGGGAGATGTTGGTAGTGGGGAGTCTGTGGGGGTAGGGAGTGTGGATTAGGGGGTTTATGGAAAAATCTCTACATTTTTCACTCAATTTTGCTATGAGTTTTACATTACTCCCAAAAGTAAAGTCCATCAAAACAAGGCCACTTTTGTGTCCAATAATCTTAAATTACTAAATTCAAATTGATTTTGCTCTTTCAAAAAGATTTGTACAAATATACATATATTATCTCAGGAATTACATATGTGGTATTTCAAGTATACAGTTTTCCAAGTTCCATTGTGAATTATTTTAAAACAAAATTCCTAAATTTTTTGTAAGTCTCATTGTAAATTATTTTTAAAAACTTTAATTTCTTGTTTTTAAAAAATCTTTTTATATCAATTCATTTTGCCAATACTAATCTTATTGTGCAAGGGGCATAGTTTGTTTAATGTGTGGTGCAAAGTTCATAGATACACTAATTCCTTCCAGGAAATGTAAACACTTCATGTTAGACTAAACCAGATGTAAAGAATTTTTATTTTTGTTTTAAAGATAAGACAAGAAGGTCCCAACATTGTGGCTGTAGTAAGACAGTGTTGCCATGGAATAAAACATCAAGATGGTTATTGAAAAAACTTTCCCAATATGATTAAAAATAAGAAAATTCTTAGGTCCACAATGAATCACAAATGCTATTTCTCCCAGAGAAACCCAACACAGCAAGATTAACAGGCTCTGAGTCACATATTAAACACAACAAGGGCCCACTAAGTCATAACCTAACTCTATTCCAATCCAAGATCCAGGAACTTCTTCACCCACAAATTATCTTGTCATTTGGCCAAATCCTGTACTCATCACCAAATTTTTACTTATTTCAAAACTATTTCACTTTCCCAGAACTTGTGACTTTGTGAATCATCAGAAAATATTTTTTTTTCTGATAATCAGGTATCTCTTTTCTTGTATGTAACACAGGAAAAGGACAAGGTCTATTATAGCCAGAAGCCTAGAACATTGTTATATACTAAGATTTATTTCAAGATTAAAAAGAAAGAGCTGACAAAAAGTAATAGGCCTGATAAATCAATTTACACATTCATTGATACCAATATCAAAACCGATGAAATACTATGGCTTCCTTTCTGATGATAAATGTCCTGATCCATCCCACATACAGAGGTCATACTGATGCTCTGGTTCAAGGTCACATGGTTGAATCTGCTGATTTTCCCCCTTGGTGTTGGCTTAGTGTTCTGAGCTATGTTCCCATACATTGCATAATGATCCAGGAGCTATAGAAATAAAATGTGTGGGTCTCTCATTTCAGTGAGGAGTCCTTGCAATGCCTACAGATTTTCAAGTCAGTTTTGACTTCAGGAACATATTATTATCCCTAGCTGTTGAAGAGAGTTTCTCTAGAAGGGATTTTACAATTTAATCTTCAAGTCCTTAGAATCACATCTTGCTGTAGCCCAGGCCTATTTTTGTTTTTGAAGGAACGCAGATTTGCATTCCTCGATCTTCTCCTGGTAGGAGTCCACCTTATCTTGACCTTTTGCAGACAGTTCATCTTCAGACTGCTAGGTGATTCATCAACTCACGTCAGTACAGACCATGGGTTTGGTTTGTTCTTTTTTTTATTTTTCATTCATGGCCAATTTGGTACTCTCTCTCCATTTTCAGAACCTCAATTCTTTCCTGCAAATGGGGACTGCTATAGACTGAACATTTTGTCCCCACAAAATTCATATAATCATGGGAGGTGGAGCCATTGTGAGATGATTAGGGTTAGATGAGCTTGTGAGGGTGGATCCTCATGAATGGGATTAGTGCCCTTATAAAATAGGCCCAAGCGATCTTCTTTGCTTCTTCCACTGTGTAGTGATACAGCAAGAAGTTGACCTCTAGCAACCAGAAAGCAGGCCCTCCCCAGATACCAAATTTGCTGGCACCTTGATCTTGAACTTTTCAGTCTGCAGAATTGTGAGAAATAAATGTTTGTTGGTAAAGCCACCCAGTCTATGGTACTTTTGTTATAGAGCGTGAATGAACTAAGACAGGACCAAATCCACAGGTTTATGTGAACACGTGATGTTGCATTGCTTCTTGTTTTCAGCGAGACTTCAAGTGAAGTGGACATATTTTCAAATGATATTTTTAAATTTTTAGTTTAAAACACAGAAAATATTAAACACATGTTTTAAGTGCCTGTTGTACCAGATATTTTTACATACATTGAGGAATGAAATATGTCTTTATTGAGAATCTATAAGCACTAGATACTTCTACATGAATTATCCCATTTAAATCTTCAGGCAATCTTACAGCAATTTTGCTGATGACATAATAGAAGGTGGTGACTTGGTCAAGGTCATGTAGCTAATAATGCCAGGCACAGAATTCAAACACATTGTGTCACACATTTGCCTAATGCTGTTTTTTTGAGTGGGAGTTGACTGCTTAATAGAAGTAAGGAATGAGGTCAGAATATAGGAAATTTTTAATAATAAAAAAAGGGTTTTGTGGTTGTGCTTGATGCAAGAAAAGACTGAGATGTTTAAGGGAACATCTCAGAGGGTATGGTGTGGCATCAAGGATGACAGTAAAATAAAGAAAGTTAAAAAAGTAAAGAAGACTTCCTGTCTACTTTGCCCCTTTTACTCTGCTTGAGCCATAAATTTCAGATTGAAAGAGGGAAAAAATATGTTGTAGAGCAGCCCTGAATCCTAAGATGGGGAAAGGCATTGTAAGAGAGCCCTGAACTCTGAATACTAATACGTGTGAAACTGCCATGGCAAAAGTGTAACTGAGACAGTGGAAAGAGCTTTGACCTAACCAACTCCATCTTGCTTTTCACCTCCAAGCTGTCCTTGTTCATTCCTGGACGTAGGCTAAACTAACTTTGGGAAGAAATTAGTTTATAGTTTATCATTTAAAACAAAGGCAAGAACAGCCCTTTCCCGAAACAAATCCCCTTCTTGCCTGGGGACTAGACTACCTTTGCAGGACTAACAAATTAGCCACAAGATTAGAAATTATGGTTTAGGTGTCATGCAGCTGGAGGTTATAAGATTTTGAGTCTCCCTAAACTGCTCCTAAGATCAGTGCTTGAGATATTTTGCAGACCCTGAACTTGATGGATCAGCTGGCACCACCCAGATTGATAAACTGGCTCGTCTGATCTTGTGGACCCCATCCAGGAACAGACTCAAAGCACAAAGACAGCTTCAGCTTCCTATGATTTCATCTCTGACCTGACCAATTAGCACTCCAGGCTCACTGGCTTCCACCCACCCACCAAGTTGTCCTTAAAAACTCTGATCCTCAAACGTTCAGGGAGACTGATTTGAGTAATAATAAAACTCCTTTTCTTCTGCACAACAGGCTGTCTGTGAATTACTCTTTCTCTACTGCAATTACCCTGTCTTGATAAATCGGCTCTGTCTGGGCAGTGGGCAAAGTGAACCCATTGGGTTACACTCAGTACTATTTATCAAACATCAAGTGTGGAATCAGGGTTGGGAGCCAGCCCAGTTCTATGGATTCCACAGTCTGCTCTGGTCATGTGTGGTACTCCTGACTGCCTTTTATATTTTAGTGCTTTATCCATATTTCTCCGTTAACCTTTCACAGTGTCCCCGATGATGAGACCCTTCCATGTGGACTTTGTGACTCATGTTTTCAGCCTGCTTTGCAG
Organism: Macaca nemestrina; assembly: GCF_043159975.1. Lineage (NCBI taxonomy): Eukaryota > Metazoa > Chordata > Mammalia > Primates > Cercopithecidae > Macaca > Macaca nemestrina. Next base: position 116,674,310 of record NC_092128.1, read on the forward strand.
CTGGGACACAGGTCTGTGATGTTGGCTGATAGTCATCCAGGGCCTGGACTTTGGTTCTGAAGTGGGCAACATGGACTAGTCTGTGCTGGCTGGGGCAGAGGAGCAGGCTGTCTACAGTGGCAGCAGTTACAGTAACGGCTTCTCAGGAGTTTCATGTCAAATTCAAGGCTTAGGAAGCTGTCAGTGCTAAAGGCGGCATCAGTCAAGTCAAGCCGAGTTCCTAATGTTGAATGCTGAGCTGTGGCTGTGTGTGACGGCTGACTGTTCATCTGTGCCAGGAATTGGTGTCATTCCTGGAAAGTCTTTCTCCAGTCCTTCCAACTACTCAGGAAGCTTCCCCATGACCCTTTCTAACTTAAATGTTATTTTTTTTCATAAAATAGGAAAAGCCAGTTCCATTTTATTCTTATGGGCATAATCATAGTCTTCTAATAACCCTGCTGCTTCTTGGGGCAGAGTAGAGTGCCAGGTTCCTTTGGAGTTGAAGCCAGAGGGCCCCAGAGCACTTGCTGACAGGAGAGGTCAACTTAGCTCTCTTCCTAGAACCTCAGAGAAGGCTGGAGCTGCTGAGGCCAGGTAGAGTCACAGACACCATAAAATGGAAGATTGTGCATCGAGTCACCTTTGGACCAGATACTGACCTGCATCTCAGATGACATGGCCAAGTAAAATGTTTAGAAGATTGCATTTTGAGCATTTATAAATTAAATGGCAATCATTTGGAAGCAGCTTGGTTACAAACAGCTAAAAGTTAAATGAAATATTCATGGGTGCTCCCAGTCTCTTCTTTGGTCCTTACACTTCATGAACAGGGATCTGTGGGAATAAAACATAAGAGCTGTCACTTACTGACACCACTCCGTGCTTTGGGCTGACCTGAGAATTCCATCTGTATTGTCCCATGGAGTTGCATCCTGACTGGCTGGGGAAAGAGTTGGAGAGAGGTGGGTTTGGTTTTGGCTGCACCACCCCTAACGGAGTGGCAGGTGATGAACCTCTTCACCCCCATTCTACCTCTGTGTGCATATTGCTGAGAGTCATGGTTGAGATTTAGTATGTGTTCCAAAATTCCTCTTGTTATTCCCATTACTGGCCGAGGATGGCACTCTTTCATGACTGAAACAAAAGGAGATTAAGTCATGGACACTCCAGTGGAAGACCATTCTGGGTCTGACTGTTTATTTAATTCCCATCTGTAGAAACAAGAGGCGGTCCTGGGTGGCATGTCCAGCTTCCCAGAGCAAACCCAGCCTCCATGCCATGGGCCAACAGGAAACACTAGACACAACGAAAAACTGCAGGGTTTCTTAGCATTGCCTTTCACTACATCTGGTTTTCTGGTGGTTTTTGTTGTTGTTGTTCATTTGTTTGTTTGTTTACTATTCTGTGGAGATGAGAAGGCCTTCCCTGGGGCTCTTATGAGAGTTACCTGTGATGATAATGTGCAGGGCGAAAGCGGTGAATGTACCAGGGACCCTCCTCAGTGCACAAGGAAGAGACTTTGCTTTCTACCTGGCAAAACAAAGCAAAAAAGCACCAGAAACATACCTTTTCTCTGTGACAAAATTGAGTGAGTGAGTTTCTAGAATATTGGAATGACAGTGTATTTAAGAAATCTCACAGGCATTGTGCAAAACTCTGGTCTAGGAGCCGAGACCAGGGCAGAGTGCCTTCCTTCATGGAGATTGTAGGAGAAAAGGCCCCATGGGAGGGTGAGGGAACAAGGTCATGAACACTGGGGGCAACATTAGAGTCCACATTGATCTGGGATCATTTTTCAAGTGTATCTAAGAAGAGTCATACAAACAAAAAACTGCTTTTCAAAGATATCATAAACTAATGTCGTCCATACAAGAGAGCCTTAGAGTGAAGTGTTGATGGGAAAATTCTTGCTCAGGTAAAAATATCACTAACCCAAGTATGCCTCAGAGATTGCTTCCAGGGTTCACAGCAGTGCTTGGATACTATTAACCTGTTTAAGTTTTATTAAATCTTCAATGTTCTGTCCCGGTCCACTTTATCCCAACATAAGTTTAAATACTATGTAAAGTGCATACCTATTTAAAAGTAAAGCCAACAGTACCCACAAGGCAATCATTTCCCAGTAATCCATGTTTCAGTCACTGCAGGAGCTGGAACTGGAAATCAGGTCAGATGAGGCTTTTGGATCAGCAATCTTCACCTTATCTGAACTGCAGAGAACTCTGTGGCCTGTGAGCACAGTGGGGCTGGCTGCAGGCTGAGCATAGCTTTCCTTCTGAGATTTATGGTGCTTCTGCCTTAGGTTGGAAACACTGGGAGTACTTAATCTCCCAACTTTATTTGCTGGCTTTTCTCCTTAGCTACATAGCTACAGAAAAAAAAAAAAAAAAAAAAAAAGAGTGCATTAAAGTGAAGCTAAAACACGGAATTGGATCTTTTACAACCTCGTGAGCGTCTGGGGTTAATCCTCATCCCAACTGAGCGGGTCAAATATCAAAAAATAACTTGCTTTTTAAAGGATCCACCACATCCTGAAATCAACAGAAGTAAACACTTTGTGAAGCACACAAGCCCATGTGGGGTTAGCCATAGGCTGGAGGTTAGTTAAAAACTTTGCAAGGATGGGATACAAGGGAAAAGAGGTCATTGGCAAGGATTTCCTTTGGAGAAATCAAATCCAGTTCCACTGTCAAGGACATCTCTCCAAGGCAGATGCATTTTCCATTCTTAGGGTTGTCCAGTCTAATAAAAGAGCCTTCCTGAGACAAACGATTTGTGATGTTTATGTTCTCAATAGGCCCAGAAAACCTACAGAGCAAATGGAGAGAGCTCTTATTTGGCTTCTGCTTGTGAACACAATTGAGCTGTCTGCAAGGCCAAATACATCTAAGAATTTTTCAGATCTTATCCATTGCCATGACTTCGTAAAGAGAAATGAGCAGGGCCTCTTCAACCCTACCTCCTCTTGAAAAATTGTGCTATAGAGCTGCTTCCTCTGATTCCTTTGTTGTTGTCATTGTTGTTTAGAGACAGGGTCTTGCTATGTTGCCCAGGCTGGTCTCCAGCTCCTGGACTCATGATTCTCCTGCCTCAGCCTCCTGAGTAGCTGGGACTACAGGCATGTACTACTGCAATTGGCTTGATTCCCTTTTCCAAAGTGGTCATTCCTCAACTTTTGATCCTCTCTCTTTGGGTGGTCTCAGTCTCTCCCATGTTTCCAGTGACCACATCTAGGGTGGTAAAAATTTGCATATCTAACCTCTCCCTATAATTCTGAGCTTTACTCTATCATTGAGCATTAGCTGAGCATTGCTCCCTCAATGGCCCACTAGCTCTTCAAAAGAAGAATATCAGGAGCACTTCATTTATCCCCCAAGCCAGCTTTCAGTTGTCTCTGACCTCCTAATGACATCGACTCGGAACTGCTCTCTATTCCTCACTCCTCACTGATGACCAATTCCTTCCTATGGCCAATTGTAAGTTAACCTTCCACTCCTGCAGCCAACTTGTGCCAGGAAGGCCCTCCTGCATCTTCTCCAGATTGTTACAGCCATCTCCTAACTGACCTTTCTCATTAGCTTCTTCTCCAATCCAGTCTCCTCACCCAGACACAACTCACCTTTCCAAAGCTCAGCTCTGGGGAGGTTGTGCTCCAGCTCCACTCTCTTCAGCATTCTCTTTTTCCTGCCCTGGTTTGCCTGTGCCCCATCTGACCAGTCCCCTCTCTCATTGTAAGTGTCCCTTCATCCTCCAGTAACCAGCATACACTGTTCCCTCAAAGACCCTGTGCATTTTTGCCTATTCCCTTATATTTGTGCTGTCTCCAAAGCCCAAAAGACTCTACCCATCCATTGGTGTCCTTCAGGGTTGGTTTCTGTGTTGTTCTTTCATGAAGCTTTCTGATGTGTTCTCTTCATGGGTAACTTCCAGTGTTAGGATCATCTCTATAAAGGATTTAACAGAGGGTTCACTTTAGTTTTTTGACTGTTTTCCTTATGCTGATAATTTTCCATCCCCTACTCCTACTTGCTATATTAGTTTGCTAGGGCTGTCATAAGTGACATAAACTGGGTGGCTTAACAGCGGACATTTATCATCTTACAGCTCGAGAGGCCTGAAGTCCAAACTTTAGTTGTTGGCAGTGCCAAGCTCCTTTTGAAAATCCACAGGGGAGAATCTTCCTTCCCTCTTCCCAGCTTCTGGTGGTTGCCAACAATCTTTGGCATTCATTGCCTTGAAGTTGCATCACTCCAATCTCTGCCCTCAGCACCACATGGCATTATCCTCCTGTGTCTCTGTCCACACGGCCGTCTTCTCATAAAGACACCAGTCATGTTGAATAAGGGGTCCATCCGACTCCAGCATGACCACATATTAAAACTAACTACATCTACCAGTGACCCCATTTGCAAATAAGGTCATATTCTGAGGTGCTAGGGGTTAAGACTTCAAAACATTTTTTTGTGTGTGTCTGGTGGGGGGCGCTGCAATCCAATTCATACTACTTGCTATTCCCTTGGTTACATGCTTCTGCCAAAGTTGGCTGTTGGGTATATTTGTTTAAACTCTAAACATCAGGGTTAAGAGCAAAATTATTTAACCTCCCAGTATTGACCATGTTAATACATGTTGAGCACCAGATAAATGTGAAGTTCAGAATCAAGGAGTTATTCAATAAAGCTTTCTTTCTCTCCAGAATTTGAAAAAATTAACCTCTATTATATAATATTACAGTTTGTTCAATTCATTGATGCTTTCTCAAACTCAAACCTGAGATAGCTAAGAGAGACTAAATACACTATTTTCCTCTCCAAACCTAGCTCTTCTCCTAGTCTCTCTCTCAATCAGATATCTCATGACCCACCCAGAACTCTCAGAGACTCCCTTAACTCTCCCTCTCCTGTGTTCTCCTTATACCCACTTCTGTGTATCTGAGTCCTGCACTCAGCTGGAAGGACTAGGATTTTATTTGTCTCTGTATCATCTCCCCCAGCACCTGGTCCACACATGGCCCATGTGAAGTGCTTCAAAATATAGCCTGAATGTATTTAATCTTTGGTACTTATCCTAAAACTGATGCCGTTTCAAGAGCCAGCTCATTTCTTCTCCATCTACTTGGGCTCTCTTTGCAGTGGAGAAGAGTAAAGGGGAATGGTTGGGCCTTAGAGGTGAGGAACATTGAACTAAATATCTCACCTGGGCTACAGACTAACAAGGTGCCGGTGGTCTCGCAGTTTTCCGCTAAGGAGAAGACGAAGTTCAACAGGTGGGTGCTTCCTAGCATCACGGAAGAGGCCCTTACCTGGAACTTGATCTGAATGATAAATCTCTGCCTTAAGCATTGATCACAGTAGAACTAAAAGTGCCATAGAAATAAATAAAATTTATTTTGCAAATGAGGACACAGATGCCGAAGCCCAGGGATATCAAAGTTCCACATTTAAGCTATTGAGCCAGCATTTGAATCTTTTATTTCTAACACAGGATCCTGAATTGTTTTTGAAATATATTATACAGTGAGGATACATCCTAACTTTGCATTGGTAGATTCTGACAGTCTCAGACACTTGGATCTGATCCTATCAACCCTTGGATATAGGCATTCAATTTAATCTTCACCTGTGTTTACTTGTATCCATACTTCTATGTTGGTTCAAAGCTTCCCACCAGTGTGTATATTTTTCTGAAAAGCAAACACGTATGTGAGACTTATTTTGTATATTTGTCTTCCACAAAGTGGCTTGGGAAGTGTGAGAGGTTAATAAAAATGCAGTAGTAGTTATTTTATTAAAAAGAAAAACTGTAACTTCAAGGATGATGTTTAATAGGAAAGGTACAGTATACAATGGGATCGTAGGATTGTGAGATCAAGTGTCGCAGGAAAGGTACTGGGAAGAAAGGTACTTTTCTGTCCCCTGTAGGAAATAATAATATATCTTTCTGCTTTCAGGAAGAAAATTATCCAAATTATCTCTTATATATGATAAATGTGAAGTTTTCAATATGCGAAGAAAAATGCACAAACCTTTTTAGCACCTTAACCATATCACCACTTAAAAAATGTCTTACATAGAATTCTGACATTATAGCCATAAATACTCTTAAAGTGACAATGAAAATAGGAATTACAGCTGTCATGTCCTCCACTCTCTTCAAAGCATCTCCTCTGAAACTGGCACGTGTAGGGGACACAGACATAAGAAGAAATGCCTACGTGTAATACATACACGCACACAAAAGTAAAGCCAGGTTTTGCGGTCTTGAAAGTGACATCTTTCAGGGAAGTTTCCCTAAGTGAAAGAATAGACAATTCTGAACCCAAACTAAGCATCGGTACCTGGGAGGAAGGGACCACACATGAGGAGCCCTGAAGTTTTAGCTTGATGAGCCCCATGATAGATGTGCCTTTGTATGTAAAATTCAGGATTCCAGATAATTTCGTCAATTTATTTGTCATAGTTTCCCTGTTTTGCAACTTCACATGTGCCATGCTAACTACATATTTTACCCCCTTCCCTTTAAAAATGTGCACCTCTATCACACATTATTCAAAATAGCCAAGAGGTGGAAGCAACCCAAATGTCCCTGGGCAGATAAATGGATAAACAAAACATTGTTTGTATATACAATGGAATATTATTCAGTGTTAAATAGGAGGAAACTTCTGACACATGCAACAGCATGAATGAACCTGGAAGTTCACATGCAAACCAAAATAAGACAGTCACTGAAAGACAAATACAGTATGATTCCACATATAGGAAGTATCTAAAGAAGTCAAATTCATAGACACAGAAAGTCGAATGAGGGATGCCAGGGAATGGGAAAGAGAGAGTGAAGAGTTAGTGTTTAACGAACACAGAATTTTAGTTTTGAAAGCTGAAAAGAGTTCAGGAAATAGATGGTGATGATGTTTGCACAGCAATGTAAATGTACTCAATACCATCAAACTTCACTCGAAATGATTGTAAATGATGTGACCTTTCAAGGCAGGAGGGACAGCATGTGTGGAAGTTGGAGCTGGGTTGGGAAGTGCAGTGACAAGATGGGGAGGAGCTGGGGCATGGCACGCATGTAGGAATTGCAAACATAGAGCAACCCCCTTTTGACTACATGAGTTAGGCCAACGACAAATGAGGTTGGAAACGGAACAAAGATCCCCTGATGGTGGCATTTGAACCAATGCTGAGAAGCTTGGGCTCTACCCAATGTCTTTCAACATGCGGTTCATGGATAACTGACATCTGTTTCACTCAAGTACTTGTTGAAGTGAAAATTCCCAACCTCAGCCCTAGAATTGTATGCATTCGATTCTTTGCACATAGCTGATAGGAATCAATTTTTCTAACAAAGTCCCCAGCTCATCTCCATAAAGAGGATAATTAGAGAACTGTGTACGACTTGGAAAACTCTTTAAAATCCTTCCATCTTGGCTGCACCCAGGGAAAGCATCTCTTTCCACAGATTGTAGAGGTGCAGAAGAATTGCAAATGGGATTCTGAGAGGCGCACGTGACATTATAGAGCTTCCACGTTCCGAGGAAATATTGGCTTGCAATTTGAAATGGAAACTTTGCAGCCTTGTTTTATTCATGACTTTTGCAAGAGTTTCCACATTTGCCAAGGGAAACATTTGCCAGAAGTAAAACACACGAAAGATGCATCACTCTCTCTTCCCACACATGGGGAAGTCATTAAAATTGAATCAGCTTGGCAGCCGGCAGCTCAGGTGCTCAGAGACTGCTGAAAACCTTTTAATCTTTTCTCTCTTTCTTTTTCTTTCTTTCTTTCTTTCTTTCTTTCTTTCTTTCTTTCTTTCTTTCTTTCTTTCTTTCTTTCTTTCTTTCTTTCTCTCTTTCTCTCTTTCTCTCTTTCTCTCTTTCTCTCTTTCTCTCTTTCTCTCTTTCTTTCTTTTTCTTTTTTCTTTCCTTCTTTCTTTTTTTTCTTCTCTCTCTCAATTGGTCACAAGGAATGTGAAAATGTTCCACCAAGTACTAAGTCCATGCAAAATTTATGGTTTGGGAATTTTAAACCAAGACTTAACATTTATTTTCCTTTGGCAAGAGGTAAAATTGTTTAAAAAGAAATAAAAGGCAATTTATTAATGTGTGCACATGCAAAGCAAGAGTGCAGAGACTATTGAAGAAGGGGCACGTGATGGGACCCTGCTGGGTGGTGGTGGATCAGGCTCCTGCTCTAAGGGCTGCGAGACAAAAGCCTTGGAGAAAAAGGAGAAAGCAAACTTTCAGATGTGAAGAGCTTTCTGAATTGAAAGAACAGAGTTGGCAGTGAGATGCACAAAGGATGGACAGGCCGAGGGTGGTAACTGCTCTCAGGTGGTTGGAGCTTCGGTGGGAAAGGTGCTCCTGGGAGTGACTTATCTGGCATTGGAGAAAATCTTAACTATCAGAGGAAGGGGTTTCGACTCCATCTACAGACAAAAGAGAGCTCTTGAATGCTTAGTACTGTCAGGCTTTGGGTGGAATATTCTAGTAATCTTGTTTCATGAAAACTGAAAAGAGGAGAACCTAGTTGTAAGGTAACCACAGTGACCTTGCAGACCTTCGGTTGATGAGCAACTTTACATCAGGGGTGATAAAGGAGGGAGCAGATTTAGGAAAGGTTGAGTTAGAGCAGTAGGATAGAACACCAGTTCAGTGTGAATACAGAGACCAGCTGTGTGTTTGGCACAGATGGATGGGAAAGGGGGACTTTTATGAACAACCAAGACTGAAGCCCACAGCTGCTCTTTTCCTTTAACCTTGAAGGCACATCATGATGCTCCACATGCCTGGCTGGTCAGACAACATTTCTGAAGATCCATATTGACCAGGAGTGACTTTCTTTGCCAACTTTGAGAACCATCCCTTACAAATATGGAAACACATGGTTGTTTCTCTTCACTGGTAAAGCCAACTCCCTATACTATTGCCAGTGAGACAAGTACACCTGTTATAATAGGCAAACTTATATGACAATATAATTAATTAAGACAGTGTAGACTCAGCATTGGATTATGATTTAAATAAATCATGTGGAAATGTTTTATACTGTTACACAGTCCTCAGGTACCAACTGTTTTATTCTACATGGAACATCCAGCTTGAGATAAGCATGGGACACTATCTGAACATAGAAATATGATCAAGACAAGGACTCAGTGAGAACTACGATACTACCAAATCACAACCTAGGAGGGAATGGTAATGCTTCTAAGGCAGGTATTTTGCAATTAGGAAAATTAAGGGGAAATAAAAAGCTGGTAAAAAGAATTCTCCTACCAGTTATCAAAAACACTTTTTTAAACATTGAATATTTTTTCAAACCAAATGTCTATGGATCTGTTTTGCTAGAAATTGAATTTTTTTTTGAACAAAGAGGAACCTCCACCTCCCCAGCTCCCCCACAGAATTCAAGTCCTCTTATTGTAAGTCATCAATTTCACAAAAGTCCAAATAATTGACACATGACAGATTGACACATTCTGATTTCCAAGATTTACTTCAGACAGCCTTGCAGATGCAAAACAAACAGACTTGATCTAGTGATCCCCACTTCCCCATATTCCTGCTGCAAAGTTGGTCACATGTGCTCAACAATATAAACAAATGCCAGGTGAGCCATCACAGCCCATGCTGTTGAGTAACAGATATTCCAGGCAGGCACAGTTTTAAGGCCTAAATATGCAAATGCCTTTAACCCCTTAGCAGTCTTTTTAGAGGGGTACTATTTTTAGTCCCCTTGTACAGATCAGAAAAGTGAGGCACAGAGAACTTACACCAGATCCCCCAGGTCAGATCTAACAAGTTGGAGAACTGAAGCGAGAATCTGGCCTTTTTTATTCCAGAGCTACCACGAACGACTAGGCCACACTATCCCTTCTATACATACAAAACGAGTAGAAACAAACAAACGACAACAACAACAACAACAACAAAAACAAAATTCCTGGAGATAAGATTTAGGACTAGGATTTGGAATTATATAGCTTCACTTTCTTTAGAAAAAGAAAACAGGAAAGTTTCAAAGAATCTCAATAAACATTTGATGACATTGTTTTAATCACCTTCAAAACACTTAACATTTTTGGAATACAATTTTTGTACTTTGGCATACCTACAGTCTCTTTGATCTCAGTCAGGTCATTTATGTCTCTTTCTGCTCAGTTTACTCATCTGTAAATTGGGGATAATTTTAAAGCTTCAAGTTTGTACTGAGGTCAGATGAAATAGGAAATGCTGAGGAATCAGCACTTCATAGCTTCCCAATACACGTGATTGGGGTAATTAAAATAAGCCCATGGATTAGGGGACATGGAATTCAAAATTCTGTATTAGGCTGTTGGGGAAAACAAAAGAGAAGGGAGAACGTCTGTTGTGAAGACAGAGAGGGAACGCTGGCGTACTAGTAAAGTTCAAACCCAAAACTAAGTTATCTTACAGGCCAAGCCTCTATTTAAAAAATAATAATAATAAGGGAAGGGGAAGGGATGGTGTTTGTTTTAGGTTGAATTGTTGAATATGAAACAAATTCATAAGAGGAAGCCTAATCCTAGTACCCAAGAATGTGACCTTATTTGGAAATAGGGTTGTTGCAGGTGTAATTAGTTAAGTGTGGATGAGGTCGTACTGGAGTAGGGTGGCCCCGAATCCAGTAAGTCTGTGTCTCTATGCCAATGTCTGAGTGTTTGTACCACCTCTCCCAAATTCATCTGCTGAAATTCCAGTCCCCAAGGTTGGGGGCTTTTTAATGGAATTAAAAAGTGGGTCTTTGGTAGCTGTGTAGGTCATGAGGGTCGACCCTCGTGAATGGGATTAGTGCCCTTGTAACAGAGGCCCCAGAGAGCTGCCTGCCCCTTCTACTACCTGAATATTAATCTGAGGATGCTGATATTACACTTAGGGGATTGGTCAGTTGATGCCATTGTCTTAGGAAGAGTGTCCCCAGGGAAAAATGGTAGCGAATTTTCCAAATCCAGCTATGAGTCTCTGGAGAGTGACCGAAACTAAGAGCTGCATAATGACTAGATTGTTGGGCCTGTGCATTGTTAATCTGAAGAAATGCAACAATAGTAACAATATAGAGAGAGTAAAACTGTTCCAGTGAAAAGACAAGTGAACACTAAAAAATATGGAAGAAAATTTTTGATTGTTTTGAATATTAATAAAAAAATGTGATTCAAAGAATATTCCTTAAAACATTTCTGAATTATACTTTGCCTGGGGAGCTATTGCCCATTCACACAGTTCCTGACATGATAGCTCCACTCAGACACAGATTCATAGCAAAGTTGCCCTGGGCTTTATCAATCAGCAGGAAGAAAATGAGCTCTACACTAGGCATTGAACTCAAATGATTTCTGGATTATGAGAGTTTCTTCACACAGTTCACCGCGAGGAAGATGGGCCCCACACTGTATAATTTAAATGTTTTTGACATGGATTTGGACCAAATAGCATAACCAACCAGACATTGAAAACAGAACTATGGCATTGCATGATTACTAATAAATGCCAAGATATTTCCAAAAGTGAAAATGACTTGTACATGAATTAAGCTGAAACTCAAAGGAAAATTTTTGATTAAACCTAAGGGAATAAGAAGAGTACATTGTAATCAATTAATATCTTTCTTAGGTCTCTTTAAAACTACAGTTTTCTTCTTCCTCTATTTATTTATTTATTATTTATTCATTTATTTTAGAGACAGGGTCTTGCTATGTTACTCAGGCTGGTTTTGAATTCCTGGATTCAAGTAATCCTCCTGCCTCAGCCTCCTGAGTAGCTGGGACTATAGGCACACATCACCACACCTAGCCCCTCTATTTTATTTTTATTAATTGCAATTCATTTGTTCATAAGCATAGAGTGTTTATTATATAGTTTCCCCGAGCCTAGTTTTACTTACAGCATTATTGCATTGTCAATTAACATGTTCCTCTGGCATATTCCCATTCACAATGGCCACAAACTAACTAGGGAGGGGAAAAATCTCTACAAGGAGAACTGCAAACCACTACTCAAAGAAATCAGAGATGACATAACCAAACAGAGAGCCAAATCATGAGTGAACTCCCATTAACAATTGCTACAAAGAGAATAAAATACCTAGGAATCCAACTTACAAGGGATGTAAAGGATCTCTTCAAGGAGAACTACAAACCACTGCTCAATGAAATAAAAGAGGACACACAAGATGGAAGAACATTCCATGCTCATGGATAGGAATAATCAGTTTCATGAAAATGGCCATACTGCCCAAGGTGATTTATAAATTCAATGCCATTCCCATCAAGCTACCAATGACTTTCTTCACAGAATTGGAAAAAACTACTTTAAAGTTCACCTGGAACCAAAAATGAGCCCACATTGCAAAAACAATCCTAACCAAAAAGAACAAATATGAATGCATCACGTTACCTGACTTCAAATTATACTACAAGGCTACAGTAACCAAAACAGCATGGTACTGGTACCAAACCAGAGATATAGACTGATGGAAAAGAACAGAGTCCTCAGAAATAACATCACACACCTACAACCATCTGACCTTTGACAAACCTGACAAAAACAAGAAATGGGGAAAAGATTCCCTGTTTAATAAATGGTGCTGGAAAACTGCCTAACCATATGTAGAAAGCTGAAACTGGATCCTTTCTTTTCATCTTATACAAAAATTAATTCAAGATGGATTAAAGACTTAAATGTTAGGCCTAAAACCGTAAAAACCCTAAAAGAAAACCTAGACAATGCAATTCAGGACATAGGCACGTGCAAGAACTTCACGTCTAAAACACCAAAAGCAATGGCAACAAAAGTCAAAGAGACAAATGGGATCTAATTAAACTAAAGAGCTCTGCACAGCAAAAGAAACTACCATCAGAGTTAACAGGCAACCTACAGAAAGGGAGAAAATCTTTGCATTCTACCCATCTGACAAAGGGCTAATATTCAGAATCTACAAAGAACTTAAATTTACAAGAAAAAGTCAAACTACCCCATCAAAAAGTGGGCAAAGGATATGAGCAGGCACTTTTCAAAAGAAGACATTTATGTAGCCTACAGACACATGAAAAAATGCTCATCACTGGTCATCAGAGAAATGCAAATCAAAACCACAATGAGATATCATCTCACACCAGTTAGAATGGTGATCATTAAAAAGTCAGGAAACAACAGATTCTGGAGAGGATGTGGAGGAATAGGAACACTTTGACACTGTTGGTGGGAGTGTAAACTAGTTCAACCATTGTGGGAGACAGTGTGGAGTTTCCTCAAGGATCTAGAACAAGAAATACCGTGTGACCCAGCGATCCCATTACTACGTATATACCCAAAGGATTATAAATCATACCACTATAAAGACATGCACACGAATGTTTACAGCAGCACTATTCACAATAGCAAAGACTTGGAACCAACCCAAATGTCCATCAATGGTAGAATGGATTTAAAAAAATGTAGCATATATACAACATGGGATACTATGCAGCCATAAAAAAGGATGAGTTCATGCCCTTTGTAGCAACGTGAAGTGGATGAAACCATCATTCTGAGCAAACTCTCACAAGGACAGAAAACCAAACACTGCATGTTCTCATTCATAGGTGGGAACTGAATGATGAGAACACTTGGACACAGAGCAGGGAACATCACACACTGGGGCCTGCTGTGGGGTAGGGGGATGGTGGAGGGATAGCATTAGGAGAAATACCTAATGTAAATGACGAATTAATGAGTGCAGCAAACCAACATGGCACACGTATACAAATGTGCCAAACCTGCATGTTGTGCACAGGTACCCTAGAACTTAAAGTATAATAATAAAAACAAAGAAATGAAAAAACATTTCATGCACATTGATTGAAAGAATCAATATTGTTAAGGTGATCATACTGTCCAAAGCAATTTATAGATTCAATGCTATTTTTATTAAATTACCATTGAGATTCTTTGTGGAATTAGAAAAAAAAATTTTTTTTAATTCTTATGGAATCAAAAAGAGCCTGAATAGTCAAGGTAATACTAAGCAGGAAAGAACAGAGCTGGAGACATCATACTACCTGACTAAACTATACTACATGGCTACAGTAACCAAAACAGCATGGTACTGGTACAAAAACAGACACATAGACCAATGAAACAGAATAGAGAACGCAGAAATAGGGCCACACACCTACAATTATCTGATCTGTGACAAACCTGACAAAAAAAAAGCAATGGGGAAAGGACTCCCTATTCAATAAATGGTGTTGAAATAACTGGCTACCCATATGCGGAAGACTGAAGCTGGACCCCTTCCTTATGCCATATACAAAAATCAACTCAAGATGGATTAAAGACTTAAATGTAAAACCCAAAATTATAAAAACCCTGAAAGATAAGGTAGGCAATACTATTCAGGACATAGGCACAGGCAAAAATTTCATGACAAAGATGCCAAAAGCAATTGCAACAAAAGGAAAAATTGACAAATGGGATTGAAATAAACTAAAGAGCTCCTGCACAACAAAAGAAACTATCAACAGCATAAACAGACACCGTACAAAAAGAGAGAATTTTTTTTGCAAACTGTGCATCTGACAAAGGTCTAATATTCAGCATCTACAAGGAACTTACACAAATTTATGAGATAAAACAACCTTATTAAAAAGTGGGCAAAGGGTAGCCTTGGGGAGGTGTGCCCAAGATGGCCGAATAGGAACAGCTCCAGTCTACAGCTCCCAGCGTGAGCAGCACAGAAGATGGGTGATTTCTGCATTTTCAACTGAGGTACCAGGTTCATCTCACTGGGGCATGTTGTCAGTTGGTGCTGGTCCGAGAGTGCAGCCCGACCAGTGAGAGGTGAAGCAGGGCAAGGCATTGCTTCACCTGGGAAGCACAAGGGGGAAGGGAATTCCTTTTCCTAGCCAAAGGAAATTGAGACACACAACACCTGGAAAATCAGGTAACTCCCACCCTAATACTGCATTTTACCAAGTGTTTTAGCAAATGGCACACCAGGAGATTATATCCCACACCTGGCCTGGAGGGTTCCACATCCACGGAGCCTCCCTCATTGCTAGCACAGCAGTCTGAGATCTAACTGCAAGGCCGCAGCGAGGCTGGGGGAGGGGCACCCACCATTGCTGAGGCTTAAGTAGGTAAACAAAGCTGCTGGGAAGCTCAAATTGGGTGGAGCCCACCACAGCTCAAGGAGGCCTGCCTGTCTCTGTAGACTCCACCTCTTGAGACAGGGCATAGCTAAACAAAAAGCAGCAGAAACCTCAGCAGAGATAAATGTCCCTGTCCGACAGCTTTGAAGAGAGCAGTGGATCTCCCAGCGTAGAGGTTGAGATCTGAGAACGGACAGACTGCCAGCTCAAGTGGGTCTCTGACCCTGAGTAGCCTAACTGGGAGACATCCCCCACTAGGTACAGACAAACACCTCACACCTCACATGGCTGGGTACACCCCTGAGACGAAGCTTCCAGAGCAAGAATCAGACAGCAACACTCACTGTTTAGCAATATTCTATCTTCGGCAGCCTCCGCTGCTGATACCCAGGCAAACAGGGTCTGGAGTGGACCTCAAGCAAACTCCAACAAACCTGCAGCTGAGGGTCCTGACTGTTAGAAGCAAAACTAACAAACAGAAGGGGCACCAACATCAAAACCCCATCAGTACGTCACCATCATCAAAGACCAAAGGCAGATAAAACCACAAAGACGGGGGGAAAGCAGTGCAGAAAAAGCTGGAAATTCAAAAAATCAGAGCACATCTCCTCCTCCAAAGAAACGCAGCTCATCGCCAGCAATGGAACAAAGCTGGACGGAGAATGACTTTAATGACTTGAGAGCAGAAGGCTTCAGTCAATCAAACTTCTCAGAGTCAAAGGAGGAACTACATAATCAGCACAAAGTAACTAAAAACTTTGAAAAAAGATTTGATGAATGGCTAACTAGAATAACCAATGTAGAGAAGTCCTTAAAAGAACTGATAGAGATGAAAACCATAATATGAGAACTACGTGACAAATGCACAAGCTTCAGTAACCAACTCGATCAACTGGAATAAAGAGTATCAGCGATTGAAGATCAAATGAATGAAATGAAGTGAGAAGAGAAGTTTAGAGAAAAAAGAGTAAAAAGAAACTAACAAAGCCTCCAAGAAATACGGGATTATGTGAAAAGACCAAATCTACATCTGACTGGTATGCCTGAAAGTGACAGGGAAAATGGAACCAAGTTGGAAAATACTCTGCAGGATATCATCCAGGAGAACTTCCCCAACCTAGCAAGGCAGGCCAACATTCAAATTCAGGAAGTACAGAGAACACCACAAAGATACTCCTTGAGAAAAGCAACTCCAAGACATATAATTGTCAGATTCACCAAAGTTGAAATGAAGGAAAAAATATTAAGGGCAGCCAGAGAGAAAGGTCAGGTTACCCACAAAGGGAAGCCCATCAGACTAACAGCAGATCTCTTGCAAGAAAATCTCCAAGCCAGAAGAGAGTGGGGGCCAATATTCAACATTCTTAAAAAAAGAATTTTCAACCCAGAATTTCATATCCAGCCACACTAACTTTCATAAGTGAAGGAGAAATAAAATCCTTTACAGACAAGCAAATGCTGAGAGATTTTGTAACCACCAGTCCTGCCCTACAAGAGATCCTGAAGGAAGCACTAAACATGGAAAGGAACAACAGGTACCAGCCATTGCAAAAACATGTCAAACTGTGAAGTCCATCAATGCTAGGAAGAAACTGCATCAACTAATGAGCAAAATAACCAGCTAATATAATAATGATAGGATCAAGTTCATACATAACAATATTAACCTTAAATGTAAATGGAATAAATGGTTCAATTAAAAGACACAGACTGGCAAATTGGATAAAGAGACAAGACCCATCAGTCTGCTGTATTCAGGAGATCCATCTCACATGCAGAGACACACATAGGCTCAAAATAAAGGGATGGAGGAAGATCTACCAAGCAAATGGAAAACAAAATAAAAGCAGGGGTTGCAATCCTAGTCTCTGATAAAACAGACTTTAAACCATCAAAGATCAAAAGAGACAAAGAAGGCCATTACATAACGGTGAAGGGATCAATTCATCAGGAAGAGTTAACTATCCTAAATATATATGCACCCAATACAGGAGCACCGAGATTCAAAAAGCATGTCCTCAGAGACTTACAAAGAGACTTAGACTCCCATACAATAATAATTGGAGACTTCAACACCCCACTGTCAACATTAGACAGATCAACGAGACAGAAAGTTAACAAGGATATCCAGGAATTGAACTCAACTCTGCACCAAGTGGACCTAATAGACATCTACAGAACTCTCCACCCCAAATCAACAGAATATACATTCTTCTCAGCACCACATCACACTTATTCTAAAATTGACCACATAGTTGGAAGTAAAGCACTCCTCAGCAAATGTAAAAGAACAGAAATTATAACAAACTGTCTCCCAGACCACAGTACAATCAAACTAGAACTCAGGATGAAGAAACTCAATCAAAACCGCTCAACTACATGGAAACTGAACAACCTGCTCCTGAATGACTACTGGGTACATAATGAAATGAAGGCAGAAATAAAGATGTTCTTTGAAACCAATGAGACAAAGATACAACATACAAGAATCTCTGGGACACATTTAAAGCAGTGTGTAGAGGGAAATTTATAGCACTAAATGCCCACAAGAGAAAGGAGGAAAGATCTAAAATTGACCCTCTAACATCACAATGAAAAGAACTAGAGAAGCAAGAGCCAACACACTCAAAAGCTGGCAGAAGGCAAGAAAAAACTAAGATCAGAGCATAACTGAAAGAGATAGAGACACAAAAACCCTCCAAAAAGTCAATGACTCCAGGACCTGGTTCTTTGAAAAGATCAACAAAATTGATAGAATGCTAGCAAGACTAATAAAGAAGAAAAGAGAGAAGAATCAAATAGATGCAATAAAAAATGATAAATGGGATATCACCACTGACCCTATAGAAATACAAACTACCATCAGAGAATACTATAACACCCCTACACAAATAAACTAGAAAACCTAGAAGAAATGGATAATTTCCTAGACACTTACACTGTCCCAAGACTAAACCAGGAAGAAGTTGAATCCCTGAATAGACTAATAGTAGGCTCTGAAATTGAGGCAATAATTAATAGCCTCCCAACCAAAAAAAATCCAGGACCAGACGGATTCACAGCTGAATTCTACCAGAGGTACAAGGAGGAGCTGGTACCATTCCTTCTGAAACTATTCCAATCAATAGAAAAAGAGGGAATCCTCCCTAAATCATTTTATGAGGCCAACATCATCCTGATACCAAAGCCTGGCAGAGATACAACAATAAAAGAGAATTTTAGACCAATATCCCTGATGAATATCAATGCAAAAATCCTCAATAAAATACTGGCAAACCAAATCCAGCAGCACATCAAAAAGCTTATCCACCATGATCAAGCGGGCTTCATCCCTGGGATGCAAGGCTGGTTCAACATATGCAAATCAATAAACGTAATCCAGCATATAAATGGACCAAAGACAAAAACCACATGATTACCTCATTAGATGCAGAAAAGGCCTTTGACAAAATTCAACAGCCCTTCATGCTAAAAACTCTCAATAAATTCGGTATTGATGGAACATATCTCAAAATAATAAGAGCTATTTATGACAAACCCACAGCCAATATCATACTGAATGGGCAAAAACTGGGAGCATTCCCTTTGAAAACTGGCACAAGACAGGGATGCCCTCTCTCACCACTCCTATTCAACATAGCGTTGGAAGTTCTGGCTAGGGCAATCAGGCACGAGAAAGAAATAAAGTGTATTCCATTAGGAAAAGAAGAAGTCAAATTGTCCCTGTTTGCAGATGACATGATTGTACATTTAGAAAACCCCATTGTCTCAGCCCAAAATCTCCTTAAGCTGATAAGCAACTTCAGCAAAGTCTAAGGATGCAAAATCAATGTGCAAAAATCACAAACATTCTTATACACCAGTAATAGACAAACAGAGAGCCAAATCATGAATGAAGTCCCATTCACAATAGCTTCAAAGAGATTAAAATACCTAGGAATCCATCTTACAAGGGATGTAAAGGACCTCTTCAAGGAGAACAACAAACCACTGCTCAGTGAAATAAAAGAGGACACAAACAAATAGAAGAACATACCATGCTCATGGATAGGAAGAATCAATATTATGAAAATGGCCATACTGCCCAAGGTAATTTATAGATTCAATGCCATCCCCATTAAGCTACCAATGACTTTCTTCACAGCATTAGAAAAAACTACTTTAAAGTTCATATGGAACCAAAAAAGAGCTCGCATTGCCAAGACAATCCTAAGTCAAAAGAACAAAGCTGGAGGCATCACGCTACCTGACTTCAAACTATACTACAAGGCTACAGTAACCAAAACAGCATGGCACTGGTACCAAAACAGAGATATAGACCAATGGAACAGAACAGAGCCCTCAGAAATAATACCACACATCTACAGCCATCTGATCTTTGACAAACCTGACAAAAACAAGAAATGGGGAAAGGATTCCCTATTTAAGAAATAGGTAATGGGAATTATATATATATAACATAATATTAAATAATATATAATTTTATATTTAATATATAAAGTTTTATATATTTTAATATATAAAAATTATATATTTAATATTATATATTTAATCTATATTTATTTATATATTTAATATATTTGGATATTTAATATATTTATATGTTTATATTATATATTAACATATATTATATCATATATTATATATAATACATTTATATAGTTAATATAATCTAATATATATTTTAAAAATTTATATATTAAATATATAATGTTATATATTAAAAATTATATAATAAATATATTAAATAATATAATAAATAAATAAAATGGGAAAACTTGCTAGCCATAAGTAGAAAGCTGAAACTGGATCCTTTCCTTACTCCTTTTACAAAACTTAATTCAAGATGGATTACAGACTTAAATGTTAGACCTAAAACCATAAAAACCCTGGAAGAAAACCTAGGTAATACTACACAGGACATAGGCATGGGCAAGGACTTCATGTCTAAAACACCAAAAACAATGGCAACAAAAGCCAAAATGACAAATTGGATCTAATTAAACTAAAGAGCTTCTGCACAGCAAAAGAAACTACCATCAGAGTGAACAGGCAACCTACAGAATGGGAGAAAATTTTTGCAATCTACTCATCTGACAAAGGGCTAATATCCAGAACCTACAAAGAACTCATACAAATTTACAAGAAAAAAACAAACAACCCCATCAAAAAGTGGGCAAAGTGTATGAACAGACACTTCTCAAAAGAAGACATTCATACAGCCAACAGACACTTGAAAAAATGCTCATCATCACTTGCCGTCAGAGAAATGCAAATCAAAACCACAATGAGATACCATCTCACACCAGTTAGAATGGCAATCATTAAAAAATCAGGAAACAACAGGTGCTGGAGAGGATGTGGAGAAATAGGAACACTTTTACACTGTTGGTGGGATTGTAAACTAGTTCAACCATTATGGAAAACAGTATGGCGATTCCTCAAGGATCTAGAACTAGAAGTACCATATGACCCAGCCATCCCATTACTGGGTATATACCCAAAGGATTATAAATCATGCTGCTATGAAGACACATGCACATGTATGTGTACTGCAGCACTATTTACAATAGCAAAGACTTGTAATCAACCCAAATGTCCATCAGTGACAGACTGGATTAAGAAAATGTGGCACATATACACCATGGAATACTATGCAGCCATAAAAAATGATAAGTTAGTGTCCTTTGTAGGGACATGGATGCAGCTGGAAACCATCATTCTCAGCAAACTATCAGAAGAACAGAAAACCAAACACCTCATGTTCTCCCTCATAGGTTGGAATTGATCAATGAGATCACTTGGACACAGGAAGGGGAATATCACACACCAGGGCCTGTTGTGGGGAGGGGGTGGGAAGAGGGATACCATTAAGAAATATACCTAATGTAAATGATGAGTTAATGGGTGCAGCACACCAACATGACACATGTATACATATGTAACAAACCTGCATGTTGTGCACATGTACCCTAGAACAAAGTATTAAAAAAAAAAGTGGGCAAAGGACATGAACAGACACTTTTCAAAAGAAGACATATCTGCAGCCAACAACCATATGAGAAAAAGCGCAATATCATTGATCATTAGAGAAATGAATTGCCTAAGGCAGAATGACTATTATCAAAAAGTAAAAAAATAACAGATGCTGGCAAAGTTGCCAGGAAAAGCCAGTGTTTATACACTGTTGGTGGGAGTGAAATTAGTTCAACCATTATGGAAGACAGTGTGGCAATTCCTCAAAGACCTAAAGAGAGAAATACCATTTGCCCCAACAATCGCATTACTGGGTATATACCCAAAGGATTATAAATCATTCTGTTATAAAGACACATGTATGCATATGTTCATTGCAGCACTGTTCACAATAGCAAAGACATGGAATCAACCTAAATGCCCATCAGTAATAGACTGGATGAAGAAAATGTGGTCCATATACTCCTTGGAATACTACACAGCCGAAAGAAAATGAGAGCATGTCTTTTGCATGGACATGAATGGATCTGGAGGCCACTCTAGCAAACTAACTCAGGAACAGAAAATCAAATACCGCATTTTCTCACTTATAAGTGGGAGCTAAATGATGAGAACACATGGACATGTAGAAGGGAACATCACACACTGGGGCCTATTGAAGGGTGGAGGATGGGAGGAGGGAGAGGATCAGGAAAAATATTTAATGGGTACTAATACCTGGGTGATGAAATAACCTGTACAATAAACCCCCATGACACAAGTTTACCTAAGTAACAAACCTACACTTGTACCTCTGAGCTTAAAATAAAAGTTAAACCAAACAAAAAAACAAAACAAAACAAAACAAAAAACAAAAAACAAAACCACATATGTGAGTAGATAAAAAAAGAGAAAAAAATTTCTCTGGCCCCTATATTTTCTGCAACTTGGTAGTGACATCTAAACATGTGAAGAGATTGAATTGAAATGTATAGTAAGTTTTCAGCATAGGTGTTAGTGGGTCCTTCTGTAGGAGCAAATATGCCTGTTTGTCTCTCTTTTTTTGTGAAATAAGCACCACTGATGATTATTGTATATATCCATTATTTTATTAGAAGTTGTAAAATTATGATATTCTAAGGATATTTTTCCTCATTTATTTATTACCTGAAAGATTTTTATAATGGTTTCACCTGCATTTGGTTAATGGTTTGGCTAACCTGAGTGATAGATTGCAGAGGAAAGGCAAGATATAGAATTTATCTTCTCCCTTCTTTACCAGTTTTCACCTTAATAATAAGTATCCTCCCAACATGGCCTGCAGATTTGCCTGTTTTGTATGAGCACATGATGCTTTTCTGTCTGTTACAGTCATGATCCTTGTCAATACTCAATCTGTCCCACCCTAGACAGTGGGGGCCTCTTTATGTTTTCTTCAGAGTTCCTCCGACATAACCCAGACAGTCTTTTATGCATCATGGCTTCTAGTGTCACAAGATATTTCAGGCTCACTCTGTACATTTCCTGCCTCAATCAAGGTTTAGTGGAAATGGTATTTAGAATATACGGACCAGGCATTAAGGGAACAGTATCTTTAAGCTCTAGTGGTTCAGTTAGTTTTAGGCAGTTAAGTGGTATACATAAAATATAATGGTAAGCAGACAGTTATTTCTTCTTACGATGACACACATGTTCCCAAACTTGTAGGGACTATGTGTGTAAAAGAAACATCTGAATATCAGTGTCACTTCTTAATATTAATTGTTTTAGTCTATTTGACAATTACCAGCATATTTCTGAAATAATTTTTGGCTATATTCTACTTTATCTAATTTTTACTGTTTGTTTTTTGGTGTTTTTGTTTGTTTGTTTGTTGCTTCAATACATTCATCTGCTAATAAGCACCACTGGGGGTTTCTTATTCAACATCTTACCCTGTTCTTTTAATTATCAGCTCTTAAGAACAGTGAGTTAAGAAGTTTAAGAATTTTACTTGTTACAAAATAGCCCATATTTAACTACTTTTCCGGAATGCCTCAAGTGGGCACTACTAAGAAGGATCCGCACACTCTCAATGTCTATGGTTGCCAGAAAATTGATCTCAACTGCTAAACAGTGAGTCCTTTGGTGGTCAGGTCAGGCCACCAGTGCCTCTTCTTCATGGCTCAGACACTGTATCAGGGAGAACTCGGGTTAGGGAACAACAGAGACAGGATACCATCCAGTTCCTCTCATCCTCTGCACTCTTACCACTGAACTAATCTCAGATTTCTAAAAGAGTAAGTTATATTTAAATCTTTCCTTTTCAATCCTTGCAAAAACCTTCATTTCTGTACATAAAATTATCATTTGCTTTCAAAGGGGAGTGATCAGAACAACAGAATTTCGGGTCTTAGAATGCAGGTGACCTCAAACTGTGTTTGCTTCTCCTGCTGGTTGGCTGTTCCCAACAAAGGGCAAGATTTTAGAGCACTCAGTGATTTAAAAGTGGGCATATCTGTTTGTCCAGTGGATTTTATTACTGTCACATAATTTACCATCAAGTAATAAAATTGCACTCTTCTTCATTTTAGACTGAAAATTTGGAAAACCTTTTCTCAAAATTTGTCCAAATTCAGGGCGATAGTTTTTGGAACTTAGCCATATTTTCTTCCAAGTGAATTTCTAAATATGCCTTAACCATGGGTCAGCTATGTCAATCGCATGGAAGTAGAGAGTAGAATGGTAGTTACCACAGGTTGGGAAAGGTAGGGAGAAGAGGGATGAAGGGAGGCTGATTAATGGATACAAAAATACAGTTAGAAGCAGTAAGTTCTAGTATTTCATAGCACAGTAGGGAGACTATTGTTACCATTAAGTTATTGTATATTTCAAAATGGCTAGAAGATTTGAAATTTTTCTCAACACAAAGAAATGATAAATAGTTGAGGTGATAGATATCGCAATTACCCTTATCTGATCATTACACTCATGTATCAAAATATTACATGTATCCCATAAATATGTACAATTATGATGTATCATCATAGAAAAACAATGAGTCAACTGATAAACTAAAAGGTTGATAGGGGTAGCAATGGACAATAAAACCTCATCATCTACCATTATTTGTTCACTTTTGCTGGCTACATCCAAATGTTAATGAATGTCAGTATACGCTTATTCAGATGTCTGATGTTGTGTTATATAATGTCCTAAAGACTGTTTACACCTATTCAGCCTCACTCAGTTGTCAAAACAACTATATGAAATGAGCAGAGAGGAAGTCAATTATTTCACCAAGGTCACACAGGTGGAAATGTCAGAGCAGAATTTGAACTTAGGCAATTCAGCTCCAAGAGTTCATGATGTTAGACACTCCATGACACTGCTTCTGCTTTGCTTTCATAGGTCCTTAAATAGATGTCATATATAACTGTGCAATCTCAGGACTAGATTTAGCTCAAATGTCTTCTAGGATAATTCCCCATTTAACTTTTGACTTCCCCTCAAAACACTTGGTCAAAACAGCAATCAGGTCTATAGTCACCTTAAACAACTAGAAGCCCACTACTTATTCTCTGTAATATCAGGAATGCAAAGTTGCTTCACTTCTCTGTGCTGGTTCTTAGTTTGTAAATTGTCAATGGCTGTGCCTGCTTGGAAGGTTTTGAAGATGTATATAAGGCGAAGTTGCTCTGAAAATGCCTGGCACAAAGCATGTCCTCAATGAAAAAAGAGTGTTCATTATATCCATTATATCTTTTAATAAATTCCAGTTTCCTTTTCCTGCTTCCATCCTTTCTCTCTCTCTCTCTCTCTCTCTCTCTGTCTCTCTCTCTCTCTCTCTCTCTCTTTCTCCCTGGAAAGTCCAGTAGCAAGTCCTTTCCTTGTAATCTTCAGAGCAAGCAGGCCTAGGGTTCCTCATTAACACTTATGTTGAGGACCTTCTTTCCCTTTTCCTCAAGTTTTTTTCAACTCTTCACATTGTGACCAGTTGAAGGGACTCCAAATGATTCTAGTGAGCCACATTTCTCTTGGAAGGTTGTCAATGGCTTTACAGCATGAGGTGTCACGGGACCATTGCTAGAACTGGATAATGAAAGATGAGTTTAGGGCTAGTTGTCCTGGGAGAAAGGATTTTAGATGTCACAGGAACCACAGAAGGAAAATCGTAGTGTCAAGGAAACTTCATCAGGTTGACCAAACATCAGGGTGGATGAAAGGAAAGAGTAAAAGACAACATTGGCTTTGGGAAAATGTCTTCTGGCAATTGCATGCTTCCAGCTGAGTCTGTATTTGAGTTGCACTGGGGAAAACTTTTGTTCTGAGCCTGAGTCCACCTTATCTCCTTGGGTTAGTTACTTGACCTCCTGAGTTTTAGCATACTTGTCTACAAAAGAGAATGACTATGGTTCTAATCGACTAAGTTAACTCATACAGAATACTTCATTATAATGAGTACATTGTAACTGTTTAATAATACTTAATAAAATGTTTGAAGTTATATTAAAATTCTTTGGAATGAATAAACTTAAAACTATGAATATAAAGGTTAACTAAATTACATTTTCACTGAAATTGTGGCTTGCAACCCCCTGAATTAGCTAGCAAACCTGATTCATGGCCATCTTTTGGGTCCCGCGATTGCCATATGGCACCATGCACAGCAAATGAGCCTGGTATTCATTATATTCTGTCATTTCTTTCACAATTATCTTTTGTTGATGACTCTCCCTTTGCTGGCCCCCACCCCCATCCACCCTCCACCCTTCTCTGATCTCCTCCATGCTGTGGATGATCCCTATGGATTTTTTTTTTTTTGGTCTCTGCCCTCCAACTTCTGATTGTGTTTGACCTATGGGAGACTCCGAAATGATATCAGAAGATAGAAGGGAAAGAATACTGTTCCTTCCTCATCCCCACTGTCCCCATCATCACAGTTTGGCTGCAGTCCCTGCTGGGCTGTCCTACTGCTGCACCAGCTGATACTCACTCCATTTATTGACTGAGCCTTGCAGACTTGGGAAGGGGAATGGACACCTTGTTGTTGCAAATCCCTAGGGGCTTTAAGCCTTGATAGTTTTCTTTAGTCTCTTCCATAATCTCTTTTCAATTAGCTCTTCAAAAATGCTATTTATTTCCTGCCAGGACCTTGATTGATGCACATCTATTGAATCCTTTCTGTTTACCAAGCACTTACAAAGAAGGAGGAACAGGGCAACACCTAAAACAAAATTCCTGCATCAGTTTGTTTGTAAATTATGTGGAGCAACAAATATGTAAGGTGAAGCTACAGGGCACCATGTGATACTCATCATATCTGGAAAGGGAACTGTGCCCAACAAGAAGAGAAGAGCATGGGGCTTCTCCTAAAACAGAGGGAGCCTGGGCAGGACAGGTGACCTGGGAGCTGCCTTATGTGGAGCAGAGCAGCAAGGACAACAGAACTTCTCAAATAGTAGAGAACCCTTTCATTTGAAGAAGTAGCTTATTATCTACCAGGTAGATCAGTGAGACATCATTGGTGTGAGATTAAATAGATAACTGAGAATAGTTTCTGTAGGATTTCTTTGATGGCCTGTTCCAGGAGAGTGTTCCTAGATGGAGAGGATCAGGCTGGAGGAGAGCCAAGGGAGGTGTATGTATATTTCCTGGGTATTCACTTAGCCTTTGGCTTTCACAGTAATTTAAGCAGATTAAAAAAATGATACATTTGGCACACATCATAAATAACTGATAAAGAGGTTATGTAAACTCCTTTGAACATTCTAGAATTGGTTGCACATATATTGATGTGTTTATAAATATATATCTTGAAAATGATCACAGGCTACACTTCTAAAAATGTTTTTTTTTAAATTACAAAGTTCATGCCATTATTATAGCCTATCTATAAACTGAAATCATATACACATACTATAATTACTGAGTATAAACATGTGCACCAAAAAATAAAGACAGCAATGCCTCTTGGAAAAAACAAAAAGATAGACCATGATTAATGTAACAAGCTATTTCTAATCTGAATTTTTAAAGTTTTATTTAATCATTTAGTGATTATAACACTAATAAATGAAAGTTATAGGATAATCAAAATACATAATATTATAAGGAATAGTAGGTAATCAAACATGTTTGTTTAAAGAAAAATATTAGGCTGGGTGTGCTGGCTCATGCCTGTAATCCCAGCACTTTGGGAGGCCGAGGTGGACAGATCACTTGAGGTCAGGAGTTCAAGAGCAGCCTGGCCAACATGGTGAAACCCCGTCTATACTAAAAATACAAAAATTAGTCAGGCGTGGTGGCATGCACCTGTAATCCCAGCTACTCAGGAGGCTGAGGCAGGAGAATGGCTTGAACCCAGGAGGCAGAGATTGTGGTGAGCCGAGATTGTGCCACGGCACTCCAGCCTGAGCAATACAGCAAGACTCTGTCAAAAAAAAAAAAAAAAAAAAAAAGAAAGAAAGAAAAGAAAAAGAAAAAAACTCAATACATTAGCCTCTCCCTTCAAGTGATGGAGCCTGTGGCCATGATTGCAGGACTGCAGTGTAACAAAATGTGACTGCATAAGTGACTGAACCTTGATGGTGGATATTGATAGACATGTTGCAGAACACCAGAATTATTCGGTAAATCAGGATGGGAAGACAGAAGAGGAAAATGTTAGGATTTCTTTTCATGAAAATGTACCAATAAAATCAATAGTTCTCTTTCAAGAAAATCTATAAATGTAAAAATGAAATTAAAAAAACAAAAATTTTAACTGTAGACACTTATCACCTACATGATAAGTGTATATTTAGGATAAAACTTGACTTTTAATTTTAATAAGTTGACTAAAGAAATACAAATATCAAATTAACTTTTTGATTAATTGAATCTAAGCTCAAAGTTATAAATCTGTCAGGATTTACATATGTAACTTTGATTAAAATAATAAAGTGAAGCATTAAAAATGAAAATAGAAGGATAGGTAACAATTGGTAAGATTGGTAAAATGTTGATAAATGGTAAAGCTGGATATGGCTACCTGAAGGTTCATTACACTATCCTTTTTACTATTGTGTATGTTTAAAATTTGTTATAGCAAAATTTCAGAAAGCAGCAAATGTATAGCTTTGGGGTCAATGCAAAATGGCTCTTTTCTCTTTTTAGGGAAGTTTATCCAAGGAGATTCAACAAAGTAACCAAGCTACTTCTTGGAATTCAAGTCATTGTAAAACAACACCTTATTAATCAAAGGATAAGTTAAAACAAATCAACATTAAGACTAAAACAAAAATGACGAGTAGATAAAAAATTAGAAGGCTCTTACCAAGATATTGTTTATTACTCCCAAATACATAGTTAGGCTTTCAACAGATAGACTTTTGAACATTTTAACATTTTAAAAAATGCCACACTTATAAACAAAAATAAAGAAAAGTTAGATTTCATTTTCCAAATGAAACTGACCACTTCTTTGTCAAAAAATTTTGGTTATTTTCTGCTCTTCAAAATATTTTATATCTAAGTCAGCAGAAAATAAAACAGAGGAAAAATGATATACTCTTTTATCAGTAGGATTCTGACCTGAGACATTCAAACAGTGGTGGCATAGCACTAAAAGGAATTTTTGATTACTCCCAAACATGGAAGTCTGCATTTTTGAACTTTCATGTTGTGTTTGCATTGGTGTATCAAAATCTGGTTTTGGTGGGTTTTTTTCAGAGCTTAATTGTGGTATAATTGACAAACAATAAACTGTACAACAACATTTCCACAGGTCCTGAGAAATACTGTCTTCCATATCATTTTATTATAATGCTGATGAAGAAAAATAATTGGCTTTATTATATGTTGTTTTGCTTAAAGTTGCAGTTTCCAAGAACCTATCTATGATGTTAAGTGAGGACTTACTGTATACAGGTTGATAAGTTTTGCACACATGCATAAGTAGGATCATCACCACATCAAAATAGTAAACATATTTGTTACCACCTCAAGGTTTTTCATGGGCCTTGGTAAGCCTTCTTATCTAAGTCAGCTCTTCCCCATCTGTTCCCAAACAAATACTGATCTAACTTCTGTCAATATGGATTCGTTTTAATTTTCTAGATTTTTATATAAATAGAATCAGAGTATGTGCCCTTTTTTTCTGGTTTCTTTCACTCAGTGTAATTATGTTGAGATTCATCCATGTCATGGAATGAACTGATGTTTAAATATACTACAGTGTGTTTATTCATTTGCCTATTGATAGACATTTGTAGGTCACACAAAGAGCTTCTGGTTTTGCTACAAGCAAAAGTGCTATAATCATTCATGCATGGACAAATCTTCATATATAAATCCATCCTTTATTTTTTATTGAGTAAAACCTAGTAGTGGAATAGCCAGATCATAGGGTAAATGTTTAACTTTTTAAAGAAACTACCAAACTGTTTACCAAAGTGATTGTACCATCCATTCTGACCAGCAATGTATGAGTTCTAATTCCTCCACATCCTTCTTAAATTCAGCCATTTTTATAGCTGTGTAGTAATATTACGGAATAATTTTCATTTGTGTTTCCCTAATGAAAAATGATGCTAAGTATCATCCATGTGCTTATTTGCCATTCATATATCTTCTGTGGGGAAGCACCTGTTAAAAAGTTTGCCAAGTTTTTGAAAATGTGACTGCTCCTTACTGAGTTTTAAGAGTTCTTTGTATATTCTGGATTCAAGTCTCTGGAAAGATAAATACTGGAAAATATATTATCCCCATCTGTAACATGCTTTTTCATTCTCTTAACAGTGTCTTTTGAAGAGAAGTCATTTTATCTTTAGATGAAGACCAACTTCACAATTTATTCAATTTATGAGTCATGTTTTTGGTCATATCTAAATAATATTTCCTTAATTCATGGTTAGAAAGGTTTCTCCTATGGTTTCTTCTACAAATCTCATAGTTTAAGTTGCACATATAGGTGTATATCCTGTTTTGTGCTAATTACTGTATGTGCTGCAAAGTAGGGATTTAATTTTTACATGCACATTCAATTGTTCCACCACCATTGGTTTAAAATGTTATTTGCTTTCCTTTGCACCTTTAGAAAACATCAGGGCATGTCATTGTAGGTCTACTTCTGAAATCTGTAATCCTTTCCACTGATCCATGTCTGTATCTTTATGTCAATACTAAAATCTTGATTCGTTTAGTTTTATATGTTTTGAAATCAAGTAGGGTTAGTTGCTCAGTTTTGGTTTTGGACGTTGATTTTGGTATTCTAGGTTATTTTCCTTTCCTTACTGCACTGTCATGTCCCTGTGTTCCTGAATTTAGGAGGAAAACATTCAGCCTTCAGTAATTACATATGATATTATTTGTAGTATTTCATAGATGACTTTTTCACATTCGGAAGTTCCCTTCTGATCCTACCTTGCTGAGAGTTTTTACCAGAACTGGATTGTCAAATGCTTCTACACCTATGTTATAGTTCTGGGATAAAAGCACTTTGATCATTAAAAATGTTCCTTTTGGTATATTGTTCAACTCAATTGGCTAAAGTTTGATTTAGGAGTTCTGCATCTATGTTCTAGGCAGAAAAGAAAAGGAGCTTAAATTATTTTAGTTGAATACATCTTACATGGTGTATGTGAGGAGAAAAAAAACGCAAACTGTTTTTATCCTCTGTTCTCACACCACAACAATCAGCACCAAATAATTTCTTCCCACCAACAAACAAGCATTCAATTCTGCAGTGGGCCCTGCTGGGTGTCCTCTAATTTAGTTCTAGTGACACCACCTCCCTGGAGCTAGCATCAGATCTCACCGGGCTCAGCCTTCAAGACGGCTTCCCTTTCAGACACCAGTCTCAAGTCCAGGCTTCTGGAATTTCTAACCCACTGTCAAGTTGGGGTTCCCACGACTCCCTCTTTGGGTTCCACTAATTTGTTGCAGAGCTCACAGAACTTAAGAAAACATTTATATTTGCTGGCTTATTACAAAGGTTATTATAAAGGATGCAGATGAAGAGAGGCAGAGGACAAAGTATAGGGAAAGGAGTGGGGAGCTCCTGTGCCCTCCTTGGGTGTGTCACCCTCCAGGAACCTCCATGTGTTCAGTGACCCAGAAGGCCTCCAAACCCTGTCCTCCTGGGCCTTTTATGGAGACTTCTTTGGGCAAACATGGCTGACAACCATATAGAAATATGATTGAACAGAAAAGATATAATTCAATACTAATAGACTAAATGAGGAAACCTAACAAGCCTGTCTGCCCAGATTCTTCTTGGTCACCTCTCTGGGCAGCATTCCCTCCTCTCCAGTATGATGCAGGACCCCTTCTGAAATAAGGGTCTTGTGACCTACAATCAAACATGGTAGGCCAGAGAATTGCTTTATGACCAGCTCTGTGACAGAAAGGTAGGAGAAGATTCCTGCCTTGGGGAGAAAAGGAGCAGGTGAAAGGAGGACAGAGAAAGTCAGAGGCTGTTTTCTGAGGCCTGATCCAGAGGCCTAAAGTGTCTCACATTCTAACAAAGGGCTGCGGGAGTCAAGAGCCAGGAGCCAGGTACAAAACCTGCATGTATGAACATCTTACCAGGGGATCCAGGAGTTTAAAGGTAAGCAGTTCAATGTATTGAAAAATGTCAGGAACAGAATTTGGGGACTGGTAGTGGCTAAGACTTCCATGTGGACTGTTGTGGAGTGCTATTGAAGCAGGATATTTCGCTGACCCCTTCTTGGGACTCACAAAGTGGGTGCCCTGTTTACTCAGCCCGCAGCTCTCAACTACTGTGGGAGGGAACACGCTAGCAAAAGAGGTAGGAACTGGAACGCACAGGTGCTGAAACTAGCTGGCCGCTTTGGCACCAGCAGGGGCACTCCACTCACTTGGACTTGCTGCATTCCACCCATCAAAGAAGGGGGTGTGCAGGTGAGTGGATGCAGGAGCCGGGGTTAGCGCTTTTGGGTGCTAGTGGGAGTGAACTTCATGCAGGCCCTGCAGCAGCATCTTGGCATGGGGTGTCCAAGATCTTTGAAGCCCCAAAGAAAGTGTTACAGTGCTCTTTTAACTCTGCTGTCCATGGATGGCTTAAGTGTTAACATCTCAGTGGACCCTCTGCCTTTTTTGTATGAGGTGGCTACCTTCTGCCAGTGAGGGTATAGCAGGAGGAGCCGCAGACAAAATCTCTCAGACATCGAGATAGTGAAGGGAGTGGCTTTAATCTGCTGGGAGCATTGGCAGGCTACTGTCTTCAAATCCGAGCTCATCAGGTGCTCAATTTCTGTCCCTTTTAAGGGCTCACAACTCTAAGGTGGTCTGCGTGAGAGGGTCATGATTGATTGAGCAAGCCAGGGAGTACGTGACAGGGACTGTGAGCACTGGTGGTCAAAGTGAAACAGAACAGGACAGGAGGTTTCACAATGTCCTTCCATGCAATGTCTGGAATCTATAGATAACAGTTGCTAAGCGGTCAGGGGTCGAATTTTAACTACCAGGTTTAGGTCAGGCAGGCCCAGGCCTGGTTTCGGGTCTTGTTCCTTGGTTTTGGGTCTGGTTCCTTGGTTTTGGGTCTGGTTCCTAGGCGCCAGGCTACCTGCCTTTAGTTTTGCTTCTCTTTCCTTTTCTGAGTATAAAACAATATAAAACAATATGAGAGGGTCTCTCTCTTCCCTCATTTCCTCCCTTTGAGACTCTCACTTTTTATTAGTGGGAGTTCTCACTCTTATTTTTGCTGCTTATGTCTTGTGGAATAGATCGATAGTGATTCATATAGTACACTTGTGCTGAAGCATTTTGGTGAACTAAGGTAGCGAGGAAGCTTTTTATCATTTGAAGAAGTACAGGTAGCAAACAAGGGAGCAGTAAGCAGGTTCCTATTACTATTATAACTCCCATTATAAGAGTTTTAAATCTTCCTAGTGCTGGCAACCACCTTCTAAACATGGCTTCAGGGTCGAATCCATGCTACACTTGTATGGGCACATGTGCCAATTTTGCTGTATTTCTAACTATGTCTTTAACTGCTTGCCTTTGATTATCTATGTGTAGACAGTAATTAATAAGGTTAAATTTCTTATAGACCTCTCTTTCAGCTGCTAGCAAGTAGTTGAGAGTCAATCTATTTTGATAGATAGCATTTTTTATCTGAGTTTCTTGCTGGGACAGAATAGTCAAGGCTTGACCCCTTTTATTAGTGATGATTTCTAAAACAGCTTGCAACCATGTGATTTGGTTGACCATGCAAATGGGGGTCCGGTATCCCCATGAGTCATCTTGTGCCTAAGTAGCAGGCCTATAATATTGTATAATTCTCTTAGGGGGCTATTCATTATTTTTCAATTTTTTTATAGCTACGATTTTTTTTTTTTTTTTTTTTTTGCGGGAAGCATAGACAGGGAAGCCCAGGAGTTCACCTGTTTTTATGGGCAGTAGGAAGAAAGATGGTTTAACAGTGCCAATAACACAACTACCTGTCCACAGGTCAGGCAGCTTAGCATAGGCTGTATGTCTACATATCCAGTATAGCCCAGTGGAGGCCGTCTAGTCCCAGTGGGATTCTGGGTGGACCCCAACGGTCTGCAACTTTGGAAATTTACTGAATGGATTTTTTTTCCTGTGTGGTTTGAACTCCACCATGTAGTCTTCCTACAGGAAGTGTGAAGTCCTTTCCCACTCTTGCTATACAGTATCGTCTAGTGATTGAGACTTCTAGGACCTACAAGTGATCAGGGTGATTCTTTTGGGCTGGGAACTGGGTCTGTGGGTACTAATTCTCAGGTTTCCTATGGCCATTGATCTCCTATTACAGTTCTTCCACAAACGTGACATTTAGAGACTGGGCTACATACCTTGGATAGAATAGCATTATACAAACAAGTTTTTAGAGTCCCGGAACACATATAATAACCGTAAAATAATAGGACTGTAGCAGGTTGTATAAAGCACCAACAGGTTGGTGCTTTAAGAAAAACCTGTTGCGTTTTTATTTTAATGTCAAGTTCACAGAAAAAATGGATGATACCTTTTTAACTATAGCTAATATGTTTACACACAGAATTTTCTTTACAATTAACGTTTTAAAACTTGCTTAAACTTTCAAAACAATAATTTTTTTAACCTTTTAATGTAGGTAAAAATCGACATTCTTATGCTTCCTTATAATCCTTTTGCTAAAGGTATATTTTACTTTTCTTATACACCTTGCACATACACTGCTTCTTCAATAGTACTCAGGAAGCCTTATTACTTTTAAATTATACATTTTTTGCATAAAATTTTTTTATAACTTTTTTTCTTTCATGACTTTCGCAGACAATTCTTCGACATGTCTCAACTTTTTGACTTATTACAAACATTTCTTTCTTTAAACACCCAGTTAATTTATTTCAGGACAAGAATTTACCATATAACACTCTTGTTACATAAATTCTGCCTCCCCCTTTTTTTTTTTCCTTTTTTTTTTTTTTTGGAAGATAATCATTCTTTTTTTTTTTTTTTTTTTTTTCTGTTAGCAAAGCAGCTGCCACTACAGATTGAATGCATCTGGGCCATCCGCGGGTTACTGGGTTAAGGATTTTTGATAGGAAGGCCTCAGTGCTTTCAGGATACGCTCTTGTTTACACTGACAACAAAGTGGTATTAGAGTGTTACAGGGTTATGGAGAATACCCTTAATTATCAATTATAGGTTTTAAATTTACCTTGGCTTTTAAAGGAACAGGGTATACTTTTTTTTCTTAACTACTTGTATATTTCTCTCTTTTGTTCTTTCTCTCTTTGACTTTCTGTCTCTCTCTCTGTCTCGCTTTGACTTTCCTTTTGCCTCTGTCTCTTCCTCTCTTTCTGCCTCTCTCTTTTTCTGATTCTCTCTCTCTCTTTTCTTTTTTTTTTTTTTTTTTTTTTTTTTTTTTTTTTTTGAGACGGAGTCTCGCTCTGTCGCCCAGGCTGGAGTGCAGTGGCGCGATCTCGGCTCACTGCAAGCTCCGCCTCCCGGGTTCCCGCCATTCTCCTGCCTCAGCCTCCTGAGTAGCTGGGACTACAGGCGCCCGCCACCGCGCCCGGCTAATTTTTTTTTTGTATTTTTAGTAGAGACGGGGTTTCACTGTGGTCTCGATCTCCTGACCTTGTGATCCGCCCGCCTCGGCCTCCCAAAGTGCTGGGATTACAGGCTTGAGCCACCGCGCCCGGCCTCTCTCTCTTTTCTTGACTCCTTCCTTGTCTCTCTGTCTCTTCCTCTCTGTCTTTTCATCTCTCTTTGACTCTTTTTCTCTCTCTTTCTTTTTTCTTTCTCTGCTGGTCTTTCCTTGCCTCTGCCAGCTGCTTATGTTGCTGTTCTCTTAACTACTATTGGGGGGAAGGGAGTCTAAAACCAGCTGTAACAGTCTATGTACAGAAACTGGTCATGGTGCCTTGGCTTACAGGTTACCTTGTGCCATACCTTTGAAATAAGGGACCTGTCTAGGCTTCCTTCTGATGGCCAACCCACCTCTAACGCTGGCCAGTCTATTTCACACAAAGTTCTAAGTTTTCCTGGTGTCATAGTAATACCGTAATCTCCCTCAAATCCTTTCTTGAAATTTTTCAACACAGTTCCTAGTGGGGTGGGCTTACTTGTGCCTGACCCATGCTTCTTTGAGACAAAACACCATGCTCACACCACATGCACACCACAAAACAAACAACGGGTAAAAAGGGCACATACACACTTTTGCAGTTTACGCCAAACAAAAATCAAAACCAAAATCAGAGTATCAAGAGATCCAAGCCAGGTCACAACCAAAACCAAAGTATAAAGCAATCCAAGTCAAGTCAAAAACAAAAACGAAAGTGCCGGTACAGGCAGGCCGTGGGTGATCAGGCCATGCTTCCACTCAAATGGAGTGGGCAAGTTCCCAAGACCAGTCCTGTCAAGCAATTCAAACCAAGTCAAAACCAAAAACAAAACCAAAGTGCAAATAAAGGCACACCATGGGTGATCAGGTCACATTTCCACTCAAATGGAGTGGGCAAGTTCTGAAGACTAGTCTTACCAAGTTTTAGATGTCTGGACTCCAAGTGCCAGTTCCTTCCAGGTGTTCAGCCACTGCATTGATCCTCCATGGGGGCCTGCCACACACTGCTCTGGCAAGGCATCCTACTGGGGCAAATGCCTACCCAGGAGCACTCTCAGGACCCACATTGCTCCAGCTGGTTGGAGTCTCCCACAGGGACGTTCCACAGGGCAGGCTAAAGCCGCCTAAGGAGCTGCCTTGACTGTCTGTTAATCACCTCGCTTCCTGGGCAGGGAATCAAGAAATATAGCAGGACGAGCCACGGACAAAACCCCTCAGACACCGAGATAGAGAAGGGAGTGACTTTAATCAGCTGGGAGCATCAGCAGGCTAGCGTCTTAAAATCCGAGCTCATCAGGTACTCAGCTTCTGTCCCTTTTAAGGGCTCACAACTGTAAGGGGGTCCACCTGAGAGGCTCGTGATCGATTGAGCAAGCCAGGGGGTACATGACAGGGGCTGCGAGCACCAGTGGTCAAAGTGAAACAGAACAGAACAGGAGGTTTCCCAATGTCCTTCCATGCAATGTCTGGAATCTATAGATAACAACAGTTGCTAGGTCAGGGGTCGAATTTTAACTACCAGGCTTAGGTCTGGCAGACCCAGGCCTGGTTTCGGGTCTGGTTCCCTGGTTTTGGGTCTGGTTCCTATGCGCTGGAATACCTGCCTTTAGTTTTGCTTCTCTTTCCTTTTCCGAGTATAAAACAATATAAAACAACATGAGAGGGTCTCTCTCTTCCCTCAAGGGCAAAGGACAAGTGTGACAACCTTTTGCATTTGCACTCATGGTTCTCAAGTTCTTCTACAGCATCCAGGAGAAATGAGGTCACATGAGCAAACTGAAGGATGGTACATGCTGGAGATTGTATTGCTGATGAAAGTGGTTCTCAGTGAAAGAAGAGAGCTGAAAAGGGGATGGGGCAGGAAGGTCACCTGCCCCTGAAGTATAGCCGTTTCCAGCTGGATTCTTCTCTGAAGTTGTGCCATCAAGCTGTCCCTCTCAAATCAAGCCACTTCTCTCCAAAGTCCAGCCACACTCTTCAACGTCCAACTGCTTCTCCCTTCTCTCAGCTGAGTATGGGGTTTTTATAGGCACAGGATGGGCATGGGGCAGATAGCATGTGTGGTTTCTGAAAAGGCAACATTCAAGTGAGAAAGCAGGGATACAAGATCTCACTTTGGGCCCTAATCTCAGGCTTTTCTGCTTGAGGGTGGGATCCTCTCCAGTGACCCGCTCCAGCTGCTTAGAATTTCTCTGCCTCCTGCCTTTATCATTGTATCATTATGACGGCTATGAATAGGGAGGGAGGGACATTGCTGGGATGGCAGAGAACAGCCCCACTGGTGGTGTGAAGTTTGAACTGGAGGACTTAATTAGCTTCGCCCCTGTATTATGGATGAGTGACGAACAAGGAAGAATTAGAAAGATCCTTGGACTCCCATCTTGGTGATTGTTACTGAGCTCTGGACATTAGTGGAGAGACACATTTAGGATGGAAATTCGTGTAGCACTGAGTCCACAAACCAGGTCCTTCCCTTCTCCAGATGGCTCAATGATAGAGTCTCTGTTACCTCCAGTAGTACAAGAAAAATCAGAGTCTCTAATTGATGATAGAGTGGTAGTTGATGTGTCAGGTAGACAACTGTGAAAAATTCACTGAAATTAGGATGTTTAGAGAAAGAGCTTCAGAAAAATCCTACCCATTTGAATTGAATATAGAAGTCAAAATTACAACAGAAATGAAGAAATTTAATATTTAAAAGATAATTTGACAAAGGACAAATACAAGTATAAAAATTTTCTAAAACAGCTTTAAAATAGATGCATTTAGTGTCAGCATAGGATACATATCAAATAAAAATAAAACAAGGCTATTAAACTAACACAAGCATAAGTTAAACACAAATTTGGACATTCTAAGTGAAATATCGCTGAGAGTAATGTTTTCCAGGTTCACTGATGTTGTTACAAATGACAGAATTTCTTTCTTTTCTAAGGCTGAATAGTATTCCATTGTATGCATGTGGGGTGTGTGTGTGTGTGTGTGTGTGTGTGTGTGTGTACACCACATTTTCTCTATTCATCTCTTGGTAGACACTTAGGTAGATTCCATATCTTGGCTATTGTGAATAATATTGCAATAAACATGGGAGTGCAGATATCTGTTCAACATACTGATTTCAGTTTATTTGAATGCATACCCAGAAGTGGAATTGCTGGATCATGAGGTAATTCTATTTTTAGTTTTTTAGGAAACTTCCATACTGTTTTCCTTAATGGCTCTACTGTTTTACATTCATTCCCACCAACAGCATAAAAGGGTTTCCTTTACTCCACATCCTCACCAACACGTTATCTTTTGTCTTTTATGCAGAATCTAAAAAAGTCAAACTTTTGGAAGTAGAGAATTGGGGAATGGGGGAAACAAGAAAATGATGATTCAGGGGGACATATATTCAGTTAGACAGAAGGAATACATTTTTTGAGATCTATTGCACAGCATGGTAACTATAGTTAATAATAATATATCCTGTATTTTATGACAACAGTCATTTATTCTTTTCAGCAGCCTGAAGGTATCATCCCCCTTACCTGCCTTTTTTTCTTGGGATGTCAACTTTCATAATCTCTTTTACTTTTTTAAGGGAATTCTTTCTTTTGTTCCTGGCTGGGTGCTTCTGAGGTTTTTCTGTTTGCCTTTTGTTTTCAGTATATCCAATACAATAAGACAGAACAGGGATGCCCCC
Source organism: Macaca nemestrina (assembly GCF_043159975.1). Taxonomy (NCBI): domain Eukaryota; kingdom Metazoa; phylum Chordata; class Mammalia; order Primates; family Cercopithecidae; genus Macaca; species Macaca nemestrina. The sequence continues at coordinate 116,713,150 of NC_092128.1, forward strand.
ACCCGCCCACCAAACTTAGGAGCCTGTGGGCCTCTCCAGGCATGGCAATAAAGGAAAATCTTGAGTTCCTTCAAGGGAAGTACCAGCCACCTTGCTAGCAGTGAGAAGTAAATAAGCAACACAATAAGCAAAAGGGCAACAGTAGCTCAAAACAATAGCCAAGGCAGCTAGAATCACAATATGTTTGCTTCTGTATAGAAACTAACATAACATCTTAACATATATCCCTGAGTTGTTTTTCAGAAACCCAGACCACCCCCACCCCACCAGTGGGATCCAATCCACTGCCATGTAGACCTCAGAGAAGGGGGAGCTGAGGACTGAACTCTGACTGACCTATGTTCTTTGTTCTAAATTTTTTCCTGACAGGCCTGGAGGAAGTCACATCCATGAGCCAGGGCTGACATTCTTCTCTGCTGACCCCAAATTTTTAAAAACAAAGCTTCTATTCCTTAACCAATTGCAAATTGTAAAATCTTTAAATCTGCTACTAAAGCAAACTAAATATGGCCTGAGAAGGACTCCCTGCTTCCATCTTTGAGTCATTGTGGGTGAGCTGTAACCTAGCCTAATAGGCAGACAAGACTGAAAACCTAAATTAGGAGTAGGGGCCTTTAACAACAGCTGAGCCTTGGCCCATCCCAGTGGCCATACTTCACCCACTCATAGACTGCTAAGTGTTCAAACTGTGTTCAAAGGAGGCAAACACCAACCTGTAACCAATCCAGCTGTTTCTGTATCTCACTTCCAATTTCTGTACATCACTTCCCTTTTTTTTTTTCTTTTTTTGTCTATAAATTTGTTCTGACCACGAAGCATCCCTGGAGTCTCTCTGAATCTGTTGTGATTCTGGGGGCTAGGGCTGCCTAATTCGCAAATCGTTCATTCGCAATTAAATTTCTTTAAATTTAATTTGGCTGAAGCTTTTCTTTTAACACTACCTATGACCTGTAAGCCCCCACGTCTAGGTGTGCTAGCCTTTTAAGCTAAAACTAATGTGTGACCTCCATGTAATGATTTACAACGTTTCCTTCTGCTTTCCCGAAACTTACCCTGCTGAAACCATCATTGCAAAATTATAACAGATGGTGAAAGAGATCTGACTTAACCAACTCCATCTTGTATCTAACCTCAAAGCTGTCCTTGTTCATTCCTGGGCATAGGCCAAACTAACTTTGGGAGAAACTTAGATTATAGTCTGTAGTTGGAAACAAAGATGATAACAGCCCTTTCCTGAAACAAACCACCTTCTTTCCTCGGTATTAGATTGCCTTTGTAGGACTAACAGATTGGCCAAAAGATTAGAAATTATGGTTTAGGAGTCATGCAGCTAAAGGGTACAAGATTCTGGCCCTCCTCAAGTTGCTTCTAGAGATAAATCACTATTGTAAAGCCTAAGATCAGTGCTTGAGATATCTGGCAGACCCTGAACTTGATGGATCAGCTGGCATCACCCAGCTTGTTAAACTGGCTCATCTGATCTTGTGGCCCCCACCCAGAAACAGACTCAGGGTAAGAATACAGCTTGGACTTCCTGTGATTTAATCTCTGACCCAACCAGCTAGGTGTGGTGGTGGGGACCTGTAATCTCAGCTATTTGGGAGGCTGAGGCAGAAGAATCTTAGCATTCTTAGCTCACTGGCTTCCCCCAACCCACCAAGTTGTCTTTAAAAGCTCTGCTCCCAAAATGCTTAGTGAGACTGACTGGAGTAATAATAAAACTCCTCCTGTCTCCTGCACAGCTGACTCTGCGTAAATTGCTCTTTCTCCGTTGCAGTTACCCTATCTTGATAAATTGGCTCTAAGTAGCAAGCAAGGTGAACCCGCTGGGCAGTTACACTGCCTTTGAAAACCCTTACCTTCAAGGAATCAGGGAGGTCAAAGCTTAAGCATGAGCTGCCTGGTCCTTCTTGTTTGGTGCCTGCAAGTAAACACCTTCTGCTGAAAACCTCAGTGTGGATATCTGGTCTTACTGCCCTAGTTCCTTCAATAACATAGTGTGTCTATGTGGGAATTGCGTTTACATCCTGGTGGTTTCTGGGGATTCTTGAATTATTTTTTATTAGTTCTTGAATATTTGCTGCCATTACCATTTCAGGAAAAAAAATCACCCCATTTGCTCCTTCTGGGATGTCAATTAAATATAGGTCAGACTGGCCCACTGAATTCCTTCTCTATATTTTGCCCTTTATTCCTAGCTTCTAAATTTCTCTCTCTCTATGGACTTTTGTTCCACATTCAGTTTTACTACTTATCTCTTCAGCTGTATTTATTAGCTTCCTTTGTGTTCTTAATTTCATTCTTAGTATTTTCAGTTCCAGAATTTTTGCTTGGTTCTTTCCCAAATCTGCAATGTCACTTTGTTCTGGTTTCTAATTCACATATTAAAAGCTTGGCTCATATTCTTTGGTAAATAGTAAGTTGACTTGTTTTATAATCAGAATTTTTAAATTTTAGTTTCTAACTGGATGCAGTCCATTTCTGTTCTCTGTTCCCCACCTCCCAACCTACCCATGGGCTCCTGGTCATGTTTCTTGCCTTCTTGCATGACAATTTGCCTTTTGCTATTTTCTAGATTTTGGAATCTAGAATCTAGATAGAGATGTCCTAGAAATAATTGGAGTCTAGGCTCATGTTTTCATCCTCCTGTAAAGATGTCTTTTGGTTGGTTTGTTTCGCTAAAAGTCTGGGCAAAGTTCTACTCTGATTTCAAACTAGACTTTTCAATTTTACAAAGGTAGATTGCAAGGCAGTTTGTTGACTTGTTTGTGACCAGTTTTTTTCTTGAGAGAAGATACGGACTTTTAACACCCCTGGAAGTGAGCAGGCTTGTGCGAGTACCAGCATGAAGCCTCTACCACAACTCTGTTATGCAGGTCTTTCTTAATGATTAGAAAAAAACTCATAGGGCTGATGTGAGTTTTGAACACTGAGCTGGATTCTGCAGCACACTCCACACACAGTTGAGGTTGTGTTTTCAGTAGGAGGTGTGATCTGAACTCTTTGTCTACTTCTTCAAGAAGAATGATGATGAAAGTATAAAGGGGCCTTTGTACAGAATGATGAAAGTATGACGGACTGATAGATTCTCCTTAAATTTACAGGTATTCTGCAAGCTATTCTGAAATAATATGTAACAGATTATACAACTATATCACCTCTATAGGTATACTCTGCAAGGTGTTCTACTAAGTCATGTGAAAATGTAAGGTGTGTCAAAGTAGAGCATCTGAGTTTAGCTGCATTGTTTTGTTTGGTTTTAACCAGCCTCGATATAAAAAGAGAAGTGCCAATTAGACAAAGAATTATTTTAAAAGAAATATGTAATACTTATGATGATATTCAGTTTATCTGTTTCATCTTGATTTAGTTTTTGTTGTTTGTGGGCTTTGAGGAATTATTTATTTTTTTCTAAGTTTCCAAGTTTACGAGCATCTATTTTTTTCATAGTCGTCCCTTATTATCTTTTTAGTGGCTGCAGGATTTTTAGTGATATCTCCAATTTCACTTATTGTTGACTCCTTTTTTCTTTTTATATTATTACATATTAATAATTTTGGGCTGGGTGCGGTGGCTCTCGCCTGTAATCCCAGCACTTTGGGAGGCCAAGATGGGTGGATCATGAGGTCAGAGTTCAAGACCAGCTTGACCAACACAATGAAACCCCATCTTTACTAAAAATACACAAAATTAGGTAGGTGTGATGGTGGGCACCTGTAATCTCAGCTATTTGGGAGGCTGAGGCAGGAGAATCACTTGAACCTGGGAGATGGAGGTTGCAGTGAGCTGAGATCACACCACTGCACTCCAGCCTGGGTGACAGTGTGAGACCCTATTTCAAAATAATAATAATAATAATAATCAATTTCAATATTTTTACAATAACCAGCTTTTCATTTTATTCATTTTCTCTATTATTTTTCTATCTTCAGTTTATTGATTTCTGATCTTTTCCTTATTTTCTCTCCTGCTTGCTTATTTGCTTATTGGTCTTTATTTTTTAGATTCTTAAGGTAAGAACTTACATTAATGGTTTAAGGCCTTTTCTCATTCAAAATGTAATAATTTGGTGCTATAAATTTTCCTCTCAGAGCTGCTTCAGCAGCATTCTACATATTTTAACATATTATGTTTTGGTTTTCAGTCACTTCCATTTTTAAAAATTTTCTGTAAATCTTCTAAAGTTTCTATGAAATTTTCTGTCTCAGAGTAACTCCTGAGATTTTGAAGAATCTGTTCTTGCTTCAGGGAAAAAAAAATGCTTATGGAAGAAAGCTAAGAGTGTGGCAGAGTAAGGGAAGCCACAAGTTAACTCTCCCATACAACTATTTCATCCTCATTTCAGAAACAGCAGCACAGCACCAGAAAGCTCCTCCTCAGAAGACTGACTTCTTGTTCAGATTCTCTGTGGTAATGCCGCTTGGAAAGAGACTTTGAGTTTTCTTGTTGTTGAGGGATGGAGGAGAAATATACATAGTCAATGTACCAGTGTGTTGATTGATTTATGCCCTTCATCTTGGAGGCAATTCCTGAGAGTATGGGTACTCTTCCAGCCTACTGTGCTAGATTTAGGAGGTGGGCATCATGCATCAGTATTGAGCCACCATATCAACATTAGTTGTTGCTAAAACAATTAAGTTTCTGAGCACAATCTCAAACACCTTGCACCTACCCCACCACCACTGTCATTAACAGAACATAGAAGAACAAGTAATTGGTTTTGATATACCTTTTGGCTTTGATGTCCTGGGTCAGATCTCTGTGGCTGATGAAACAAATATGCATTTTCTTGAACTAGTTCATTTGGCCTGGACAAATGCTCTCCAAAGTATGAACCTGGTTGTCATCTCATATCTGACAATATTTTAGACCATGGGCATGGTGCAGGGCTTCCTGACTCTTTAGCACATTAGGCCAGGTTCTGTAAGATCTTGATGGCAAAACACTCATATTGGAGACACAACAATAACTGGGAGTTCTTGACTAAATAGTGAAAAATATGGGATGGGTCATATGGACTCAAATAAGAATCGTGTGAATGGCCAAGCATCTGGTCTGTTGGGGTTGGGAACCAGTTGTGCATCTGAGGAAGGTGAGGTCTGGAATCAGGAGATAGAAGGTAACTCATGAGCTAGACTCAGTTTTCTTATGGAGGGTTTTATATGACTGTTTTCTCATCAGTCAACCTAGAATTTTGCTAATACCTTCTGGCATGACATTATTACATTCATCAAAGTGGGTTCTAGAATTTCAACATTACTTCATCCTGTTACAGTAGAATTTTAATTTGAACATCACTCTGTGTAAATCCAGTGTAGAGTGTGTGTGTGTGTGTGTGTGTGTGTGTGTGTGTGCAAAGGGCCTTCTCTAGATCACTTAGGTTGCCTTCTTTAGTTGCAATGGTGTGCATAGTAAAAATCCAAACAGAAATTGGCTGAAATGATTTTACATTATATCAATAAAGAAAGCTGAAGGAGATTTTGTTTAGTGATTAGGGACCCAGGTCTGCGTGTGGTTCTGTGGCCTCTTCTCTGTGCTGACTTCGTCTTCTGCTGGGGCAAGATGGCTCCAAAATTTGGAGTATCCAGACAGATACTTCCGTGCCTATACACATACAAACTCGTTATTCCAAAACTACAATATAGATTAAAAGTTCCGGGAGACAAAACAACTTTCAGACAAATAATATGGATTATATATTTAATTCCGGCTTTGTGTATCTATTTGTGTGTGCGTGTGTGTGTGTGTGTAAAATGAAAGCAAACTATGAATGTAGGATGAAATTTGAAGAGAAATCTAAGGAAGACATTTAGGTCAATGTTAATAAATGACAGTAACTACAAATAAAATGGATGTAAATGTCTCCTTAAATATTTGAAATTTATAACATTATGACCTGACCAGCATATGTATTTTAGTTTGTCTGCTCATATTCAAATTCTATTTCCTATAAATCACTCTCACAATTTATGCATCACTGATTTAAAGCAATTGATATTGATATTCTGCATGAGATATATATAGGCATGTGGATTTAGTCATTTTCTTTTTTTGTTTTGTAATTATTTGGTGTAAAAAATGTATGTATTTTCTTATATTTATAAAACAAGAATGCCTCCTTGGTTTCCCCTTTTCTACTCTCTCTTTGTCTTTCTGTCTGTCAATTACCTATGCACACACATACTTATCATATATTTTCTTGTTATTTGGGCAATTCTGGTCCAATAAAACATATACAAGTGGCATCGATTTAGACCCAGGTGATCTGTCATTGCAGTAAGTGTTCTTTTCCTCCTATGAAATGAGATGCTGGCACAGTGAGACCACTGTTTGGGGAAAATAGTGAGGTCCCTCAAAATAACTGCAGTGGAAGGACATGAATGTCAACTTGACAATAAATAACTGCATATTTAAAAAGTGCCAGGGACTATGCTTAGTAGGTTCTTTATTGATGTTTACAACAGTCTTATAAGTCAGTTACTACTAATATACTGATTTACAGACAAGGAAAGTGAAGCCCAGAGAGATTAATTAACATGCCCAAGGTCACAGAATTGATAAAAGGGTTGAGATAGGAATGCTGGCAGTCGAATTATATCCTAGAAGATGTTCTACTTCTTGTCCATGGATTTCCTCTTCAGTGAGCAGGTCAGAGCTGGATGTTAATTTGAACGTACTGGTGTTGCTGTAATGAAGGGGCAGCTGCACCAAGCCAGGGTGCCATAGGCCTATTGCATGATGCTTACTTTTTCATGAATGCTTTTAGCTTTAGTCTTTGCTTGTCACTTTGTTCTCATCAAATACTTGCTGGAAACTGTCAAAGAAACTTACATAGTATCTTACAACAAGTAATTATTGTTTACATTATAAAGGTGAGGAAATTGAGGTTCAAAGAGGTCGAGTAACTTGACCAATATCCAAAAATCCTCCCTTCTGAAATGTCTGTGGATTTACATACACAACCTACATAATCATATACAAAACATTCTCTTTTGATACTTTTTAGAATGTCGCTGGGAGGTGGACTTTTCTAACAAAAACACCCAATATACTCTCTTTTTTTTCTTTTGGTTAAATTTTAAATTTCCTGAGAATTTGGATTTTCTCATAGAGCTGCTCTGGAAATGTAAGTGTAATTGCAGCAACAACTAAAGAAAAAAAAGTCATAAAATCCCATCCAATATTTCTCTTAGTACCTTTAGTCATAAGCTAAAAAGCACTTTGAAGTCTGTGGGACACCAGCAATTCTGTTTGTTTGGCAACTCACTGCAGTGAGTTAATGATTTCTTTGGCACTTTCTGAGACTTTCAACAGCAGTTACTTTTAAATCCCCTGTAAAGGTCTAGAGAAGCCTTGGGACATTGTCATTTGAGATGATAACAAAGTCGTTTTAGGAGAAAAACTGGGTTGTGTTGTGAAAGGTTCTGAAGATGGAGCCCAGATGCTGAACCAGGACCTGAACACCAATCTGGGCTGAAAATGCGGAGGGAATAACCATCCCCCAAAATGTCATGTTTCCCAGCACAAGTGAGGGCCAAGAATTTAAAAGATTAAGGCAATTAAGAGGAACATGAGTGAGGCAGTCAAGTTCTCTAAAAGACAGCAGCCTGGTACGTGGCTGCGGAGAAGAAAGGTAGCAAAACTTTTCATTATGTGACTCTTAGGGGGAAAATTCAATTTTAATATAATCTTATTTTTATCAAATAGTAGCCTTCAGGTTTGCATTGTTATGAACGTTTATATATTCAACAGGAAAAGAGTAAAATTCAAAGATTATTTATTACGATTTTACCTCTTATTTCTGAAATGTTGTAATTGCATGGATATTAAATAATAATGTTGATATGGTATGGCTCTGTGTCCCTACTCAAATCTCATCTCTAATTATAATCCCCACATGTCAGAGGAGGGGCCTGGTGGGAGGTGATTGGATTATGGGGCAGATTTCTCTGTTGTTCTCGTGATAGTGAGTGAGTTCTCACATGATCGGATGGTTTAAAACTGTGTGGCACTTCCCCGTGTGTGCTCTCTCTCTCTCTCTCCTGCTTCACTGTGGAAAGATGTGCCTTGCTTTTCTTTCGTCTTCCATCACGATTGTAAGTTTCCTGAGGCCTCCCTAGCCATGGGGAACTGTGAGTCAATTAAACCTCTTTTCTTCAGAAATTAGGGTCTCAGATAGTTTTTTTACAGCTGTATGAAAAGGGAGTAATGCAAATGTATTTTACAAAGGATAATAAGTACTCATATTGAGAAATTGGATATTAAAGATGTTTTTCCATCAAAACAAATGGATTCAGCTCTGTTTTAGCCACTCAAACCATGGAACTATGGCCAAAACATTTAGTCTTTTGAAATCTTAGCTTACTTAAAAAAAATAATGATGACCAGCACAATGAACTCTGAGTCCCATCTGTCTGCAGCAGAGTGGCATCTTTGCCCAAAGTCAGGCAAGGCAAAAGCGGAGCAAATGTTAGAGTTTGAAAGCCTATGCATTCAGAAACGACATGTCAAGTGTAAACAATAATTTTTTGATAAGTGAGGTGAAAATAGGAAGCACTCTATCCCGCTGTTTTTACTCAGTTGCTTTTCAGTGGAACTATTCTTGCTTGATTAATTGAATAGTGTTCATCCAGCTGTCAAGGCTGGAAATCTGACTCTTCCCTTTAATCCTAAATAACTTAATTGGCCTTCTACCATGAACCACCACTTGATCCTTCCCTCTAAATCCCAAATGAATGAAATCTCCTTGATCCCATTTTTGAAATCTCTCTCACACTCACTTCAGCTTTCACAGCTCATTTTTCACTTGCACTATCGGTCCCCCAGTGGGTTCCCCACCTCTGGAATCTATTTGTTCCTCTCCAGTTTCTACACTAGAGCATGACCATATTTCTCATGCCTGCTTCTCTTCCATGGCTTCTCATTGCCTGTAGATCAAGTCAAATTTCTTTATCTTTTTATGCAAAGCAGGTCATAATATGGCTGTAACCTGCCTGTCCAGTGTTATCTCTTGCCTGGATCCTGATTTAGAATTAAAGGGGCCCAACCAGCAGAACTACACTTCACTCCACAATCACACATCACTCTTGCCCACTTAACTTTCTTGTATATTTTGCTGTTAAAGTTCTATGCATGCTTCAAGGCCACAAATATTACTTCATCTATGCAGCCTTCTGGTTTGCACCCCTTTAGAATTATATTTTCTTATTTTTCACTTTCAAAAGACCAAGAATGTCAATATAGCACTTACCACATTTGATGTGACACTGTATTAACAGCAGGGCCTTAATGTATGGACCTTCATATATTTTCAATGTTCAGCCAAGGGGAAGTAATAACTATATGTTTGGATTGAAATAGATAGCATGGACCTAGCTCAATACATCTAACCCATTTCTGCTGTATGATCTAGTAAGAGAAGTCCACAAGTTCCTTCATTTGTCCATGCATGGTCTGTCTACTGCTGATAAATCAATACATCTGTTGCTTATTTTAAGTCCCTTTATCTTTTCTAATCCCTTCCTGACAGAAGTGGGCAGTGTAGTGCTGGTTTGTCTTAGAGGGAGATACAGAGAGGTTGAAGGGCTTTAGAAGATATTATTCCAGAGTCACATTAATGCACTAACCTGCCTGCCAATCAACACCAATGTAAAAATGTATTAACTCTTCAACTCTTCCATTGTTCCTGACATGAAATTGTGGCAAAAATTAGAAAGGAGCAAATGGCTCTCTAATTCTAATTTAATTTCATTTCCTTAGAAAGAATGCCTAGATGTGACTAGCGACACACAGAGAAAGAGAGAGAGAGAGAGAGAGAGAGAGAGAGAGAGAGACAGAGTGAGAGAAACTGAGAGACAGAGATGCGGGGGAGTGGAGAGAGAGATTGTGAGAGAGAGAGAGAGATTCCGTAAAGGGCTCTGAATTTATTGACTCACACAACCATATGGAACCAGGGAGAGGAGAATGTTTCTGCCGAATGAAGTAGAAGTGAAAGTTTAAAAATACATTTAAAAAATACTGCATCGAGTTCATTCATTCCTCCAATTAGTGACCTTTTCTTAGCAGTTTAACCTCTATTGGGAGTAAAAGGAAGCTAGGCAAAGGGTAGACAGCAAAGAGCCTAACACAGAGAAGAGGAGTTCTGGGTTACCTGGGTGAACTTTCATTTGCTAAATCAAAAGGATACATACCTCATCCTCATTACGGACTACCTTTTGTCCAAGGCAGAATAAACAATTTCAAAACAGAAAAACAAAGATGAGTTTAAGGCTTAATTAAAAAGCACTGTGCTTATTAGGGACAGTCTCACTGAACAGAGCTGCATGCTAGTCTTAGAAACCATATCAGGTTAGTGTTGGTTAGAGTTGTGTTGGTTACAGTGATAGCAGTGGGTTGTCAACAGCATTAGAAACAGATTATCAGGCACAACTGTGATGAACTGGCTGGGTACAGAAGTTCGTTCACTGGAGTGAGGCTGCCACTGTCTTTAAGCATGGTGTCACTAACTGGCCAACATTCTGTGGTGTGTTCAGTTATTAATTGATTGGATTAAGGTGTGTTGTCACTGATGGGTCAGGCAGGATTAAAACCAGTTCTGGCATTTACTTGTTACCATGGCTATAAAACAATCTGTCTTTTCCCATGGATGAGGGACTTTCAAATCTGCACTATCATGTACATTTTGTCATACTTTACATTTTAAAATCACATTTTACTTCTATTTTCAGGAAGATTGAGTGGACTTTCTTGTCTCTACCCTTCCTGCTAACTATAACTGTCATTGTATATAAAACGAACATATGAAAACTCTGAAAGTTTGAAAGGAGAAGGCAGATAGGCCAGGGACCCTGGGACCTAGAAACAATAGGGTGGTGAGTTTCCTGGGTTTTCATTTTGCTTCATGTATCTAAGACTTGGAGATGAAGAAGCCAGAAACCCAGAAATGTCAACTGGCACAAACTAAATCTCTTCCTCCACCCAAGCCCTACTCTGTCTAGCCAAAGAACCAGGAAAGGGGTGGCATAACAGAAATAATACTTTTAAGCAAAACATGATCTACTCAAATCAAATGCCACAGAAAAAAACAGTGGTCTCACTCCCACCCAGGCCATGAAAGGCCAAGTAAGAAGCTTTCACACTCTCCAGGCAATAGTCCCCACCCACAACTCTCAACAGAGTGGTGCCAGCTTGAGACAGGAGCCAGGACTTTCATCCCTGCCAAGAAGTAATGGTCCTGACCCCCTGAGTGGTCTCAGTGGAGACCACATAGGGAACATGGATTTCTGCCTCACCTGACAGTAACAAAATGCCAGTCTACTTCTTCACTGGGATGGTGTCAAAGGAGGCTTCATAGAGAGTCAGGACTTTCACCACCCCCAGCAGTAGTTAGACCACCCCAGGGGTGTCGGTAGAGGCTGTGTGGGGAACAATAAAAAGGAACTCATATTCATGTCAGCCAAGGAGGTTTGAATGGGGGACAAGTGGGGAGGCAGAACTTCCACACCCATCTAGCAGTAATGAGGAGCACATACTCCTCAGGGGTCAGCAGAGACCAAGAGGGAAACCTGCACTTCCAATTCACTTGGAAATAATGAAGTAGTTCCCTCCCTTCCCCTGCCAGTGTGGTGTCAAAGGAAGCCAAGTGAAACAGAAGGTTCCAGAAGATCCAAGAATTCCCAGAATATAATAAACAAAATATTCAGGTTTCAATAAAAAATTACTTGTCATACAAAAACCAGGAAAGTCTCCACTTGAATGAAAAAAAAATCTGTAGATGTCAATGCTGAGTGACAGACAGGTTTTAGAGTGCCTGACAAAGATTTTGAAGCAACTTTTGTAAAAATGCTTCAATGAACAATACCAAATGTGATTGAGACAAATGAAAAAAGAAAAGAAAAGAAAGAAAAGAAAATCTCAGTAAGTAAATTGGCATTATAAGGAAGAACCCAATGGAAATGTTAGAACTGAAAAATATAACAAACAACGATTTAAAAATACTCAATGGATGGGCTCAGCAGCAGAATGGAGGGAACAGATGAAAGAATTAGTGAATCTGAAAGTATAACAATAGGAAATATTCATTCTAAACCACAGAGAGATAGACTGGAAAAAAATAAAAATGAAAAAGCCTCAGGGGCTAGGTATGGTGGCTCATGCCTATAATCCCGGTACTTTGGGAGGCCAAGGTGGGCAGATCACCTCAGGTCAGGAGTTCACAACAAGCCTGGCTAACATGGTAAAACCCCATCTCTAATAAAAATACAAATATTAGCTGGATGTGGTGACACATGCCTGTAATCTTAGCTACTCGGGAGGCTGAGGCAGGAGGATCACTTGAACCCAGGAGGTGGAGGCTTCAGTGAGCCAAGATAGTGCTGCTGCACTCCAACCTGGGTGACAGAGCGAGACTCTGTCTCAAAATAGAAGAAACTTCAGGGACCTGTGGAACTGTCACAAAAGGTATATTGTTCTTGTTATCAGAGTCTCAGAAGGAGAGGAAATAAAAAATAACACTATAAAAATACTTGAAGAAAAAAGGGCTGAAACTCTCTAAACTAGGCAAAAGATATAAGACTACAGATTTGAGAAGTGGGCCAAACACTAAACAGAATAAACCCAAATAAAATAGCACCAAGACAAACTGCAGTTAAACTGCTGTAAACTAATGGCAAATGAAAATCATTAAAGTATTCAAAGAGAAACACCACCTTACCTATGGGTGGAAAAGAATTCATATGACAGCAGATTTTCTATCAGAAACCATGGAGGAAAGATGAAGTGGGGCAAGGCATTGTTCATGTGCTAAAAGAAGAAACTGTCAATCAATATCACTTGTCAAGCAAAAATACCCCTCAGGAATGGAGGGGAAGGCAAAACATTCTGAAGTCAGAAAAAAAACAGAAAATGCTTTGCCAGCAGATCTACCATAAAGGAAAGGCTAAAGGAAATTCTCTAAACAAGAAAGACAAGACAAAACACAGAATATAGGAATGTCAAGAGTGAAGAAAGAACAGGGAAACAGCAAAATAAATAAGTGAATGGGTAAATGCAACAATCATAAATGTACAATTACATTATAAACAGGAGAGGGCAGATAGTAATGGCAGATGAGATTTCTATACTTCCTTTGTACTGGCAAAATGATGGCATGAGCACTCTGTGATGGCAAATTAATGTATATGTAATATAATAAATGGAGTAACTACTGAAAAAGCTAGACAAAGAGATACATTCAAAAACTCTATAGATAAATCAAAATGAAATTCTAAAACTGCTCCAGTAAGGCAGAAAAAAGTTAACAAAATGAAAACAGAACAAAAAGAAAACAAAAAATAGAATGCAGATTTAAGTTCTAACAGCAGTAATTACATTTACTGTAAATGGTCTTAAAACATCAAGTACAAGACAGAGATTGACAGAATAATGAACATGGGCAAACTATATGCAATGTATGAAAAAACTCACTTCAAGTACAATTAAAATATCTCAACAAATTTAAAGTAATTGAAAGCATACAGAGTGTACACTATGATTGCAATGGAATCAAAGTAGAAATCAATAGCAAAAATGAAATAGATTTTCTAACAACTAAAAATGATACATTTTCATATAGTTCACAGGTCAAAAATGAAGTCTAAAAGGGTTGAATTGAGTCAAAATGAAAATACAATTTGTCAGTGGTTGTGAGTCACAGTTGAAGCAGTACTGGGGAGGAAATTTATAGCACTGAATGTATGCATTTTGAAGAGAGCAAAGAGTCTTACTCTAGTCTCCTTCCAAGAACCTAGAAAAAGAAGGGCAAAATAAATCCAGTGCAAGCAGAAGGAAGGAAGTAATAAAAATAAGAACATAAATCAATGAAATTGAAAACGGAAAATCATTAGAAAA